>NC_086445.1:231945346-232278124 GCF_028390025.1 Pseudophryne corroboree | reverse complement strand
GGGCTCTCCTGAGCTCCTAGAAAGAAAGTATATTTAGGTTTTTTATTTTACAGTGAGATCTGCTGGCAACAGACTCACTGCAGCGAGGGACTAAGGGGAGAAGAAGCGAACCTACCTAACAGGTGGTAGTTTGGGCTTCTTAGGCTACTGGACACCATTAGCTCCAGAGGGATCGACCGCAGGACCCGACCTTGGTGTTCGTTCCCGGAGCCGCGCCGCCGTCCCCCTTACAGAGCCAGAAGCATGAAGAGGTCCGGAAAATCGGCGGCAGAAGACTTCGGTCTTCACCAAGGTAGCGCACAGCACTGCAGCTGTGCGCCATTGCTCCTCATGTACACCTCACACTCCGGTCACTGATGGGTGCAGGGCGCAGGGGGGGGCGCCCTGAGGGCAATATATGACACCTTGGCTGGCAAATCTACATCATATATAGTCCTAGAGGCTATATAGATGTAAAAATACCCCTGCCAGTATTCCAGAAAAAGCGGGAGAAGTCCGCCGGAAAAGGGGCGGGGCCATCTCCCTCAGCACACTGGCGCCATTTTTCCCTCACAGCTCCGCTGGAAGGAAGCTCCCTGGCTCTCCCCTGCAGTCTGACACTACAGAAGGGTAAAAAAGAGAGGGGGGGCACTAAATTTAGGCGCAGGATATATATATATATTGATATATAAAAAGCAGCTATAAGGGAAAACACTCATTTATAGTGGAATCCCTGTGTTATATAGCGCTCTGGTGTGTGCTGGCATACTCTCTCTCTGTCTCCCCAAAGGGCTTTGTGGGGTCCTGTCCTCTGTCAGAGCATTCCCTGTGTGTTTGCGGTGTGTCGGTACGGCTGTGTCGACATGTTTGATGAGGAGGCTTATGTGGAGGCGGAGCAGATGCCTGTAAATGTGATATCACCCCCTGCGGGGTCGACACCTGAGTGGATGGTGCTGTGGAAGGAATTACGCGACAGTGTCGACTCCTTGCATAAAAGGTTTGACGACATACCTAATGTGGGACAGCCGGCTTCTCAGCCTGTGCCTGCCCAGGCGTCTCAAAAGCCATCAGGGGCTCTAAAACGCCCGCTACCTCAGATGGCAGACACAGATGTCGACACGGATACTGACTCCAGTGTCGACGACGATGAGACTAATGTAACTTCCAGTAGGGCCACACGTTACATGATTGAGGCAATGAAAAATGTGTTGCACATTTCTGATGTTACCCCCGGTACCACAAAAAAGGGTATTATGTTTGGAGAGAAAAAACTACCAGTAGCTTTTCCTCCATCTGAGGAGTTAAATGAAGTGTGTGAAGAAGCGTGGGCTTCCCCTGATAAAAAAGCTGGTAATTTCTAAGAGGTTACTAATGGCGTACCCTTTCCCGCCAGAGGATAGGTCACGCTGGGAAACACCCCCTAGGGTGGATAAAGCGCTCACACGCTTGTCAAAGAAGGTGGCACTACCGTCTCCGGATACGGCCGCCCTGAAGGAATCTGCTGATAGAAAGCAGGAGGCTATCCTGAAATCTATATATACACACACAGGTGTTATACTGAGACCGGCTATTGCTTCAGCCTGGATGTGCAGTGCTGCTGCTGCATGGTCAGATTCCTTGTCAGAAAATATAGATACCCTATACAGGGACACTATATTGCTAACCGTAGAGCATATAAAAGACACACTTTTATACATGAGGGATGCACAGAGGGATATTTGCCGGCTGGCATCCAAAATTAGTGCAATGTCCATTTCTGCCAGGAGAGGGTTATGGACTCGGCAGTGGACAGGAGATGCAGATTCCAAAAGACACATGGAAGTTCTGCCTTATAAGGGTGAGGAGTTGTTCGGGGATGGTCTCTCTGACCTCGTTTCCACAGCAACAGCTGGGAAGTCTACATTTTTACCCCATGTTCCCTCACAACCAAAGAAAGCACTGTATTATCAGGTACAGTCCTTTCGGCCCAATAGGGGCAAGCGGGTTAAAGGCGCGTCCTTTCTGCCCAGAGGCAGAGGTAGGGGAAAGAAGCTGCAGCATACAGCCAGTTCCCAGGAGCAAAAGTCCTCCACCGCTTCCTCTAAGTCCACAGCATGACGCTCGGGCTCCACAGGCGGAGCAAGGTACGGTGGGGGCCCGTCTCAAATATTTCAGCAATCAGTGGGCTCGCTCACGGGTGGATCCCTGGATTTTTCAGATAGTATCTCAGGGGTACAAGCTGGAATTCGAGACGTCTCCTCCCCGCCGTTTCCTCAAATCTGCCTTGCCAACCACTCCCTCAGGCAGGGAGGCAGTGTTACAGGCAATTCACAAGCTGTATTCACAACAGGTGATAGTAAAGGTACCCCTACTTCAACAAGGACGGGGTTACTATTCCACTCTGTTTGTGGTACCGAAACCGGACGGTTCGGTGAGACCCATTTTAAATTTGAAATCCTTGAACACATATATAAAAAAAATTCAAGTTCAAGATGGAATCGCTCAGGGCGGTTATTGCAAGCCTGGACGAGGGGGATTACATGGTATCACTGGACATCAAGGATGCTTACCTGCATGTCCCCATTTACCATCCTCACCAGGAGTACCTCAGATTTGTGGTACAGGATTGTCATTACCAATTCCAGACGTTGCCGTTCGGTCTATCCACGGCTCCGAGGGTCTTTACCAAGGTAATGGCCGAAATGATGATACTCCTTCGAAAGAAGGGAGTTTTAATTATCCCGTACTTGGACGATCTCCTGATAAAGGCGAGGTCCAGAGAGCAGTTGTTGGTCGGGGTAGCACTATCTCGGGAAGTGCTACAACAGCACGGCTGGATTCTAAACATTCCAAAGTCACAGCTGGTCCCTACGACACGTCTACTGTTCCTGGGGATGGTTCTGGACACAGAACAGAAAAAAGTGTTTCTCCTGGAGGAGAAGGCCAAGGAGCTGTCATCTCTAGTCAGAGGCCTCCTAAAACCAAAACAGGTGTCGGTGCATCACTGCACGCGGATCCTGGGAAAAATGGTAGCTTCCTACGAAGCGATTCCATTCGGCAGGTTTCATGCAAGAACCTTTCAGTGGGACCTGTTGGACAAGTGGTCCGGATCGCATCTTCAGATGCATCGACTGATAACCCTGTCTCCAAGGACAAGGGTGTCTCTGCTGTGGTGGCTGCAGAGTGCTCATCTACAAGAGGGCCGCAGATTCGGCATACAGGACTGGGTCCTGGTGACCACGGATGCCAGCCTTCGAGGCTGGGGGGCAGTCACACAGGGAAGAAGCTTCCAAGGACTATGGTCAAGTCAGGAGACTTCCCTGCACATAAATATTCTGGAACTAAGGGCCATTTACAATGCCCTAAGTCAGGCAAAATCCCTGCTTCAAAACCAGCCGGTACTGATCCAGTCAGACAACATCACGGCGGTCGCCCATGTAAACCGACAGGGCGGCACGAGAAGCAGGACGGCAATGGCAGAAGCCACAAGGATTCTCCGATGGGCGGAAAATCACGTGTTAGCACTGTCAGCAGTGTTCATTCCTGGAGTGGACAACTGGGAAGCAGACTTCCTCAGCAGGCACGACCTCCACCCAGGAGAGTGGGGACTTCATCCAGAAGTCTTCCAAATGATTGTAAACCGTTGGGAAAGGCCACAGGTGGACATGATGGCGTCCCGCCTAAACAAAAAGCTAGAAAAGTATTGCGCCAGGTCAAGAGACCCGCAGGCGATAGCTGTGGACGCTCTAGTGACACCGTGGGTGTACCGGTCGGTTTATGTGTTCCCTCCTCTTCCTCTCATACCAAAGGTACTGAGGATAATAAGGAGAAGAGGAGTAAGAACTATACTCATTGTTCCGGATTGGCCAAGAAGAGCTTGGTACCCGGAACTTCAAGAAATGATCTCAGAGGACCCATGGCCTCTACCGCTCAGACAAGACCTGCTGCTGCAGGGGCCCTGTCTGTTCCAAGACTTACCGCAGCTGCGTTTGACGGCATGGCGGTTGAACACCGGATCCTGAAGGAAAAGGGCATTCCGGAGGAAGTCATTCCTACGCTGATTAAGGCTAGAAAAGAAGTAACCGCAAACCATTATCACCGCATATGGCGAAAATATGTTGCGTGGTGTGAGGCCAGGAAGGCCCCAACGGAGGAATTTCAGCTGGGCCGTTTCCTGCACTTCCTACAGTCAGGGGTGACTATGGGCCTTAAATTGGGTTCCATTAAGGTCCAGATTTCGGCTCTATCGATTTTCTTCCAGAGAGAACTGGCTTCACTACCTGAAGTTCAGACTTTTGTTAAGGGAGTGCTGCATATTCTTTTGTGCCTCCAGTGGCACCTTGGGATCTCAACGTGGTGTTGGATTTCCTAAAGTCACATTGGTTTGAGCCACTGAAAACCGTGGATTTGAAATATCTCACTTGGAAAGTGGTCATGTTGTTGGCCTTGGCTTCGGCCAGGCGTGTATCAGAATTGGCAGCTTTGTCATGTAAAAGCCCTTATCTGATTTTCCATATGGATAGGGCAGAATTGAGGACTCGTCCCCAGTTTCTCCCTAAAGTGGTATCAGCGTTTCATCTGAACCAACCTATTGTGGTGCCTGCGGCTACAAAAGACTTGGAGGCTTCCAAGTTGTTGGACGTAGTCAGGGCCCTGAAAATATATGTTTCCAGGACAGATGGAGTCAGAAAGACTGACTCGCTATTTATCCTGTATGCGCCCAACAAGTTGGGTGCACCTGCTTCAAAGCAGACTATTGCTCGCTGGATCTGTAGTACGATTCAGCTTGCACATTCTGCGGCTGGACTGCCGCATCCTAAATCAGTGAAAGCCCATTCCACGAGGAAGGTGGGCTCTTCTTGGGCGGCTGCCCGAGGGGTCTCGGCTCTTCAACTTTGCCGAGCAGCTACTTGGTCGGGGTCAAACATGTTTGCTAAATTCTACAAGTTTGACACCCTGGCTGAGGAGGACCTAGAGTTTGCCCATTCGGTGCTGCAGAGTCATCCGCACTCTCCCGCCCGTTTGGGAGCTTTGGTATAATCCCCATGGTCCTTACGGAGTCCCAGCATCCACTTAGGACGTCAGAGAAAATAAGAATTTACTCACCGGTAATTCTATTTCTCGTAGTCCGTAGTGGATGCTGGGCGCCCATCCTAAGTGCGGATTGTCTGCAATACTTGTATATAGTTATTGCTTAACTAAAGGGTTATTGTTGAGCCATCTGTTGAGAGGCTCAGTTGTTATCATACTGTTAACTGGGTATTGTATCACGAGTTATACGGTGTGATTGGTGTGGCTGGTATGAGTCTTACCCGGGATTCAAAATCCTTCCTTCTTGTGTCAGCTCTTCCGGGCACAGTATCCTAACTGAAGTCTGGAGGAGGGTCATGGTGGGAGGAGCCAGTGCACACCAGTTAGACCTAAAGCTTTCTTTATAGTTGTGCCCAGTCTCCTGCGGAGCCGCTATTCCCCATGGTCCTTACGGAGTCCCAGCATCCACTACGGACTACGAGAAATAGAATTACCGGTGAGTAAATTCTTATTTTTACAGGTGAAGTCTTTCAGGTCATGTGCAAACTGATGGGAATTAATAGCAAGCTGCATACTCCGTACTGGCCACAGGCGAGTGCAATGGTAGAGAGAGTGAACAGCACTATTAAGAACAAGCTGAGCAAAGTAATGGCTGAAACTGGATTGTTGTGGCCAGAAGCTTTACCACTAATGTTGTACAGCATCAGAACCACTCCCAGGTCACCGCTTAACTTATCACCCTTTGAAATTCTTTTTGGTCGACAACCTCATGTAATGACAGACCCCCAGGATGATTTGAAATGCAGTAATGAAGTGACTGTGAAATATTTGGTTGGGATGAGCCAGCAGCTGACAAATCAACAAAGAAATCTAAAGCTGGTGATTCCTGACCTACCGAACAGTAATTGTCATGACATTGAGCCAGGGGATTATGTGATGATTCGAAATTTCTTACGCTCAGGTTGCCTCATAGACAGGTGGGAAGGACCATACCAAGTCTTGTTAACCAGCATGACAGCATTAAAGGTCGCCAAAAGAGAGACCTGGGTCCACTCGTCCCACTGCAAGAAGGTCGCTAACCCGGAGAGGACTCGTGACAAAGAGCAAGGTGAAGAGAACATCGTATCACTAGAGTGTTTGTTCCAGGAAAGTTGAGAGGCAGGACTGTTGAAAGGCACCTGAGCACGGAGAGCAACAAAATCTAGGACGGTTGTCGCACCATTTTCTTTTTACACCCCCCTGCATTTTCCTTTCCTTTTTACTCCTAATTTTCCTTCTTTCCCCTAACGAAATAGATCTATCACAAGAGACTGCGTTTCGGGTTCTGCTAGTAATTCTGTTTTTGATCAGTACAATTTGTTTTGGTGAGGGTCCCAGAGAGGTCGAGCAGGGATCTGGAATGGGTTCTGATGGCGAGTATGAATTTGTAGGATCTCAGGAGCAGCACATCACTCGAGTAAAGGCTGGTATCAATAAGCGCTCTGGTAGTCATGGAGCTCGGAGGCACTGTGAAGGGTTATTGTCTGATGAATATTGTATTTGTAGGAATTGTGAGAAAATAGTAGAGGATTGGTGCATCCAGAGATGTCAGTCCAACCTTAATATCGACATGGACCACCATCCGTTGAGTGATTACCACTCACTACTGGGTAAGGTCTTAAACCAGACAGAATGCTGGGTGTGCTCACAGGTACCTCAAGGTCAGAGTAAGTCAGGATTACTACCATACCCTTTAGCAATAGATGAGGTACTCAAATTACGGGGTGGGAGACCGGTGGACAAGAAATTCAATATCTCCAGGCCCCCTAGCTTGAAGCTCCATCAGTATCATGTAGACAGGTCCTTATTGTGTTTTAATATTTCCAATTACCGAAAACCGGGAAATTGGGAAGTGACATGGAATAACCAGACAATTACCTTTTCACACAGAGCTGATAAGATACCCATAGACTCTGAATTTGTATGCCAAATAGCCAACAGTGGGAGGTTTTCGGTATAGGTATACCCGTGGAAGCAAGACCATGTGGGTTGGAAAAGTATCGTCAGGGTATTGTGCCCATATCATCCAGCCCGATACTTGTACTGAGCAAATGGGAGAACTAGGGATTGGTTTCTTTACTTAGAAAGTTTGCAATATGGTGATGTCACATTTTGTCCCCTATGTTCTCCAAGATGATGCCTATTTCATATGTGGGAGGAAAGCGTACTAGTGGCTTGCCACGAGCTCTGAGGGATTGTATTATATTGGGAGAGTACTTCCGGAGGTCATGACCATAACCCACGATAAAATGAAAGACGTTCACCTCAGTGCTCAGACTCCTTATACTCATACTCACTATGAACACATCATCAAGAGACACCTCATAGATAGGGCAGAGCACGCAGCCTCTGATTTGATCCACGAATCCACCGGGATTCAGTTCCTTCTCGCATTAGACATCACCCGTACTGCCAGAGGAACTATAAATTATAGGTATATCCATGCGCTAGCGAACTTGATAGATAATATCACTGAGATGTATAATGACACCTTCAGGTATATGGGAAGGGAGTTGCAAGCCTACAAGAAGGAACTGATCCAGCACAGGATGGTCCTTAATTACGTCACAGCCGTGACAGGTGGGTACTGTTTTACTCTGGCAACTCAATATGGTGTAAAGTGCTGTACATATATTATGAACAGCACTGACGACCCCACGGAGATCATCGATCAGAAGATGGACGAGATCTTACAGTTGAAGTGGGAGTTCAGGAGGAAGCACAACCTTACCTTAGCGACTGTGGGTAATGAACTGACCGGCTGGGTTTCATGGTTGAACCCACGCAAATGGTTCTCAGGTTTAGGAGAGTGGGCTCAAAATGTCATTATGAGTGTGGGGAAGTTTCTCCTTTGTATCCTGGGAGTCATCATAATTATTGGTTTGATATTTAGGTGTGTTCGATTTCTAACGCGGCGCAAGCGCAGCACAAATTTGATGAGTTTAAGGAGTGAAGGCACTGTTATAGCAGCAGATTTAATTTATTATCCATCCATAGAGACAGCGTTATGATAAGGATTGCAAATGAATTTCATCGCCTGTTTCTTTCACCCGTTTTTCTTTGTCTCCCCCTCTGCCCAGATACATGCAACCCGAAAAGACGTCAGCCCTACCCAAAATGTTTATGTGAATGTATTTTTATATATGTGTCTTATCTTCATCTCTGCAACCTCCAGTTAATGGCACACATAGTCGACAGGTGATATCCACATATACTAACACTCACGTATGTTCCCCCTCCATGTATCATCAACTAAATGTGCATCCCATTTGTTGGAGCAAAAAGCTGAAAAGAGCTTGGTAGTGTTTGTTGGCCCATTTACAGACCCTTAATACGGGATGAGAAGGATTTAATGTATACTTCGCAATACCTCAAAGCTTATTTAGAACATATATGGCACGATGATACATGCCCCTCAGACACGGATTCATACATACATGCTTTTTACTATGCCACTAGGTCATACATTTCCCACGTACAACTCTTCCCCAATCATCCAAGCTCCTGTATATAATGTATAGATATTTTTCTGTTTATTGATTAGATAGTGGCAGTTATTGGTGACTGCCAAAGGGTGGACTGTCGAAGTCAAAAAATATTGCAGTACACACATCACATACAAACTACACACAGATGGCCTCCGTGCACATACTTGTTCTGCCGTGCGTGCGCATATTAGCAATTTGCATATGGTCGCTCCCGCTGTTCTGCGTGTTACGGTAGAGTTTGTGATCGCATGGAAAAGCCATAAAAACACATTACATATTAAATCCAAATAGTGCACAATGTACACATAGTCTCCCTGCACCACACCAGCAAGTTACAACAGTTTAAATGGTATCAGAACAAAAGGATTCACCTTTACAGGATAGGAGGGGACAGAACAAGGTTATAAGGTGGTATTTGGTATCCAGCTGTAGGGTATATTAAGGGCAATATTCCGGTATTGGTTTGCAAAAGATCGCATGTGCCTTCGAATAGTTATGTGCAGGAGCAGAATATAAATAGTAACTGTATTTACTGTACATGTGGTATGCGGCGGGAACCCAGAGGAGACCACCTGCAAGTGCACCTGAAACAGACATCGCCCACCTATTCAAACTGACCTATGACCTCTCCTGTACTGTAAATGACCATCCCTGTGTCCAATGGACAAAGAGATTACAGTATCCATTGTGTTAGGTTTTGGACTATTGTATAAAAGAGCCAGCTGCATGCCCGGTCACACACAGACTCTGAAGGTCATCTACCTTGATGACTGAGGACCAGACTGGGAAGCACAGGCGAAACTAAAACGTATGTACCATTGACTGTAGCCATTTCTCTTACGTCCTAGAGGATGCTGGGGACTCCATAAGGACCATGGGGTATAGACGGGCTCCACAGGAGACATGGGCACTACAAATAACTTTGGAATGGGTGTGCACTGGCTCCTCCATCTATGCCCCTCCTCCAGACCCCAGTTAGATCCTGTGCCCTGATAATGTTGATATTATCTTAAACCATCAAGCTATACCTTTAAACACACTTTTACCATGGAGCCGCTGCGGCCGCTAAACTTAATATGCACCCTACGTACCTCTTACGCTATTTGCGTAATGAGTCCCGTACCATGTACGGACTCTGCATTCAAACGCCGCGCTGGGGGTACAAAGTACACGCAGCGCGTACACACTCAATTAATACACTTTTAAATCTTATACAGTTAGGCAATGTAATACACTTTAAACCCTAGCAGGGAAAAGAGGACACAACACCAATTTGTAGTTAATCACTGGGTTCCGACACCACAGAGTAATATTTCTGAAAGGGGGTTAACAATACAAATTATGCACTACAATACAACAGAGTAAATGGCTACAGTCAATGTACATACGTGAGAATATTCGCATGCGCTTCCCGGTCCTCCGCTATCAGGTAGATAACGTTAAGAGTCTTGTGTCTGGCCGGGCTGCAGCAGGCTTTATTTATACAAGTCTTCCAAAAGCAATACAATGGATACTGTAATCCCTTTGTCCATTGGACACAGGGATGCATTTTTACAGTACAGGAGAGGTCATAGGTTGATTTGAAAAGGTGGGCGATGTCTTTCTCAACTGTTCTTGTGGGTGGTCTCCTCTGGATTCCCGCCGCATACATAATATACAGTAAATACAGTTTATATCTATATTCTGCTTCTGCACATAACTATCCACAGGAACATGCGATCTTCCGCAAACCAACACCGGAATGTTACCCTTAAAATACCCTACAGCTGGATACCAGACACCACCTTATAACCTTAGTCTGTCCCCTCCTATCATGCAAAGGTGAATCCCTTTGTTCTGGAATCATTTAAACTGTTGATACTTGCTGATGTGGTGCAGGGGGACTATGTGTACAATGTGCACTATTTGGATTAAATATGTAATGTTTTGATAGCCCTCCATGCGTTCACAAACTCCGCCGTAAATACCCATACCACGCGCAGGACTGCGGGAGCGACCATACGCAGATTGCGGATATGTGCACGCACTGCGGGCATGTGTGTGTATTTTATACGTGCTGCGTGTTCTGTAATATTTTTTGACTTTGACAGTCCACCCTTTGGCAGTCAACAATAACTGCCACTTATCTAATCACTAAACAGAAAAATATCAATACAATATCTACAAACGATTGGATGGTAGGAGGAGAGTTGTATGCGGGAAATGGATGACCTAGTGGGATAGTAAAAAGCATGTATGTATGAATCCATGTCTGAGGGGCATGTATCATCGTGCCGTATATGTTCTAGATAAGCTTCGAGGTATTGCGAAGTATACATTAAATCCTTCTTATCCCATATTAAGGGTCTGTAAGTGGGCCAACAAACACTACCGAGCTCTTTTAGGCTTCTTGTTCCAAGAAATGGGGTGCACATTTAGTTGATGATACATGGAGGGGGAACATATGTGAGTTCTAGTATATGTGGATATCACCTGTCGACTATGTGTGTTACTAACTGGAGGTTGTAGAGATGAAGATAAGACACATATCTAAAATACATTCACATAACATTTTCATAATCATTCTTGGGTATGGTCGATGTCTTTTCCGGATGGGTGTATCTGGGCAGAGGGGGAGACCAAGGAAAAACGGGTTAAAGAAACAGGCCATGGAATTCATTTGCAATCATATCTTATCATAACACTGTCTCTATGGATGGGTCGTAAATTAAATCTGCCGCTGTAACAATGCCCCCGCTCCTTAAACTCATTAATTTTGTGCCGTGCTTGCGCCGCATCAGAATTCGAACACAACTAAATATCAAACCAATAATTATGACGACTCCCAGGATACAAAGGAGAAACTTTCCTACACTCATAATAACATTTGAGCCCACTCTCCTAATCCTGAGAACCAATTTCGTGGGTTCAACCATGAGACCCAGCCAGTCAGCTCATTACCCACAGCGGTCAGGGTAAGGTTGTGTCTCCTCCGGAACTCCCACTTCAACTGCAATATATCATCCATCTTTTGATCGATAATCTCTGTGGGGTCGTCAGTGCTGTTTGTAATATACGTGCAGCACTTCACACCATATTGAGTTGCCAAAGTGACACAGTACCCACCCGTCACGGCTGTGATATAATTGAGGACCATCCTGTGCTGGATCACTTCCTTCTTGTAAGCTTGTCACTCCCTACCCGTATACCTGAAGGTGTCGTCATACATCTCAGTGATATTATCTATCAAGTTCGCTAGCGCATGGATATACCTATAATTTATAATTCCTCTGGCAGTACGGGTGATGTCTAATACGAGAAGGAATTGAATCCCGGTGGATTCGTGGATCAAATCAGAGGCTACATGCTCTGTCCTCTCTATGAGGTGTCTCTTGACGATGTGTTCATAGTGAGTATGAGTATAAGGAGCCTGAGCACTGCGGTGAACATCTTTCATCTTATCATGGGTTATGGTCATGACCTCTGGCAACTGTCACAATCCTGACTGTAGGTTTCATATTTGGTGACTTACCCCTGCCATCTGTCCCGGATCCTGTGTCTTTTTATTCACTGAGTTAAACTGCTTGTCAGCACTATGAGTTTTCCTGAGTTCTCTGCCTGAAAGGTAATAGTTAATTAGCTCCACCTGTGGTGATCTCCTGTGTGAGGCTGAATTCAGTAATATGAAGTTCAGGCTTCAGTGTTCTCTCGGCCTGCTAGGCCTCATTCTACATCACAGCCTAGTCTGGAGTAGTCACATGACAGTGACTGTTCACCTGACCCAGAGTTGTCCAATCCTCTGCCAGCCTAAGACTCTCTGCATCACCTAATCCTGCTCACCAATCACCAAGAACCAGGAAGTATAAATCGGGAGGCTGAGTTAGAAACTGGGCCAGTTCCTCGTGTCACACATAGCTATGTGTGAGCCTTAATGCTGAGCTCCCTAAAGTTGTGATCTCCAGAGCTCCCATATCCCTGTGGCCTCCGTGCCTCTGCACCTCCGTGCCTCAGCATCTCCGTGCCTCAGTACCTCAGTGCCTCAGCACCTCCGTGCCTCAGTATCTCCGTGCCTCAGTATCTCCGTGCCTCGGTATCTCCGTGCCTCAGCACCTCCGTTCCTCAGTACCTCTGTGCCTCCCAGCACCTCCGTGCCTCAGTATCTCCGTGCCTCAGCATCTCCGTGCCTCAGTACCTCAGTGCCTCAGCACCTCCGTGCCTCAGTATCTCCATGCCTCAGTATCTCCGTGCCTCAGCACCTCCGTGCCTCAGCACCTCCGTGCCTCAGTACCTCCGTGCCTCCCAGCACCTCCGTGCCTCAGCACCTCGTGCCTACAGCATCTCCGTGCTTCCAGCATCTCCGTGTCTCTGATCCTCGTGCCTCTGGTGCCTCCGTGCCTCAGCATCTCCGTGCCTCAGCACCTCTGTGCTTCCAGCATCTCCGTGTCTCAGCACCTCGTGCCTCCAGTACCTCCGTGCCTCAGCGCCTCCGTGCTTCCAGCACCTCGTGCCTCAGCACCTCGTGCCTCCAGCGTCTCCGTGCTTCAGCATCTCCGTGCTTCCGGCATCTCAGTGTCTCTACGCACCCCAGTGTCTCTACGCACCCCAGTGTCTCTACGCACTTCCGTGCCTCCTAGCACCTCGTGTCTCCAAGCATCCAGTGCACTTTAGCGCAGTTGTACCTGGTATTCTTCACTGATTCATCAGCGCCTTTCCAGTTCTGTCTTTCAGGAGACCTTCAGCGTTCACACGTGTCCCCTGTCTGCCGACCTAGTCCTGCATGGGGAGAACCTAGATTCGGCCATCTCTGCTGCGATTCCTCTTCCCAGTCACCGGAAGAAGCCCCGAGTCCACAACACTCCCAAACCAGGTCAGTGGTAGTATTCATATAATTCTCCAGTCACCCGCACAGACTTCACTAACACCGGGTTCACAAAAACCTCAGTCATGACAGTAGGAACTGGCCACATGGACCCGGCCGAAAGTGTTTGTCTGACGCAGAACCTCCTAAGCAATATTGCAGGATGCTTGGAAGGTCTGGAGTCGACTCAGCATCAATTAGCACAGCGTCTGCAGCGGAATTCTTTCTCCAGAGATTCTCTGACCTTCTGCACTAAGACTCCTGACCAACTGCAGTTTTTCTACCAGATGTTATTACAGTTACAAGAACTTTTGTCTAGTATTCTTTCTGTGATGCCTGATCTCTTCAGGAATACTACCAACGTTGTTGATCCTGTTTTGTCCCATCCAGTTAATAGAGTCTCTTCCTCTGTGCAAGGAAAAGTTGTTCATCAGAGCTATCCACGGCCCAAACTCTCTGAAGCTGAACGTCAGCGGCGTAGGGAGCTACACCTCTGTCTTTACTGTGGAAATTCCAGTCATTTTGTTAAAGACTGCATTCTTCGTAAGCCAGGGAATGGTGACAAATCTCAGTATCACAGTGCTCATGTCTACAAGTCATCCACAGTAGCCGATCCTGCTACTGCTGACAGGGGTATCAAGATGGCTACTCTGAAAGAGACTCAAATTTATGACTGGGGTCCGGTGATTAAAAGACCTTATCCCAAGTTGGGTGTCCAGAGAAGAATATTCAAGCCATTTAGAGTCACAGAGGAGTCCGTGTCTTTAGCCCAAGGAGGGGCATCCGTGTCTTTAGCCCAAGGAGGGGCTTCCGTGTCTTCAGCCCAAGGAGGGGCATCCGTGTCTTCAGCCCAAGGAGGGGCTTCCGTGTCTTCAGCCCAAGGAGGGGCGTCAGTGTCTTTAGCCCCAGAGAGGGGTTCAGAGGGTCCAGCTCCAGAGAGTCTACAGAGTGCTGCCCAGTCAGAGAGACTACAGAGCGCTGCCCAGCCAGAGAGTCTACAGAGTGCCTCAGCCCAGCCCCGTGAAGTGGGGGCTCTTGCCTCAGCCCAGCCCCGTGAAGTGGGGGCTCTTGCCTCAGCCCAGCCCCGTGAAGTGGGGGCTCTTGCCTCAGCCCAGCCCCGTGAAGTGGGGGCTCTAGCCTCAGCCCAGCCCCGTGAAGTGGGGGCTCCTGCCTCAGCCCAGCCCCGTGTAGAGGGGGCTCCTGCTTGTCCAGCAATACTCCAGGCCCAGCCTGGTCAGTCCGTCCCGGTTCCAGCCGGTCCAGCAATACTCCAGGCCCAGCCTGGTCAGTCCGTCCCGGTTCCAGCCGGTCCAGCAATACTCCAGGCCCAGCCTAATCAGTCCGTCCCGGTTCCAGCCGGTCCAGCAATACTCCAGGCTCTGCCTGGTCAGTCCGTCCCGGTTCCAGCCGGTCCAGCAATACTCCAGGCCCAGCCTGGTCAGTCCGTCCCGGTTCCAGCCGGTCCAGCAATACTCCAGGTCCAGCCTGGTCAGTCCGTCCCGGTTCCAGCCGGTCCAGCAATACTCCAGGCTCTGCCTGGTCAGTCCGTCCCGGTTCCAGCCGGTCCAGCAATACTCCAGGTCCAGCCTGGTCAGTCCGTCCCGGTTCCAGCCGGTCCAGCAATACTCCAGGTCCAGCCTGGTCAGTCCGTCCCGGTTCCAGCCGGTCCAGCAATACTCCAGGCTCTGCCTGGTCAGTCCGTCCCGGTTCCAGCCGATCCAGCAATACTCCAGGCCCAGCCTGGTCAGTCCGTCCCGGTTCCATCCGGTCCAGCGATACTCCAGGACCAGCCTGGTCAGTCTCCTTTGGCTCCAGCCAATTCAAGTATCCTCGGATCCAATCCAGTACTACTCGTCCAGCCAAAGATTTCTCCAGTTCCAGCCTCTAAGTTTTCGTCTGATGGTTTACCACCTATTTACTTTGATGGAGATTTATTGCAATATGCCGCTCTGGTTGAACAATTTCTCTCTCTGATGGAGTCTGATCCTTCAGGTGCAGTAACTCCTTCCAACGTTACTCGATATCTGTTCCTGGCATTCAGAGGAAGAGCTTTGGAGTGGGCCAACATGCTCTTTGAGAGTAATGATCCTGTGTTCCATGACTTACAGACTTTTAGTAACGCTGTAGTTAAAGAATTTAGTCCTAAACCATTGGAATCTGACTTGGTAAAAGAATCACGCTCTAAAGGGAATGCAGAAGGAAGTTTGTGCTGTCCTCCCAGGGATAATCTCAGAATCTCCTTCGGTAAGAATCCGACCATTAAAATTGCTCATGTAGGAGTCTCTCCTAGCCCAGAGAATTTAAAACTCCAGTGCACCTCCTTTTCATCTGCAAACTGTGTATCTAAGGGAGATTCATATCTTCCATTAGACTTGGACTCAGACTCTGAATTTGATCCAGTTCATGATGCTACTCCTTTCAGGGGAGGTCCCATGTTTTCTAAGGAAGTTTTTTCTTTACAGGAGATTCCGCTCTCCCTGGTCAAAACCAAATGTTTCCGTAAGAAGAAGAGGCATCAACGAAGGTCCTAAATTCTTCTGTATGAATTTCTCAAGTTCCTCTAAGATTCAAGATGGGTGTCCGGAGTCCACCCTTGAAGAGGGGGATACTGTCACAATCCTGACTGTAGGTTTCATATTTGGTGACTTACCCCTGCCATCTGTCCCGGATCCTGTGTCTTTTTATTCACTGAGTTAAACTGCTTGTCAGCACTATGAGTTTTCCTGAGTTCTCTGCCTGAAAGGTAATAGTTAATTAGCTCCACCTGTGGTGATCTCCTGTGTGAGGCTGAATTCAGTAATATGAAGTTCAGGCTTCAGTGTTCTCTCGGCCTGCTAGGCCTCATTCTACATCACAGCCTAGTCTGGAGTAGTCACATGACAGTGACTGTTCACCTGACCCAGAGTTGTCCAATCCTCTGCCAGCTTAAGACTCTCTGCATCACCTAATCCTGCTCACCAATCACCAAGAACCAGGAAGTATAAATCGGGAGGCTGAGTTAGAAACTGGGCCAGTTCCTCGTGTCACACACAGCTATGTGTGAGCCTTAATGCTGAGCTCCCTAAAGTTGTGATCTCCAGAGCTCCCGTATCCCTGTGGCCTCCGTGCCTCTGCACCTCCGTGCCTCTGCATCTCCGTGCCTCAGTACCTCAGTGCCTCCCAGCACCTCCGTGCCTCAGTATCTCCGTGCCTCAGCATCTCCGTGCCTCAGCACCTCCGTGCCTCAGTACCTCCGTGCCTCCCAGCACCTCCGTGCCTCAGTATCTCCGTGCCTCAGTATCTCCGTGCCTCAGCACCTCCGTGCCTCAGTATCTCCGTGCCTCAGTATCTCCGTGCCTCAGCACCTCCGTGCCTCAGCACCTCCGTGCCTCCCAGCACCTCCGTGCCTCAGCACCTCTGTGCCTCAGCACCTCGTGCCTCCAGCATCTCCGTGCTTCCAGCATCTCCGTGTCTCGGATCCTCGTGCCTCCGCTGCCTCCGTGCCTCAGCATCTCCGTGCCTCAGCACCTCCGTGCTTCCAGCATCTCCGTGTCTCAGCACCTCGTGCCTCCAGTACCTCCGTGCCTCAGCGCCTCCATGCTTCCAGCACCTCGTGCCTCAGCACCCCCGTGCCTCAGCACCTCGTGCCTCCAGCGTCTCTGTGCTTCAGCATCTCCGTGCTTCCGGCATCCCAGTGTCTCTACGCACCCCAGTGTCTCTACGCACCCCAGTGTCTATACGCACCCCAGTGTCTCTACGCACCCCAGTGTCTCTACGCACTTCCGTGCCTCCTAGCACCTCAGTGTCTCCAAGCATCCAGTGCACTTTAGCGCAGTTGTACCTGGTATTCTTCACTGATTCATCAGCGCCTTTCCAGTTCTGTCTTTCAGGAAACCTTCAGCGTTCACACGTGTCCCCTGTCTGCCGACCTAGTCCTGCATGGGGAGAACCTAGATTCGGCCATCTCTGCTGCGGTTCCTCTTCCCAGACACCGGAAGAAGCCCCGAGTCCACAACACTCCCAAACCAGGTCAGTGGTAGTATTCATATAATTCTCCAGTCACCCGCACAGACTTCACTAACACCGGGTTCACAAAAACCTCAGTCATGACAGCAACACTCTTCCAACATAACACAATCCCTCTGAGTTCGGGGCAAGCCACTTACACGCCTTCCTCCCACATATGAAATAGGCATCATCGGGGAGAACATATGGGACAGAATATGACATTACCATATTACAAACTTTCCAAGTGAAAAACCCAATCCCTAGTTCTCCCATCTGTTCAGTACAAGTATCAGGCTGGATGATATGAGCACAGTACCCTGGTGATACTTCTCCAACCCACATGGTCTTGCTTCCTCGAGTATACCTATACCGAAAATATCTTCCACTTTTGGCTATTTGGCGTACAAGTTCAGAGTCTATGGGTATCCTATCAACTCTGTGTGAAAAGGCCATTGTCTGGTTATTCCAGGTCACTTCCCAATTTCCCGGTTTTCAGTAATTGGAGATGTTGAAACACACTAAGGATATATCTACATGATACTGGTGGAGCTTCAAGCTAGGGGGCCTAGAAATTTTGAATTTCTTGTACACCGGTCTCCCAGCCCGTAATTCGAGTACCTCATCTATTGCTAAAGGGTACGGTACTAATCCTGACTTGCTCTGACCTTGAGGTACTTGTGAGCACACCCAGCATTCTGTCTGGTTTAAGACCTTACCCACTAGTGAGTGGTAATCACTCAATGGATGACGGTCCATGTTGATATTAAGGCTGGACTGACATCTCTGGATGCACCCATCCTCGACTATGTTCTCACAACTTCTACATATGCAATTTTCCTCAGCCAATAACCCTTCACAGTGCCTCCGAGCTCCCTGACTACCAGATCGCTTTCTGATACTCGCCTTTGCTTGAGTGATGTGTTGCTCTTGGAATTCTACAAATCCATCCTCGCCATCAGAACCCATTCCAGATCCTTTCTTGACCTCTCTGGGACTCTCACCAAAACAGACTGTCCTGGTCAACAACAGGATTAACAGGAAAACCCGGAACGCAGTCTCTTGGGGTAAATCCATCTTGTTAAAGGAATAGAAGGGAAACAAGAAGGGGGAGAAAGGGAAGGAGAGAAGGAGGGTAGTGGGAGATGGAGAAAATAATAAAAAAGAAAACTGGTGCGACAACCGCCTCTGGTCTTGTTGTTCTCCGCACTCAGGTGCCGTCTCAACAGTCCTGCCTCTCAACCTTCCCGGAACAGACACTCCAGTGATACGATGTTCTCTCCGGGTCAGCGACCTTTCTGTAGGGAACATAAATCTTGCATTTCAATGTGTTTAACTGTTGTGTATTATCAGTTGTTTGAAGTAAACCATCTTTGGAAAGTGAAAAGAGAGGGGAAATAATAAAAAGAAAATTTGTCAGATTTGCGTTCACCATCAGGCTGTCACACCATCATGTATATCGGTATCTATGCACAGTCTACCTTCACCAGTATTCCCATTCTCCACCCTTTGTGCATGACCAGGCACACTGATACTGGTGTCCCTATGCTAGTGAGATATACTGGATTTAGGCAGAGCTCTGAAAGACCGAGTAGGCATGTGGTGTTTGAAGTATAATCCTGTCAGTGAACGTAAGAAATGAAGAGGAAACTTTGAAGACAAATCACAGAGTTTAGTAACAAATAAGTTTGTAAAGGCAAAGAAGATTTTTACAAAGTTTGACATCTGGATTGGGCACTACGGGGAATGATTCCCTAATCAGTCTGTTTCCCTTAAAAAAAAATGTATGTGTGTTATATCTCTACTGGGACTATCCCAGCCATCAATCCAGTGTCTTGTCCATTCTAAGTTCATAGGGAACCCGGTATCCTTGAGATAATTTCCTCTACCTGTGATGGACATGCATCTAAAACAGTGAAATGCACTATTAGTCTTCGTGGGTATCTAACATATTTTGTGCTTCCTGGGTGGGAGCACTCTATATGTATACCATCTCTAACAAAACTCCTGTTAAGTTACTTAGAGGTCACTTCTGCTAGAGAGAGAAGCAGAAGTTTAGAGGCCTCCTCCTAATCCCAGTAAGTTTTGGCAAAAGGGTAAAGTTGCATTTATTCTGTTCTTCCCATTAACCGAATCTGTGTTTTTCTATACTGTATCGTGATTCCTTACTATATGTCCCTTGATCCCGTCTATGTGTTTAATAACGTGGCTTGTTTATTCTGTCTAGGGGTCTATATTGGCTATGTGCTGTACTACTCTTACAATCTCTAGCAAAATGTCCTTTATTTTTACAAATGTAACATATTCTCGGTCTTTTGTTACTACTAGGGTTTTGGGGCTTGGGCTGATGAGACTTTGGTGTAAGAGCCTGCATACTTTCAATCCTCAGCCTCTCCTCTTGCAGTTTCCTACGCCTAGCAATATTCCTATGGTGTTCAATTGCGCACTCTCTAAGGCAAGCTACCGTGACCCCTCTCCAATTAGGCAAAGATGTTTGTACCCTGTCCCTTACTGTCTTATTGAGTCCGTCCATTAGCACTGACACAGCTACCTTCCTGTAATTCGTATCGTTCCCTGTATCTGATACCCCCATGTATCTATCCATTATTTGCAGGGCCCGATGGAAATATTCAGATGTCATTTCATTTTCCCTCTGTTTTATGGAGAAAATTCTTCTCCACTCAGTGGGGAAACACAACTCTAGTTGCCTATTAATTCGTTCTATATTTTCCTGATTGTTTCTGTCAGTCATAGGACTATCCGACTCTAGCCTACAATCAGTGATGATTTTTTTTTGGGGTGTCAATATTATCTGGCTAAATGCTTCCGAGGGTCGGGGAATTCTGAAATGATAAATCGCAGCTCATCTCTGGGCCACGGGCAATACATTGCATTATTCCTGGTGAGGACTACTTCCTGACTATCGGTTCCCCCATTGGGAGTTACTATTTCCAAGACAGGGTGTAATCCTACCGTTCCGTTCCTAATCTGTTTACTGTGTGGTGGTGTTGTTTCTGTGCAATGAACTGTCTCATACTTACCGGTAGCTGTGACCTCACCAGTTCTTTTATTGGGAAATACTGTTACTGCTCTACCTGGTTGGACAGGTCCCACCTGAGTTTCCTGCAAAATGACTGCTTGGAGGAGAGCTGCGATTTGGCTGAATCCTTCATCTCCCTGTGACCTAAAACCTTGGAGAGACTTCAAAACAGGATACATTTTGCAAAAGTTAGGGTTAATACATTGCTCTTTCATATTACTATCATTTACGGATGTATCATTGACTGTAGCCTTCTGTTCCCCTTCGACCTGTGTCGACAATGGTGTGTTTGTGTTCTCATTCCCACTAGGTTTGGAACCTGCTGCATATGTTAATTTCCCTTGCATATCGCCCTCTTGCTGCCATAAGGTTAAACAATCTGTATGTCTAATCCTTTGTTTTCTGGATTTTATTAGACATATCCTACTCCTTAAATTCTGCAATACCTCTGGTTCAAAACTGCCTACCTTAGGGAATGGTTCCCCTTCTCCCGCAGTCATACGTTCCCATTCATTGCACAAAACTTCTGTGTGTGGTCCATACTTCTCACACATTATGAACCTCGCTGACCCCCTGGGCCGCGGTATGCCAACCTGAACCCTGGTTGAACGTCCCTTACTTGAGCAACTGGCCCCCATATTTTGCAGGTATTGTCCTTTCGGCTAATCCCACAAAAAAAAACAAAATACTCAATATAAGGCAACGGTGAAAGTTCTCCAAGTGCTCTTCACCCACTCACCGCCCACGTTGGCCAGTACTACCATACACTGTCGATAGCGAAGGCAATGTACCCAACTTAGGGCCCTATGTACAGTAACCTCTATTTACTGGAAGTTTCTGGGAATAATTTACCCTTTCCAGTAAATATAAGTTGTTGGAGATTTCCTGAGAGAGACCAGCGAAAACTCCCTAAACCTTTATTATACACAAATCACGCTTGCTTATGCTATATACAGCGCTAATGATACCGCGATTTTACATAAAGCTCGTAAAAAGGATATCACGTTGCGCTAAATATTGCACCCACGAACGCGCGGTCCAATCGCACAGCGTATAGGTACTTGTTACTTATCCGCCGTACGACCACTAGAATCGATTTTCAGGCTGCGAAACCTCAGCCGGAGCGTATAAAAAAAAACTAAATGGGTAAACCTTCGCTAACCCCCTGGGCCGCGGTACTCTAAACCTTGCTGACCTCCTGGGCCGCGGTACTCTGCTACCTTGCTCCTTTGTACTTCAATCTATATTAACGTGAGTCAGCTGCCTCACGCCACCAAGTCTCCACTCACTTGATGTACCACTCGACGGGATCCCGAATTCCCTGGGTCCATTAAACCTTTATTACGTTTGCTCACTCATGTTCGGTCACTCAAATACACTGGTTTTTTTCTGTACAGAAAATTATCTTTCATTCAGATAAACAGCTTTAGTACCAGAGGCAATACAGTAAAAAAGGTTTTATTTAAACTAAATCTTGGAAACCGAGCAATTTGTGCTAATGTAGCGTGGCTGCTGTCCCGCCCCTAAACTAAACAATGCTATTGTGTAATTTGTACTTAGCGGTCGTACCCTTACGCACATTGCGTAAACACGCGACCGTGTGTATGTCTTTACGTTGCGTACGCAGTTCCGTCCTTTGTCCGAGACACGTGTACAGAAACCATACGTCCGCAATAGTACAAATCCCACACTTCTATAAATGTAAGCGATATTACCTATAATCGCTCACTTAACACAACACAGTTTCTTTCTGTATAAACCTTTTTAACTAGGCCAGACTGTGTTTGTGTTTTACGTTTACTTCCTTAATATTTATTCTATGTTTTAACTAAATAGCAACAAATTTCTCCGCACAGGTCTAAATGAATCTAGTAATCAGTACTTATGGCAACAATGTGAGCAGGTATACAGAGTACAGGTGTACGCTTGTATTGTGTGCGCATTTGGCGCCAAACAGAAATTCACAGACTTTTTAAATATCTTTGTGTATTTACTTTACAGGTACCACCAGCATCCCTACAAACCATGCAGAGCAAACGTCATCTAATCAGCAATAAAATAGGGTTTCCAGTGTATCCTGCGGCCAGAAAAAGGTTTACGTAGGATACCTGTCCGCCCTTTGCTGATAGATAAAGTCTGCTTTAACCTGCTAGGCTGCGGGTATGTGGAAAATCCCGGACGAGCCCCCAATTGATAATGTCGATATTATCTTAAACCATAAAGCTATACCTTTAAACACACTTTTACCATGGAGCCACTGCGGCCGCTAAACTTAATATGCACTCTACGTACCTCTTACGCTATTTGCGTAATGAGTCCCGTACCATGTACGAACTCTGCGTACAAACGCCGCGCTGGGGGTACAAAGTACACGCAGCGCGTACACACTCAATTAATACACTTTTAAATCTTATACATTTAGGCAATGTAATACACTTTAAACCCTAGCAGGGAAAAGAGGACACAACACCGATTTGTAGTTAATCACTGGGTTCTGACACCACAGAGTAATATTTCTGAAAGGGGGTTAACAATACAAATTATGCACTACAATACAACAGAGTAAATGGCTACAGTCAATGTACATACGTGAGAATATTCGCATGCGCCTCCCGGTCCGGTCCTCCGCTATCAGGTAGATAACGTTAAGAGTCTTGTGTCTGGCCGGGCTGCAGCAGGCTTTATTTATACAAGTCTTCCAAAAGCAATACAATGGATACTGTAATCCCTTTGTCCATTGGACACAGGGATGCATCTTTACAGTACAGGAGAGGTCATAGGTTGATTTGAAAAGGTGGGCAATGTCTTTCTCAACTGTTCTTGTGGGTGGTCTCCTCTGGATTCCCGCCGCATACATAATATACAGTAAATACAGTTTATATCTATATTCTGCTTCTGCACATAACTATCCACAGGAACATGCGATCTTCCGAAAACCAACACCGGAATGTTACCCTTAAAATACCCTACAGCTGGATACCAGACACCACCTTATAACCTTAGTCTGTCCCCTCCTATCATGCAAAGGAGAATCCCTTTGTTCTGGAATCATTTAAACTGTTGATACTTGCTGATGTGGCGCAGGGGGACTATGTGTACAATGTGCACTATTTGGATTAAATATGTAATGTTTTGATAGCCCTCCATGCGTTCACAAACTCCGCCGTAAATACCCATACCATGCGCAGGACCGCGGGAGCGACCATACGCAAATTGCGGATATGTGCACGCACGACGGAACAAGTGCACGCGCTGTGGGCATGTGTGTGTATTTTATACGTGCTGCGTGTTCTGTAATATTTTTCGACTTTGACAGCCCAGAGGAGACTGGGTGCATTACAGGGAGCTCTCCTGAGTTTCTCTGAAAAAATAATTTTGTTAGGTTTTTTATTTTCAGGGAGCACTGCTGGCAACAGGCTCCCTGCATCGTGGGACTGAGGAGAGAGAAGCAGACCTACTTAAGTGATAGGCTCTGCTTCTTAGGCTACTTGACACCATTAGCTCCAGAGGGAGTCGGAACGCAGGTCTCCCCTCGCTGTTCGTCCTAGAGCCGCACTGCCGTCCTCATCGCAGAGCCTGAAGATAGAAGCCGGGTGAGTATAAGAAGAAAAGAAGACTTCAAGGCAGCAGAAGACTTCAGATCTTCCCTGAGGTAAGACCGCAGCGGTAATGCTGCACGCCATTGCTCCCACACAACACACACTAGCAGGCACTGATGGGTGCAGGGCGCAGGGGGGTCGCCCTGGGCTGCAATATAAACCTCTAAGGCTGGCATATGAGTATTATAGGCTGCGGAGGCAGTAGTTATATAAATCCCCCGCCAGTATTATAAAATTGAGCGGGACCGAAGCCCGCCGCTGGAGGGGACGGAGCTTGGCCCCACAGCACTAACCAGCACCATTTTCTCCACAGAGCACTGCAGAGAAGCTGGCTCCCCGGACTCTCCCCTGCTGAATACGGTGACACAGGGCAAAAAAGAGGGGAGGGGCACTTGTAAGGCGCAGTGAGTGTATTATACATAATTATACAAAAAAGCGCTATATATTCTGGGAATTTGTTTTCCAGTGTCAGTTGGCGCAGGGTGTGTGCTGGCATACTCTCTCTCTGTCTCTCCTAAGGGCCATATTGGGGGACTGTCTCCAGATAAATATCCCTGTGAGTGTGGGGGTGTCGGTACGAGTGTGTCGGCATGTCTGAAGCGGAAGGCTCATCTAAGGAGGAGGTGGAGCAGATGATTGTGGTGTCTCCGTCGGCAACGCCGACACCTGATTGGTTGGACATGTGGAATGTTTTAAATGCAAATGTGACCTTATTGCATAAGAGGTTGGACAAAGCAGAGTCCAGGGAAAAAACAGGGAGTCAATCCATGGCTTTGACTGTGTCACAGGGCCCTTCAGGGTCTCAAAAATGTTCTCTATCACAAATAGCAGACACTGATACCGACACAGATTCTGACTCCAGTGTCGACTACGATGATGCAAGGTTACACCCAAGGGTGGCCAAAAGTATTCATTATATGATTATTGCAATAAACGATGTTTTGCATATCACAGATGACCCCTCTGTCCCTGACACGAGGGTGCGCATGTATATGGAAAAGAAACCTGAGGTAACCTTTCCCCCATCTCATGAGCTGAACGAGTTATTTGAAAAAGCTTGGGAAGCTCCAGACAAAAACCTGCAGATTCCCAAGAGGATTCTTATGGCGTATCCTTTCCCCGCACAGGACAGGGTACGGTGGGAATCCTCGCCCAGGGTGGACAAGGCTTTAACGCGCTTGTCCAAGAAGGTGGCGCTACCGTCTCCTGACACGGCAGCCCTCAAGGATCCTGCTGATCGCAGACAGGAAACTACCTTAAAATCTATTTATACACATACGGGGGCTTTACTCAGACCGGCAATAGCATCGGCATGGGTATGTAGCGCGGTTGCAGCTTGGACAGATACCTTGTCAGCTGACATTGATACCCTAGATAGGGATACCGTTTTATTGACCTTAGGTCACATTAAAGACGCAGTCTTATATATGAGAGACCCTCAGAAAGACGTTGGGCTGCTAGGTTCGAGAGCCAACGCCATGGCGATTTCTGCTAGGCGAGCCCTGTGGACCCGCCAATGGACGGATTATGCCGACTCAAAGAAGCATATGGAGGTTTTACCTTACAAAGGAGAAGTTTTATTTGGGGAAGGTCTCACGGACCTGGTTTCCACAGCTACCGTGGGTTAATCTACTTTTTTGCCTTTTGTTCCCACATAGCAAAAGAAAACTCCACAATTTCAGATGCAGTCCTTTCGGTCGCATAAGTCCAGAAGAGGTCGGGCCATCCTTCCTCGCCAGAGGTAAGGGTAGAGGGAATAGAACGCCTGCTTCGACTAGCTCCCAGGAACAGAAGTCCTCCCCGGCTTCTACTAAATCCACCGCATGATGCTGGGGCTCCACTGAGGGAGTCTGCACCGGTAGGGGCACGTCTTCGACTCTTCAGCCAGGTCTGGCTTCTGTCAGACGTGGATCCTTGGGCAATGGAAATTGTATCCCAAGGCTACAAACTAGAATTCGAAGAGGTGTCCCCTCGCCGATTTTTCAAATCGGCCTTGCCAGCTTCTCCCCCAGAGAGGGAAGTAGTGTTAGCTGCAATTCAATAGCTGTGTCAACAGCAAGTGATTGTCACGGTTCCCCTAGTCCAACAGGGAAAAGGGTACTATTCAACCCTGTTCGTGGTCCCGAAGCCGGATGGCTCGGTCAGACCCATTTTAAATCTGAAATCCCTAAACCTGTACTTGAAAAGGTTCAAATTCAAGATGGAATCGCTCCGGGCAGTGATCTACAGTCTGAAAGGGGGTGATTTTATGGTGTCACTGGACATAAAGGATGCATACCTTCATGTCCCCATATATCCTCCTCATCAGGAGTACCTGAGATTCGCTGTACAGGACTGTCATTACCAGTTTCAGACGTTGCCGTTTGGGCTTTCCAAGGCCCCGAGGATTTTCACCAAGATGATGGCGGAGATGATGGTTCTCCTGCGCAGGCAGGGAGTCACAATTATCCCGTACTTGGACGATCTCCTGATAAAAGCGAGATCGAGAGATCAATTGCTGAAAAGCGTGTCACTCTCGCTGAAAGTGCTACAACAGCAGGGTTGGATTCTAAATCTGCCAAAGTCGCAATTGATTCCAACGACTCGACTCTCATTCCTAGGCATGATTCTGGACACGGAACAGAAGAGGGCTTTTCTCCCAATGGAAAAAGCCCAGGTCCTCCAGAACATGGTCAGGGACCTGCTAAAACCAAAAAGAGTGTCAGTTCATCAATGCACTCGAGTTCTGGGAAAAATGGTGGCAGCCTACGAGGCCATCCCCTTCGGCAGGTTTCATGCGAGGACATTTCAGTGGGACCTTCTGGACAAGTGGTCGGGGTCCCATCTACAAATACATCAGAAGATAAACCTGTCCCCCAGGGCCAGGGTGTCTCTCCTGTGGTGGCTGCAGAGTGTCGCAGATTCTGCATTCAAGACTGGGTTCTGATAACCACGGACGCGAGCCTCCGAGGATGGGGAGCAGTCACACAAGGAAGGAATTTTCAGGGACTGTGGTCAAGCCACGAGGCTTGTCTACACATCAACATACTGGAATTAAGGGCCATATACAACGGCCTACGACAAGCGGAGAATCTTCTTTGCGACCTACCGGTTCTGATTCAATCAGACAACGTCACAGCCATAGCTCACGTAAACCGCCGAGGCGGGACAAGAAGCAGAGTGGCAATGTCGGAAGCCACTAGGATTCTGCGCTGGGCAGAAAATCACGTAAGCAATCTGTCAGCGGTATTCATTCCGGGAGTGGACAACTGGGAAGCAGACTTCCTCAGCAGACACAATCTCCATCCAGGAGAGTGGGGACTTCATCAAGAAGTCTTTGCAGAGATAACAAGTCTTTGGAGACTTCCTCAAATAGACATGATGGCATCACGCCTCAACAAGAAGCTTCGGAGGTATTGTGCCAGGTCAAGGGACCCTCAGGCAGTAGCGGTGGACGCCCTGGTGACACAATGGGTGTTTCAGTCGGTCTATGTGTTCCCTCCTCTTCCTCTCATCTCAAAAATATTGAGAATCATAAGACAAAAAAGAGTACAGACAATACTCATTGTCCCAGATTGGCCTCGAAGGGCCTGGTATTCAGATCTTCAGGAAATGCTCACAGAAGATCCGTGGCCTCTTCCTCTCAGGGAGGACCTGTTGCAGCAGGGACCCTGCGTGTTCCAAGACTTACCGCAGTTACGTTTGATAGCATGGCGGTTGAACACCGAATCCTAGCGGGGAAGGGTATTCCAGAAGAAGTCATCCCTACTCTGATAAAGGCTAGGAAGGAAGTGACGGCGAAACATTATCACCGTATCTGGAGGAAGTATGTATCTTTGTGTGAAGCCAAGAATGCTCCTACGGAAGGTTTCCACTTGGGCCGTTTTCTCCACTTTCTACAGACAGGAGTGGTTATGGGCCTAAAGCTAGGCTCCACTAAGGTACAGATTTCGGCCCTACCTATATTCTTCCAGAAGGAATTGGCTTCTCTCCCAGAAGTCCAAACTTTTGTAAAGGGAGTGCTACACATCCAACCTCCTTTTGTGCCCCCAGTGGCACCATGGGACCTTAACGTGGTGTTAAGGTTCCTAAAATCTCACTGGTTTGAACCTCTTCAAACAGTTGAATTAAAGTTTCTCACTTGGAAAGTGGTCATGTTGTAGGCCTTGGCATCTGCAAGGCGGGTGTCCGAATTGGCGGCCTTATCTCATAAGAGCCCCTATCTCATTTTCCATGAGGATAGAGCAAAGTTGAGGACTCGTCCTCAATTTTTGCCTAAGGTGGTGTCATCGTTTCATATGAACCAACCTATTGTGGTGCCTGTGGCTACGGGAGACTTGGAGGTAAAGAACCGTTGGTGGGTTAGACCCCAACATAGTTTTGAATTACAATTGGTGTCGTGTCCCATTTCCTTGCTAAGGTTTAAAGTGTATTTACAGGCACTCGGGCTGCTGCATTGTGCTAACAGCGTATAGGCCTGTGTACGCAAACTGTGTAGTCACTACGCCCTTTCGACGTACATTTGTGAACAATATAAGGGTGAAAGGTTAATTACAGCGGCCGCAGCGGCTCAAGATTAATATGTATTAAGTGTGTTTAAAGTATAGCTTTTAGTCTTGTAAGTAAATCAACGTTTGCAAACTGTAACAAGAAATCTATCAATACATAGAGATACCAAAAATTCTATATACAGCAGCGATAATACCCAAATATCTTGGTCTCGGTTAATCACCTCTGAGATATTTCTGTGCATACATTGGTACAAAGAATAATATATTCCAACTGGAGAAAAAGGTGTCCTGGTGTAAATGAGCTGGAATCCCCTTCTGCTGTTGTCCCCATGTGCCCAGTGGCAGTGAATGAGGACAATGAGAGTGGGGAAATGGCTCATGCCGAGACAGAAAGATAGATGTAGCGTAAGCTGTTTCTGCTGTCCCTTACTGCACTCATCCTCCCTGTTGTGGTTTCACATTGCAGGGAAGGTGGGCCATGGTCCCGGATGAGAGAGACACTCTGAAATACTTATAAGCAGATGATCTGTGTAAAGTCGTGCTGTTGGGATTTATTAAATGCCGTGCAGGGAGCCGCTTTTAAAGCTCAGCGCCGGGTCGCGTGTGCATCCCGTGAACCCAGAAGTGATTACCCAATGACATACGTTTCCCAAGTGCTTGGTCACATCAGAGCCTCAGGCTCATAACTTTTTTATTAAAGGAATGACCCTGAATTTTAATTAATTTGGGGGTAAAGCAGGATGCTACAAACACTCAGTTCCTGCCAGGTATGATGCTTCCTCTCCACCATGGCAAATGTAAGCTAAGCAGCAAAGACTCATAACTCCTTACTAAAGCATAGTATGAACATGTCCACAGAGACAGATGCTCAAAGTCTTCCCACAGAGGTAGGCCATACTAGTCATCCTTCAAAAGCTATGTGTCCCACAAATGCTTTTTACCCCTTACATGGGCGCTGGTTTGTAGCACCTTCCTGCTCAACAGCACTTATGAAACAAAGAGTTGGTAAAACAGAGAAACCGAAATGAAGAATAGAAAAATGTTGAGGGAGAGAAGTCCAAACACCATCCAGCAAGATGGCTGCTAGGATCGCCACCGGCCCTATATACCACACATATATAGCCACTCCCCTAGGTTCCCTCATAGGCCAGTCCTGACCAACCACAAAAAAAACCCCAATCCTTATCTACAGTACCTGGTAACAGTTGACAAATTTTTAACCCATTGCAAAAAACTAAGGACTCTGATATAGCCTTAAGCTTAAACAGTTCTTGTCTAATCTAGGGTGCCCATAAATGTACTTCATTTAATCAACCAATATATACAACTTGCATAACTATCTTATCACTAAAAATAACTACATGGACACAGACTCCTGTGGTTTAAGGTCATAGCTTTTTTTTATTAAAGAAATGACCTTGAGTTTTAATTAATTTGGGAGGCAAAGAAGGACACTACAAACATTCAGCTCCAGCCAGATATGATTTTAAATTAAATTCAGAGGTGACAGCTACGCCCCCTCTGTGGCAAGTGTAGACTGAGCTGTGAAGACATACAACTCCTTATTAAAGCATAGTATGAGTGTGTCCACAGAGTCAGATGTCCAAAGTCCTTCCACAGAGGTAAGCCATACTAACCATCCTTCAAAGGGTACTGTATGTGCCCCACAACAGTTTCTTACAACTTAAGTGGCTGCCAGTTTGTAGCGCCTTCCCACCACTGCCAGGTTCCAAGAACCACAGCCTGCTCCCAAACAACCAACTACACTAAATCCAATAAAGAGAAAACATCCCCTAAGAACACACCAACTCCCTAACTCAGACAAATGCAACCCATCAAGGTGGAAAAATTGAGAACTATCTAAATGCAACTGCGAGTTAAGAATCCCAAATCTAGCAACAACCTAACAACAAGGATGCATTGCTTGCCACACCATACCTCTCAACCCAATAAATAAACATATGGTCTACCTGCCACATTTGCTCAGAAGACACGGACAATGCTTTAAAAGAAAAAACAAAACTCCAAACATCAGTAATCTATCAATAATAAAAAAAATGAAAAGGCTAAGTTAGTGCAATCCAAGTGAAGAGAAAAACTCAAAAACCTTCCGTGGTCCAAGAGAACTATAAGACATTTGTAATGAAGGCATGCTCAGAGGAAAAAACATTTTTTAAAAATCCCTTCACATCCCCACTTCTTGAATGCTAGCCATTCAAAAACGGTTGGGTAAACAACAGTTTTGCGCTGGAAAAATACAAGTAAAGCCTATCACATCTAACATAAGATTTATAAGCAAATAACTTCCACTGACCAATTGCTTGCACGGCAGATGGAGGTAGCCCGCTAGTCGTTGTACAAGTAGCCATCCCAATCATAAAGGAGTGCATACCATATTGCACAACATCCAAACCCAACTGGCCCTGACAGCGTTTAAACATACTGTAGCAGACAACTGAAACTTAGGCACATGGGATGCATTAGCATGCAACAACCATTGTGAACCCTCTTTCAGTCGCAGCCCCACATATAAACCAGCCAAGCGCAAATGACAAATCCCCCTGGGATACAAAGAAGTGGTGTGTGGTGGAAAAAAGGGGGGCGCTTCACTGGAAGACAAAAGCAGACTCTCGTTTCACTTATAGATCTATCCCCAGATCCAGCAAATATTGGTCAAAGGAAAAAATGTGGTGAAAGAGGTGGCGCTTATGTCTCAATCACCAAAAAAGTGTATAAACCTCTTAATATTTATCTGAGGGGTAAAGAATGATTCTAGTTTTTGTCTCTTTCCTCCTCCTCTTCCCAAGCAATGGTTATTATGGTATTTTGTTAGTACAGTATATGAAACAAAAACACAATCGCAGAAATTCAAATGTTATCACCCCCGTTCTCCCATCTAAAGTGATGCGAGACTGCAGAGGGCGATATACAACTGATGTCCGTTATCATGCTGATCGCGCCCATTAGTGTCAGTTTTAGCAGCATAAAGTGGCTAAACCCGACTAAACTAATTTGTGTATGAGTGTGATGTGTGTGTATGACATCAGCCTGGCAGCCCTGGCTTGTAGAATGCCAGGGCAGATCAGGCTTCTGTCTTAAAGGGGACGACCCAGGCATTTCCCAGATCTCAGGTGTAGTGTGAAAGGGGTTCTTGAGCAAAATCCCAGGATTTTTCAGAGGTGAAAAACCCGGGTCTGAGCAGGGAAATTCCTGGGTCATATGTCTGACAGTGGTATAAAAGAGGGAGGATCATTCCTGCTGCTGCAGCCTTTATCCCTAGGGGAAGAAGTGTGAGGGGTGGATGTTGTGGAAATGCTCTCTCACATAGATATATGCGTTTTTATTATAAGATAAGATATATTATGCATACTGGTGTCCCCATACCTCCCAACTTTCAGTTACAGTAAAAAGCAAATGTTTTTTGTTTATTTTTTTCAGTCCTATCTGTATAAACCAGGCCTAGCCAATCTGGGGCTCTCCAGCTGTTGAAAAAGTACAAATCCCAGCATGCCCTGATACAGTATTACTTTTAGGTAATGCTAGAACTATGGCAGCGCATGCTGGGATGTGAACAGGTGCACTGCATTTACTACAACTGTCCTATCCTGCACCAGGTTCTTATCCATTTAACTGTTTTATAATCGATTCCCGCGCTTTTGAGTTTAGCACTCAACAATGTAGAACCGTGTCAAATGCCTTACTGAAGTCTAGATATGCTACATCTATGGCTCCCCCTTGATCTATTATGTTAGTCACAGAATCAAAAAAAATCAATAAGGTTTGTTGGGCATGATCTTCCCCTAGTATATACATGCTGTTTGAGATCCTGTAAATTGTTGGATTTAATAATATATTCCACAACTCTTTCTTTTAATAGTGTTGCCATTATTTTCCCTATTACAGGTTGAGTATCCCTTATCCAAAATGCTTGGGACCAGAGGTATTTTGGATATGGGATTTTTCCGTATTTTGGAATAATTGCATACCATAATGAGATATCATGGTGATGGGACCCAAGTGTAAGCACAGAATGTATTTATGTTTCATATACACCTTATACACACAGCCTGAAGGTCATTTTAGGCAATATTTTTTGTAACTTTGTGCATTGAACAAAGTGTATCTACATTCACACAATTCATTTATGTTTCATATACACCTTATACACACAGCCTGAAGGTCATTTAATACAATATTTTTAATAGCTTTGTGTATTAAACAAAGTTTGTGTACATTGAGCCATCAAAAAACAAAGGTTTCACTATCTCACTCTCACTCAAAAAAGTCCGTATTTCGGAATATTCCGTATTTCGGAATATTTGGATATGGGATACTCAACCTGTACTGATATTTGGCTTACTGGGCTGTAGTTACTTGCTTCTTCCTTGCTTCTACTTTTGTGCACTAGTACTACATTTGCTCTTTTCCAGTCCTCTGTAATTACTCCTGTAGCTAGTGCCTGGTTGAATAATTCCGTTAATGGTACTACCAGCACATCTTTAATCTCTTTTAGTATCCTTGGATGTATTCCATCTGGCCCCATTGATTTATCCACTTTCAGTTTGAGGGTTCTGTTAGGACCTTCTCCTCCGAAAATGTACTTTCATCTACATTATTTTTATGAATGTCCTTGCAACTTAAATGTGACCCCTTCCCTTCTTCTGTAGTGAATACTGGGCAAAAATAATTATTTAGATGATCGGCGATTGCCTTGTCTCCCTCAACCAAACTCTCTCACTCTGACATATTATTAGTCCTCCATTTTCTCCTTTCACTTATATACTTAAAGCAAGTTTTACCCACTTTATCTACTGACTAGGCCATTTTCTTCTAAGCTTCTGCCTTTGCATGTCTGATCATGTTCTTAGCCTCCTTCCATCTGGCAAGATACACCTCTTTGTCATTATATTTTTGAGTCTGCTTATTATTTTAAAGGCCATCTTTTTTGCTTTCACATTGCACGTCTTAATTTTACTCACCTCTCCTCCACTCCTTCCAAGTTACTCCAATCTGCCAATGAATCTCTAATACATCTCTCCATTTTTGCAGTTAAACTTTATAAAATTCAACACTTTTGTTATTGTATGGCATGAGTTGGTTCCTCTCCGTATACTAAACAATACTCCTTGAAAGTCACTGGACGCTAGTTTCTCACCCACATATGTGTCTGATATCCTGTCACCATTTGTAAGTATTAATTCTAATTTGCAGCTTTGCAAGTGGGCTCCCGCACCAATAGCTTAAGACATACTCCCTATAAGGAATTTAGAAATCTCACACTTATACAGGTGGAGCCATGCGAATTGTGGCTCCATCTGTGCCGTGTCTGGGGTGCATGAGTATCCAAGACGCGCATGCACCCCATTCACTTTAGCGTCTCTGTGCACTCCCGTAGTGGGGCTAGGCGCCGGGTCGCCTAGTCCCGCCAGGAGTGCATGCCTGCGATGGAACTGCACTAGATGAGTGCGGCTACATCTCTAGTTGAACTTGTCCTGCAATAGGTTCTTGTCCTGTTCCTGCCCCTGATCTGGTGGTCTGTAGATCACCCTAGTGCGAATAGCGTCCTTCTCCCCTGTTTCTATGGTCACCCAGAGTGCCTCAGTTTTTTCTGCAAAATTTTGTATTAAAGTAGCATTTATGCTCTTTTTACATACATTGCTACCCCACCTCCGATTCTTCCCATTCTTTCCTTTCTAAATAAATTGTATCCTGATATAGCTATGTCCCAGTCATGATTCTCTTTACTCCAAGACTCCATAATAGCCACATTATCCAAATAATCACTTGCCAGTATCATAATTAGCTCTGAAATTTTGTCTCCTATGCTCCTAGCATTGGCACACATAGCTTTAAGAATTTTGTTTGTACATCTGTTATTCCAAGCCATGTTTAGACAGTACATAATGAAATGTCAAGTTTAAAGTTGAAATCCCCTGTTTGGTGATGTTGTCCAATGTTTGGTCAACTGTTTTTTGTGTTTTTTAACTGTTCAGAAATCACACTTTGTCCTTTACAACACGACTGCACCCCTCAGCCACGGCTGTCCCTAACTAAATCTAAAGATATATTAAGTCTGATTAAGACAGGCTACACCTGACCACAAATGGCCAAAAGATCAAAGCAGATAATTAGCACTGTGTTTGAGTAAACACCAGGCAGCATGCAACAATAAACTGTGATTTACTGAACAACACCCCTAAACAGGTAATACTAATTACAAGCAAGCCATTATATAAAAACTTTCAAAAATATACATTAGTTTGCATAAGAGAGAAATATTGTTATGAATTTGTAGCTGGCAGAACGGAGATGGTTCTCATAGTTTAAAAACAAAGATGATATGTATGAGATGCAGATTCAGAGTAGATTTTGCAGCTCGAGAAATGGATTACATCAATTTGTGGATTTAATGCAATCCATCTGTAGTAGTGTTGGTTTGTTGTATGTTTCTCTTCTATGTACCTTTGGTTTAATGCCAATATTATGATTAAAATCTAAATAGCACTTTTATGTAAGCACCTACAGCCTTACCATGATCTTTAAAAAGTTAAATGTCCAGCCATGCGAATGCAATGATTACAGTCCACACCCAATACATTCCCAATAAAAGGCCTAGCAATAACTTAACTTAAACAATCAAGCACAGCATACCAACATAGCAGCTAACTGGAGCTTAGCAAAATAAAATTAAAATTAAAATAATGCATGCTATAACTTAGTCTACAGTTTGGACATAGTATTACAAGTTGTCTAAAATAAAATCTCATAAAGCACGTTGCTCAGCTGCATAAACCTTATAGCTATGAAAATGTTCAGTTGTTGATTACCTATGCATACATTATTTAAAATCAAAATTAACTTGTAGTGAAATTGAGCAGTATTGATCACCTATGCCTAAGCTATTTCAAATCAACATGATCTTGCAGTGATATTCAGCAGTATTGATTATATATGCATGTTATTTGAAATCAAAATTAACTTGCAGTGATATTCAGCAGTGTTGGTTACCTATGCATAACTCATTTCAAATAAAAATGAACTTGCAGTAATATTCAGCAGTGTTGATTATTTGTTGATGAAAAGGAGAGATGAGCAGTAAATTCACAATTGACAGTAGCTGATGACATAACTAGTAACGCTGTAATGCCAATATTCTGATTAAAATCTAAATAGCACTTTTATGTAAGCACTTATATGTTTGCACCTACAGTCAAGGCATTAAGCCTTACAATGAGTGTTCCAACTAAGATCTTATTTTACTGTTGCTTAATGGTATGAAATAGTGTTTTAACTATCATAACACTTTAGGGGTATAGTAAGATTGCCACTTTATGAATTTGATGGACGGATAAGTATATTGTATTTTGACAACACACAGACGCCACTCATATCCTCCAACTAAGGGGATATATAAGAAGTTTCTAGGATACACTAGTACTATGCTTCTGATGAAGCAGAGTTACCCTTACACAGTGAAATGCATTACGCTGACACCACCTACCTGCTCTACTAATGCCAAATGATTTACCTGGACTCCTGATTGACTCTAACCACTGTTGGACCTGCCTTTGCAGGGAGGGAGGGAGCCATGGCAGCATCAGGAGCCACGGGGACAACAGTGGGTGCTTCTAGAAAATGGGGAGCCTCACAACAAGGGGGGTGGGGTGCCTGTGTGAACCGCTGACCCAGGAGCTAGAGCCAGCACATTGTGGGCAGCACCCTAGACCCATGCTGGAGGTGGTGGCTCAGCAAAGGCAGCTGGAGGGGTGGCGGAAGGCAGCTGCACCCCAGTGGGAGGATGGGGGCTGCACACCCTCCAGGGCATAGGCCTAGTACTCGCCCCACAAAGTGCTGGTGGCAAAGAGCATCTTATTGGCCTTAGTAAAATGTAGCTTGTTTGCATGTTATTTAAATATTTTAAGATTTCCAAAGTACAACCATAAATATGGTAATATTAAGCATGTTGCCTAGATTGAAATCTAGTTGCAAAACTTTAGGCATAAAAGTAAAGCTGTAAACGACACAGTTTCACTGACACCGGTGGACAAATTCCTTTGGACATTAGGGTTGCTCAGAAGTCTGATGGTGTGGCTGATGTCTGAGTGATGGTGTGACTTTTTGTGCATGACGGCGGATTAGCCACAGCAGGTATGTCTCGGCAGACAGCCCATCAGCTGCACCTTTATCAGAAATTTGCAGTGATAGCTGTAACAAAAGTTGCAGTCATCATGACTGCATAGCTCTCCCCCCTGAGCCAGGCCCTTTGATCCTGCTTGATGTTGACTCTTCTTATATTGCACTGATCTCATCCTGTTTTTAATCATCCTTGTGTGCCATCTGCCCTGATCTTGATTTGTGACCCTTTACTATTTTGTTCAAACCATATTCAACACTATTTTGGATTACATTGGACTATTCTGCCTTTTATATTCACCTACTGTACCATTTGTCATTTGGCATTCAGGGAACCAGTCTCATATCCTTTGTATGCAACAACTTAAAAAACCTACAGTATAATATTGCATAACTGCATACCATTGAGCATTTACATATGTATGGGAAATTGGGGCTGCTATAGGCAATGACTGCATCATCAGTTATATATGTTTAAAATTAATGGTGGCATACATTACAGTATATAATTAAATATATTTTTCTTCATTTTGTGCTTCTCATTCTAAATAAATGATCAATATCAGTGTTGGGTTGATTACCACTAAAGGAGAGGGGCAGCCACTAAATTGTCTCCTAAAGTACTGTCACATTTATAAAGCAAGGTTTTTAAATAAATTGCAGCAGGGTGGTTGACATATTGGGACTGATTCCAGGTCACATTACAAGGCAGTCAGCAATACATTCTCATTACCTGGTATAGCATTAGATTGCTTAGGTAATGTACACTGTATTTGGCTGTATATTCCTTTTATGACCATTTTCCTTGTCTGCCACCTGCAGTGACTGCAATCTGTTTATTGATTATCCTTGTCTGCTGCTCGCTGTGATCCTGTGACAGGATGGATATTAATTATGATTCAAAGGTGTGAAACTGTATCGTTAAATACACCACACAGTATGTATATTTAAAGGCCATAGGGACCTGTTCATAAAGCACTGCTGCTTTAGTTCCAAATATACAAACGGTCTCCCAAAGTGCATAAAATAGAGTAGCAAAACATCATTCAGTAGTTATCAGACCACATATATAACAAAATCAACAGAAAAAAATGGAAATTCTGTGCAGTCTGGTAAATGCAAACATTTATGCTTACGTCAGCATGATGATAAATATATGTATAATGGTATCTTTTTTGGCCTCACTACTGAGAGCATACAGAGCCAGTGTAATGTTATTTGAATAGCAACACCCCTATATTTTACAGCATACAGCAGTGTGTTTTTAATTTTTAACAACTGCACCTTTGAATTTTTACAACATACAGGGCCAGCAGCACCCCTATATTTTAAAACATACAGGAGCAGTGTGCTTTTAAATTCTAGCAACTGCACCCCTGAATTTTTATAGCATACAGGGCCAGTGTAATGTTATTTGAACAGCAACACCCCTATATTTTACAGCATACAGCAGTGTGCTTCTAATTTTTAACAACTGCACCCTTGCATTTTTACAACATACAGGGCCAGCATCACCCCAGTATTTTACAGTATACAGGAGCAGTGTGCTTTTAATTTTTAACAACTGCACCTCTGGATTTTTACAACATACAGGGCTAGCAGAACCCCTATATTTTAAAGCATACAGGAGCAGTGTGCTTTTAAATTTTAACAACTGCTCCCCTGAATTTTTATAGCATACAGGGTCAGTGTAATGTTATTTGAACAGCAACACCCCTATATTTTACAGCATACAGCAGTGTGCTTCTAATTTTTAACAACTGCACCCTTGCATTTTTATGACATACAGGGCCAGCAGCACCCCAATATTTTACAGCATACAGGAGCAGTGTGCTTTTATTTTTTAACAGCTGCATCTCTGAATTTTTACAACATACAGGGCTAGCAGCACCCCAATATTTGAAAGCATACAGAAGGACAGTGCCCCTGCACTCTGTACAACACAGTGACAGCCAGGTCAGCAACACCCATGTACAGCTGCAGCACATGAAAGCACACCAGTTACAGCCAGGACAGCACCCCTAACACAGCACAGGTAAACCACAATGACTGATGCAGCACCCCTTCAGAGCACACACTAACCCCACCTGATGCCACCACCCACAGAGAGAGACAGAGATTTTTCTCCCTCACTCTCCAAGTCCAGAGTGAAAATGGCGGCGATAGGCGGCTGTTTATATGAGATCCAAATCCCATGAGAATCCAACAGCAGGATGATGACATTTTGCCTCATTCTGGTTTTCAGAGTCTGGCGGGAAGTCCCGAGCAAGGCTCTGAACTGGGCTCGGAGCGTGAAGTTCGGGGGGGTTCGGTTCTCAGGGAATTTGAAGTTCTGTAGAGAGGTGGAGAGTCTGAAGAGGAGAGGTAGAGAATTCCAGAGTAAGGGAGCAGCACGTGAAAATCTTGGAGATAGGAGTAGGAGGAAGTAATAAGAAGACAGGAGAGTCGGCGTGCATTAGCAGATCGAAGAGGATGGGTGGGAGAGTAAAGGGAAATAAGGTCAGAGATGTAAGTGGGAGAGGAGTGGGTGAGTGCTTTGCAAGTGAGTGTGAGAAGTTTGAATTTGATTCTGAAAGGGAAGGGAAGCCAGGAGAGGGGAGGTGGATGTAGTGCCTTTGGTGAGGAAGATGAGCTAGGCTGCAGCATTGAGGATAGATTGGAGTGGAGAGAGATAATTTTCAGGGAGGCCAGTTAAGAGGAGATTACATTAATCCAGTCTGGAAATAATCAGTGAGTGGATAATGATCTTGGTGGCATCCTCGGTGAGAAAGGGTCTGATCCTGGAAATGTTTTTGAGATGAAAATGACAAGTTTGTGAGAGGTGCTGAATGTGTGGTTTGAAGGAGAGGGAGGAGTCAAGGATTACGCCAAGACAGCGTACTTAGGGGCTAGAGGAGATAGTCGTGCCATCAATGGATAATGAGATTGTGGGAGGTGAGGTGAGGTTGTGCGGGAGGGTGGGAAGATGATCAGCTCAGTCTTGTACATGTTGAGTTTAAGAAAGTGCTGGGACATCCAGAAAGAGATAGCAGAGAGACAGTTGGACATATGAGTGAGGAGAGCTGGGGAAAGATCAGGGAAGGAAAGGTAAATTTGAGTGTTATCAGCATAGAGGTGATATTGGAAGTTAAAAGAACTAATGAGTTCATCTAAAGAGGACGTATAGAGAGAGAAAAGCAGAGGACAAAGGACAGAACCTTGGGGGACACCAACAGTTAGTGTAAGTAGGGGGGAGATAGCGTCATGAGAAGAACTGATGAGGGCCATGACTTCCTCACCAGATACATGAGAGAAAGATGTCAGAGTTGGTGAGAGGGAAGGGGAGGGGTGGTAAGGGATGGGTGGTGGCTGGTTGCTGGTCTGGTGGGATGTGATGTCCTGATGTATGGAGTCAATCTTGGATGTAAAATAAGTGGCAAAGTCAAGAGCAGACAATGAGGATGGTAGAGGAGGTGGTAGTGGGCAGAGGAGGGAGTTCACAGTGGCAAAGAGGTGCCAGGGGTTGGAAGACTCGGTAGAAATGAGAATTTTGCAGTATGATTGTTTAGCGAGGGAAAGGGCAGCACTGAACGATGAGAGCATAAAGTTAAAATGGAGGCAGTCTGCCTTAGAGCATGATTTCCTCCACTGTCACTCAGCAGCATGTGGTGCATTTGGTGTGCCAGGGTTGAGGTGTTGATTAGCGAGGGTGAATAGTGGTTGGTAGAGCGACAGAGTCAAGAGCAGAAGTAAGAGATGCATTGTATAGGGATGTGGCTTGTTCAGGTCATGAGAGAGGGAGAATAGAAGAGAGAAGTGAGTCGAACAGGGAGGATAGGAATGAGGTGTCAATAGCCCTAATGTTACGCTTAGTGATAGTAGCCTTAGGAGGGAGAGATGGGGAAGCGGAGATAGATAAATTGAAAGAGAGCAGGTGGTGGTCAGAGAGGGGAAAAGGGGAATTGGAGAAATCAGAAATATTGCAGCGGTGATTGAAAACCAGATCCAGTGAGCTCCCGTTCACATGGGAGGGTGTGGTGGTCCACTGGGAGAGACCATTGTAGAGGTGAGGTTAAGGCGTTTAGAGGCAGATGATTTTGTGGGGTTATCAATAGGGATGTTGAAATCACCTAAGATAATGGAGGGAATGTCAGAAGAGAAGAAGTGAGGTAGCCAGGAAACAAAGTTGTCGAAGAATATGGAGGAAGTGCCAGGTGGAAGGTAGATGACAGCAACTTGAAGATTAGTAGGTTGGTAGAGGCATATAGCATAGACCTCAAATGTAGGGAATGTAAGGGATGGTTCTGGAGGTATAAGTGAGTTTTGACAATAAATGTCTTTTTCAAAGTGATGGTGTTAGTTCATCATAAGTGTCCTTTTATACTGAGCAAAATCCCACCTCCTAATTGGTGGGGCCAAGTGCAGTCTATTATGTCATACTTTATACTTCAAAATTATATACAATAAATGGCAATCAAATGTTATACTATACCATATAATCACACACCTGAGTGAAGAGTGTGTGTAAATACTCCTTTATAGTTTGCTGTAATTAATGTATATCTACATTTTGGAACCTTGAATATAATTTTGCCTTATAGCGTGTGATATTTGTTTTGCAATTAAAAAAATGTACAAAAAACCTTAAATCTTTATTTGTGTTTCACAGGAAATTAAAAATCAGTGAAATAATCTTTAACTCCCACAAAGTGGCAGATAAGATTGTAGGACAGTGCAAAAGTTATTAGTGGTCAAGTCTTTGATGCTGTTAAATAGGTGTCAAATGTCCGATTTGTCCATGTTTTAACAAGGCCACAACTAGGGTTGGGGCACGTGCCCTGGCGCCAGATTTCAGGGTGCACGTCTGCAACAGCAGCTTTCTCCCTGCAGTGGCGGATTTAGCGGGGGGCGATTAGGGCGAACGCCCCCCCTACATATACCGGCACCGGGATGGAGGCCGGGTCCCGGCGCGGTATTGGGAACGGGGTGGAGAGCGGTGCAGCACGGCGGGGTACGAGGAGGGAGAGGAGCGTCCTGACGCGCGTACAGCGACCTCTGTTCTGACCACGCCCCCTCCTTCCTGTACGCGCGTCAGGACGCTCTCTCTCTGTCTTCGTCCTCCGCCGCTCTGCACCGCTCTGCACCCCGTTCCCAATACCGCGGCGGGACCCGGCATCCATCTATGAGGTGGGAGTGTGTGTGAGTGTGAGTGTGTGAGTGTGAGTGTGTGGGTGTGAGTGTGTGTGAGTGTGTCTCCCATTTCTCTCCCCCCCCCCCCTCTTCTCCCTGCATTATTTGGCTGAATTTTGCCTCATTCTGTGTGCTATGTCATTTTTGCCTCATACAGTGTGCTATAATGTGATTTTTCCCTCATTCTGCGTGCTATCATGTGAATTTTGCCACATTCTGCGTGCTATAATGTAAATTTCGGCTCATTCTGCGTGCTATCATGTGAATTTTGCCTCATTCTGCGTGCTATAATGTCAATTTCGGCTCATTCTGCGTGCTATCATGTGAATTTTGCCTCATTCTGCGTGCTATCATGTGAATTTTGCCTCATTCTGCGTGCTATAATGTCAATTTCGGCTCATTCTGCGTGCTATCATGTGAATTTTGCCTCATTCTGCGTGCTATCATGTGAATTTTGCCTCATTCTGCGTGCTATAATGTCAATTTTGGCTCATTCTACGTGCTATCATGTGAATTTTGCCTCATTCTGCATGCTATAATGTCAATTTCGGCTCATTCTGCGTGCTATCATGTGAATTTTGCCTCATTCTGCGTGCTATCATGTGAATTTTGCCTCATTCTGCGTGCTATAATGTCAATTTCGGCTCATTCTGCGTGCTATCATGTGAATTTTGCCTCATTCTGCGTGCTATCATGTCATTTTTGCCTCATACAGTGTGCTATAATGTGATTTTTCCCTCATTCTGCGTGCTATCATGTGAATTTTGCCTCATTCTGCGTGCTATAATGTCAATTTCGGCTCATTCTGCGTGCTATCATGTGAATTTTGCCTCATTCTGCGTGCTATCATGTCATTTTTGCCTCATACAGTGTGCTATAATGTGATTTTTCCCTCATTCTGCGTGCTATCATGTGAATTTTGCCTCATTCTGCGTGCTATAATGTCAATTTCGGCTCATTCTGCGTGCTATCATGTGAATTTTGCCTCATTCTGCGTGCTATAATGTCAATTTCGGCTCATTCTGCGTGCTATCATGTGAATTTTGCCTCATTCTGCGTGCTATTATGTCATTTTTGCCTCATTCTGCGTGCTATAATGTCAATTTCGGCTCATTCTGCGTGCTATCATGTGAATTTTGCCTCATTCTGCGTGCTATCATGTCATTTTTGCCTCATACAGTGTGCTATAATGTGATTTTTCCCTCATTCTGCGTGCTATCATGTGAATTTTGCCTCATTCTGCGTGCTATAATGTGAATTTTCCCTCATTCTGCGTGCTATCATGTGAATTTTGCCTCATTCTGCGTGCTTCAATGTCAATTTCGGCTCATTCTGCGTGCTATAACGTCATTTTTGCCTCATACAGTGTGCTATAATGTGATTTTTCCCTCATTCTGCGTGCTATCATGTGAATTTTGCCTCATTCTGCGTGCTATAATGTCAATTTTGGCTCATTCTGCGTGCTATCATGTGAATTTTGCCTCATTCTGCGTGCTATAATGTCAATTTCGTCTCATTCTGCGTGCTATCATGTGAATTTTGCCTCATTCTGCGTGCTATTATGTCATTTTTGCCTCATTCTGCGTGCTATAATGTCAATTTCGGCTCATTCTGCGTGCTATAACGTCATTTTTGCCTCATACAGTGTGCTATAATGTGATTTTTCCCTCATTCTGCGTGCTATCATGTGAATTTTGCCTCATTCTGCGTGCTATAATGTCAATTTCGGCTCATTCTGCGTGCTATCATGTGAATTTTGCCTCATTCTGCGTGCTATAATGTCAATTTCGGCTCATTCTGCGTGCTATCATGTGAATTTTGCCTCATTCTGCGTGCTATCATGTCATTTTTGCCTCATACAGTGTGCTATAATGTGATTTTTCCCTCATTCTGCGTGCTATCATATGAATTTCGGCTTATTCAGTGTGCTACAATGTGAATTTCGGCTCATTCAATGTGCTATAATGTGAATTTCGGCTCATTCAGTGTGCTACAATGTAAATTTCGGCTCATTCAGTGTGCTATGATGTGAATTTCGGCTCATTCAGTGTGCTACAATGTAAATTTCGGCTCATTCAGTGTGCTACAATGTGAATTTCGGCTCATTCAGTGTGCTATAATGTGAATTTCAGCTCATTCAGTGTGCTACAATGTAAATTTCGGCTCATTCAGTGTGCTATGATGTGAATTTCGGCTCATTCAGTGTGCTACAATGTAAATTTCGGCTCATTCAGTGTGCTACAATGTGAATTTCGGCTCATTCAGTGTGCTATAATGTGAATTTCGGATCATACTGTGTGCTATAATGTGAATTTTAGCTCATTCAGTGTGCTATAATGTCAATTTCGGCTCATTCTGCATGCTATCATGTGAATTGTGCCTCATTCTGCGTGCTATAATGTCAATTTCGGCTCATTCTGCGTGCTATCATGTGAATTTTGCCTCATTCTGCGTGCTATCATGTCATTTTTGCCTCATACAGTGTGCTATAATGTGATTTTTCCCTCATTCTGCGTGCTATCATGTGAATTTTGCCTCATTCTGCGTGCTATAATGTGAATTTTCCCTCATTCTGCGTGCTATCATGTGAATTTTGCCTCATTCTGCGTGCTATAATGTCAATTTCGGCTCATTCTGCGTGCTATAACGTCATTTTTGCCTCATACAGTGTGCTATAATGTGATTTTTCCCTCATTCTGCGTGCTATCATGTGAATTTTGCCTCATTCTGCGTGCTATAATGTCAATTTTGGCTCATTCTGCGTGCTATCATGTGAATTTTGCCTCATTCTGCGTGCTATAATGTCAATTTCGTCTCATTCTGCGTGCTATCATGTGAATTTTGCCTCATTCTGCGTGCTATTATGTCATTTTTGCCTCATTCTGCGTGCTATAATGTCAATTTCGGCTCATTCTGCGTGCTATCATGTGAATTTTGCCTCATTCTGCGTGCTATCATGTCATTTTTGCCTCATACAGTGTGCTATAATGTGATTTTTCCCTCATTCTGCGTGCTATCATGTGAATTTCGGCTCATTCAGTGTGCTACAATGTGAATTTCGGCTCATTCAGTGTGCTATAATGTGAATTTCGGCTCATTCAGTGTGCTACAATGTAAATTTCGGCTCATTCAGTGTGCTATGATGTGAATTTCGGCTCATTCAGTGTGCTACAATGTAAATTTCGGCTCATTCAGTGTGCTACAATGTGAATTTCGGCTCATTCAGTGTGCTATAATGTGAATTTCGAATCATACTGTGTGCTATAATGTGAATTTTAGCTCATTCTTTGTGCTATATTGTGAATTTCGGCTCATACAGTGTGCTACAATGTGAATTTCGGCTCATTCAGTGTGCTATGATGTGAATTTCAGCTCATACAGTGTGCTATAATGTGAATGTCGGCTCATTCAGTGTGCTATAATGTGAATTTCGGCTCATTCAGTGTGCTGTAGAAACAGATTTTGTCGGCAGATAAGACCCACTTGGCCCATCTAGTCTGCCCCTTTTTTTTTTTTTTTACATTATTTTTATCTCTAACCTTATCTGATCCTTATTTCTTTGTAAGAATATCCTTATGTCTATCCCATGCATGTTTAAATTGCCCTACTGTCTTATCCTCTACCACTCCTGATGGAAGGAATGGCGATTCGCCAGTCTGTATCACCAGTGCGCAGGGTTCTCTCCACTAACTGGCAACATTTTATTAGTAATGGCAACAATAGGAAACTTTAGAAGCGAACGGGAAGGGCATTACTAAGTGGGAGGGGCCAGAGCCGGCCTTAGGCATAGGCAAACTAGGCAAATGCCTTGGGCATTTGGTATGTTTAGGGGCAGCAGCAGCTTCTGCTGATTAAAATGATATGCGGCATGCCTATATTTTGTGTGTGACTGTGGCTGTATCTGCATACGAAATGCTACGTTGCGTGTATTCCTGGAAATAACTGTAATGTAGCATTTCGTATATGCAGATACAGCTGCAGTCGCACACAGAATATAGGCATGCCCAGGGGTTAAAGTGAGCCGGAACGGGGCGGAACTGCGTTCCGTCAGTTCCACTTGGAGACGGAACGCAGTTCCGCCTCCTCTGGCTCACCTAACCCGGCGATGTGTCCCCCGTCGCTGCAGGGAGATGACGGGCGCCCGTGGCGCCCGTCATCCCGCACAGCGGCAGCCGGAGGCAGGAGCTCAGTACTGAGCTCCGCCTTCCGGCTCAGTCAGTGCGCGCTATGGGAGAGACGTCATGACATCTCTCTCATAGTGCAGAGGAGCGGGCGACGAGAGGACTGCAGCGGCCGGACACGGAGCGGGGCTTGGTAAGTATGGTGTGTGCTGTGTTTTTTTATTTTTTTTATTTGTGTAGCAGCTGGGGGGCAAACTACTGAGAGGTCATTACTACGGGGGCATTATTACTGGGGGGGCAAACTACTGAGGGGCATCTACTGGGGTCATTACTACTGGGGGGCATTTACTGGGGGACATTACTACTGGGAGCAAACTACAGGGGGCAAACTACAGAAGGGCATTACTACTGGGGGACAGACTACTGAGGGGCAGTACTACTGGGGGACATTACTACAAGGGGGCAAACTACAGGAGGGCATTACTACTGGGGGGCAAGCTACTGAGGGGCATCTACTGGGGGGCATTTACTGGGGGCATTACTACTGGGGGACATTACTACAGAAGGGCATTACTACTGGGGGACAGACTACTGAGGGGCAGTACTACTGGGGGACATTACTACAAGGGGGCAAACTACAGGAGGGCATTACTACTGAGGGGCATCTACTGGGGGGCATTTACTGGGGGACATTACTACTGGGGGGCATTACTACTGGGGGACATTACTACAGGAGGGTATTACTACTGGGGGGGCATTACTACTGGGGGGCAAACTACAGAGGGGCATCTACTGGGGGCATTACTACTGGGGGCATTACTACTGGGAGACATTACTACTGGGTGCAAACTACAGGGGGCAAACTACAGGAGGGCATTACTACTTGGGGCATAACTACAGTGGCATTACTACTGGGGGCGTAACTACAGGGGTTAAACTACTGGGGGCATTACTACTTGGAGGCATTACTACTGGGGGCTAAACTACAAGGGGGCATAACTACAGGGGCTAAACGACTGGGGGCATTACCATTAAGGGCATTACTACTGGGGGCACTACTAATGAGGGCATTGTAAAGGGGGCACTTCATAAGGGGCATCAATCCTGGGGTCATAAGGGGCACTGCTATTGCGAGCATTGCATAAGGGGCACCACTACTATGGGCTCTATATAAGGGGCGCTACCACTGTGGGCATTGTATAAGAGGTGCTACTGCTGTAGGCATTATGTGTATTATGGGGTGCTACTACTGTGGGCGTTATTACTATTGTGTAACACGCCCCTTTTTTGAGACCACGCCCCTTTTTGCGACGCGCTCCTACGGCGCGCGCAATACCTTTGTTGAATTGCCACCGTGGGAAGGGGGGTGAGTTCCACCACCTCTCTAGGACCACTTTAAGCACTGGGCATGCCGCATATCATTTTAATCAGTAGAAGCTGCTTGTGCATTCTAGCCATATAGTAATGCAAATAAGATGCATTTTCATAAACAAAATGCGCCCGAAGTTAGTAGAGCTGCTAGCTGACTCATGCCAGGCATCTCTTGCAGAACTAGCTGCGGTGCTAGGGGGCACCAGCCAAATTCTTGCCTAGGGCATCATATTGGTTAGGGACGGCTCTGGGAGGGGCTATGATTAGGGGGAGGAGTCATCATTCTTAAACCGCCCCCCCCTAAAAGTTAAGTCTAGATCCGCCACTGTCTCCCTGTAGTAAATCTCTCTCTCTCTCTCTCTCTCTGGAGTCTGAACACTGTCTGTTTGGGCTGCTACCTCACCTTCTCTCTGCCCTGCAGTCACATCCTGCAGTCTCTGTCTCTCTCCTGCTCAGGGCTCCCAGAGACTCATATTGGGGGCCCCCACACTGCTGTAAATACCCTGACCCGTCCTACTTGGCCCCACAACATGCCACCTACTGTACTTGTGGTGGCGAGCAGCAGCAGCAGAGTACAGACTCCCAGCAGTTTTCATATGCCTCCCGCAGTCACCAAGGTGCAAAGGAGGATTTTCTAGGATGGAAGTAACCAGGATCCGGGTCAGTCGATATGGTGCTGATGCTGCACGGTGAGTGGCCCTTGCCACACTTAGCGGGCTGAGTTGCCAGACAGCAAGTGCCACTGGCAGCATACAGTGTGATGTTGTGGGCAGGAGCTATGCACTACAACCAGGAAAAAGAGCTGGAAAGTGTGGACAAGGAAGATGTCTGCCGCTTCCATGACCAGGAGTCCAATGAGGGTGAACTGTGGCTCCCGTGTGTGATCTAGTAATGCCATATTGTAGGATATTCATTAAATGGTGCAACAGTAATTAGAACTATTAACCTTTATCATATTCCTGTACGTCATAACAAGTACATGCAATAAATGTACAATAATTGTCCTACTAAATTACTGAATGCCCCTAATGTAAATTTAGATCATGAATGATCAGAGGGGTAGCTAGGTGCTATGGTGCCCAGAGCAAGGGTATGTTATGGCGCCCCCCTGTACTGAATTGGGGGCATAGCCAACATGTGGTGGCATGTTACATTTGAAAAGAAACAATGGGGGGTCATTCCGAACAGATCACACGCTGCAGTTGTTCGCAGCGCAGCGATCGGGCCGGAACTGCGCATGTGCTGGTGCCACAGTGCGCGGACGTATGCCAGACGGCCGAATGCCGTCGTTACCTAGAGATCGCCTCTGCCTGATTGACAGGCAGAGGCGTTCGATGGGCGGGAGGGGGCGGCACAGTGGTATTTTGGGGGTGTGGTCAGGCCAACGCAGGCGTGGTTGTACCGTGCAGGGGGCAGGCCACAGTGGCTGCGTGACATCACATGCAGCCGCTGCGACCCGGGGCAGCGACGAGTAACTCCTGCCCTGACGCAGGACCTGCACTGGCCGGGAATTACTCTTCAAGTACAAAAGCATTGCCGCTGTGCAATGCTTTTGTACTTGTGTGTGGGGTTGGGGGGGGCAGACTGACATGCAGGGCGGGATAGCCCTGTGCCGGGCGTCCCCCCGCATGTCTGGGAAGATGACCGTAGCTGTGCTAAATTTACCACAGCTACGAACAACTCGGAATGATCCCCAATATTTCTAAATGAAAAATTGGTGTTAGGGCCAGTTCTAGACCTGGTGGAGCTCAGGAAAATTTTTTCCTTTGAGTGCATGCCAAAGTCAGTGCATGCTGAATGCTTGCAACAACTATATAGGGGCATGGCAATACAGACATATAATGGTTAGCATTACTGCCTCACAGCACTGAGGCCATGGTTCGATTCCAACCATGGCTCTAACTCTGTGGAGTTTGTATATTTTCCCTGTGCTTGCGTGGGTTTCCCCAGGTACTCCGGTTTCCTCACACAATACAAAAATATACTAGGTTAGTTGGCTCCGAACAAAAATTAACCATGTTGCATGTGTGTGTGGTAAAGAATATAGGGCCTGATCGCTGCTGTGCATTTTCGCACAGCGGGCGATCAGGTAATAACTGTGCATGTGTATGCACCACAATGTGCACGCACGTCAGACAACAACAGGTATCGCCGGTCAGCAACAGGATGGTGTGAAAATTTAATTTGCAAGGGCGTTTGCAAGGCGATTGACAGGAAGAGGCCATTTGTGGGTGTCAACTGACCGTTTACTGGGAGTATTAGGAAAAAACAGGCAAGCCCAAGTGTTTTCATGGAGGGTGTCTGAGGTCAGCTCTGGTCCCAATCAGCCTGTGTCTTTCGCACTGAAGAAGTAAGTCCTGGGCTGCGCAGAGACTGCACACAGTGGATTTTTGCAGCTCGGCATACACATGCAATCGAACACTTTCCCAGTGAATTTACACTCCCCCTGGGGTGACAACTATCTGAACGAAGGACAGCAAAGTTAGCAGCCAAGCGATCAGGTCTGAATCACCCCCATAGATTGTAAGCTCCCATGGGGCAGGGACTGATATAAATGGTGAAATATTCTCTGTAAAGCACTACAGAAAATGTGTGTACTATATAAATAACTGGTAATAAATAAATAATGGCTTCATTGGGAAGATGTGTAGCCACAGAATAGTACCAATTCACATTACACTACACAATAGTGCTGTTATTCACATTACACACACAGTAGTACCACTTATACAAATTATGCCAGACAGTAGAGCCCCTTATACATGTTATGCCACACTGTAGAGCCCCTTATACACATTACACTATGGTTGAACCCTTATACACATTAAACCATGGCAGAGAAACCATGGAAGTAGCTGTATTTAACTATTTACTTATTTAATTTAAATAAATAAATAAAAAACAACATTTGCCCTGACTGACCTGACCTCACAACCCCCAATTCCTCAATGAAATTAAAAAGCCCCAAATGTGACCCACCACAGACCTGATATTCCCCCCCAATCTCTGAATGAAAATAATGTCCCAAAACTGATCCCCCAGATCTAATAATCTCTCAATAAATCAATTAAAATAATGCCCAATATGTGAACCCTCACAGACCTGAAACCCCCCTAAACTCTCAATGAAAATAATGCACCAAAATTGCCCCCCCCCCCCCCTATTTTATAATCCCCCAATGCCTCAATGAAAATAATACCCTAGAACTGCCATCCCAGACCTGATAATCAACCTATGCTTCAATGAAAATAATGACCCAGAATTGCCTGAGGGGCAGAGAGAGCTATGCCACAGCAGCCTGAGGGGCAGAGAGACGTTCTGCAGAAGCCAGGGCAAAAAGAGGTGCTGCAGCAATTAGGGCAAAGAGAGCTGCTGCAGCATCTGAAGTAGAGACATGTGTTGCAGCTTCCAGCAAAGAGAGAGGTGCTACAGCAGCTGGGGCAGAGAATGCTGATGCAGGACAGAAGTAACTCTGCTGCACAGCTACAAGCAGACAGTGAGACATATGAAGAGGACGGGGAGAGCTCCGGCATGTGCCAGCTGCCAGTGTCTCCTGCTGTCGCCTCTGGCCTGCCCTGTTCCCCACCTAGTCTCTGAGCCTGAGTCAGTGTGAGCCCCCTCTGCATCTCCTCGTCCTACTCTTCGGCTAATAGTACAGTGGACCGCGGGAAGGTGGGGTGGCTGGCGGCAGTGCACCCTCTAACTGGAGCCACCCTTTCTACACCCCTGTGAATGACAAGACCTATACTATTCTAGATGAATATGCTTGACCGTAATAAAACAATCAGTTGTACTGTAGTAAACAATAACTTGGGTAAATATAAAATGGTCCTAAATGGAAGTATGATAATATTGTTTCTAAGGTTTGAATGAGCTTCATTTATGCTAAGTAGATCAATTCCGTGCACTGAGAGTGCGTGCAGAAGTCAGTTTAATATACAGTGTAGGAGTTTGGAAGTGTGGAGATAATTGTCTCGCTCAGTGTGCTTTAAGTCAATGCTAATTTGTAGAAATTGCTATGCAGTTCAATCCATTAGTTCAGCAGAGTGAAGAATGCAACTGTCACAATTTTGTTTGCTCCTGAAGAATGTGAGGTAAACTAGTTTATTGTCTTTCTTATGTTGTATAATATATAGTTTTCATGGCTTGTGTGCATCATGATTGAGAATTCTGATTTTAGCCTTTGAGCCAGACATAATTTTCTCTGGATGAACTAATTTTAGAAAAAAAGTTATAAGGTACTGTATGCTATTGCTAACTGGTATACAGAACTTAAAGAGAAGTAGTAAGTATAATGAATAAACTTTGAGGTGCAAATGTTTTCATTTTAGATATACCTGTACAAAATAATTTACTTCAGTTTGAGACTTGCCCACCAAGCTAACATGTCTGAAAGTACTGCCCTGTACCTGCAAGGCTGCTCATTGCTCCACCCTTATGACTAGAAAAACAAGACAAAGATTTGTATCATGTGATGCACAAAGAAGATACAATAAAATGTCACTTTTCATTCCACTTATTTAAAATTTATGGTATTTAAAAATTGTGAAATAATAAAATATTTTTGTGAGAGTAAAGAGAGAAGAGTGAATTAAAAATAATTTTTGTGTGCAGGGATGCCGCTGTGAAATTTACTATACAGTACTTCATTTTAATCTGTTGTAAAGTCCTGATTTGAGCGAAAAGGTCAACAGGTAGTGTACAGACTCATATATATGTAATAATTACAACAATGTTGCTAAATTTCCAGCAAGTCTTTTTAAGATATGTAATATAAAAGGAATAATGATAAAAACAATGTCGATGAATATCCAAGGGAGTCACCTTAATATATGGCAAAAAGCCTTAAAGGATAGAATATTACATATCAGTAATTCCCATTATTCATGATATAAATGCTCCATTTCAGTGAATACCCATATCAGGGCAATGGTCAATCACATATATCTTTTTTCTTATTTGTAATCATGAGATTTTAATATTAAATATATCAGCTGCAGCACACACTCTATTATATATTCATTGTAGCTGCACTATAAGCTCCCTCTCACTGAGCTTTTGTAGTTTAATGTGCACTTCAGGGGACTGGTATCTTATATACTGTACACTATTCCCCATTATTGTGGGGCAATGTATGTCACAGTGTTATGGCATACTTACCTACTTTTAATGTCTCCTCTCCGGGAGAAGCCCGAAGAGGAGACTCTGCAGGAGACTTCAGGGGGCGGGGCCGGGCTGTGACATAATCAAGCCCCACCCCACATCAGGAAAATGCTGCGATTCGCGTCATTTTAACCCCTTCCCACTCCACGGACCCGCAAACTCAGGAGATTATCTCTCCATCCTGCCCACATCACTAAGATGCGAGCAGGATGCAGGAGACCTGCCTACTCTTTCGGGGGTACGGGGGGCTACCCCAAAAAACGTGAGCCTCTCGCAGCTTCTGGGACAATAGGCAAGTATGTGTTATGGGAGTCACTTTCTTTCCATTTGTGTAGGTATAAAGAGTTCTCGAACTCCTATGAATCATTCAATGATTTATATAATAATAATCCACTTCACTGGAGTCTGCAATCTAAACCTGTTAGTGTTATAGCATATGTTGCTAATTATACTATCCTCTCACTTTGTGTTTTGCAGTATATACCCTCTCAGGTCTTGTTAAACAGTACACACCAGTGTGGGTGCAGTGTGCTCAAATCTTTTACTATCCTGCACTATGCTGCTGTGCTGCTGTCCCTCTAAGGTCAGGTGAGCATTCACACAAGGGTGGTCATTCCGAGTTGATCGCAGCCAGCAACTTTTTGCTGCTGCTGCGATCAACTAGTCAACGCCTATGGAGGAGTGTATTTTAGCTTAGCAGGGCTGCGATTGCTTGTGCAGCCGTGCTAAGCTAAAAAATTTCAAGCAGAACAAGACTAGCCCTGGACATACTTACCCTGTGCGACGATCTCAGCGATGCTGGGGCCGGCTTTGACATCAAACATCCACCCTCCGTTCTCCTGGACACGCCTGCATTTTCTTCACCACTCCCCGAAAACGTCAGGCAACGGTCCGGGGACGCCCAGGAACGCCTTCTTTCTGTCAATCTTCTTGCGGTCGTCTCTGCGACCGCTTTCTTCGTTGTCCGCGACGTAACCCGGCGACCCCTGTCGCCAGGCAATGATGCGCGTGTGCAGTATGGCCGCTGCGCATGCACATTCCAGACCCGTTCGCTCAGCAGCGACAAACCGCTGCGTGCGAATGGGTCAGAATGACCCCCAAGATCAGCTGCTGCACACTCTGTTATAAATGTGTTGTAGCTGCATTATAAGCTCCCTCTCACTGAGCTTTTGTAGCTTAATGTGCACTTCTGGGGTCTGGTATATTTTATACACGATTCTCTGTTACTGATTTTCACAGCTGCATCCATGCACACAGAAAGAAACTTAAAATTACTCCTCTTTCTTAAGAATATTTTATTATTTCAGTTTTTAAATACCATCATTTTAAATATGTGAAATTAAAAGTTACATTTTATTGTATCTTCTTGTGCACAACATGATACAAATCTTTGTCTTGTTTTTCTTGAATTAATTTGTATGGTTAGTGGTAGCACCCCCGAGCCTAGATATTCTGGTATATATATACTGTACAAGAATCTTCCAATATGGCAATAGGGGTTGTGTAATCTTTATGATATAATCTATTTATAGTGCAGTTAGTCTTTTCTCTTGTATATCACCCTTAAGACTACCCTGGACAGCTCTACAATATAATCAGGTCATTTGCAATGCTGTCAGTGGAGAGAAGATGACAGACAGGGTTGGGCTGGCCCATAGAGGCTCTAGGGATCAGGGGGGCAGATGTATTAACCTGGAGAAGGCATAAGGAACTGATAGACCAGTGATAAGTGCAAGGTGATAAACACACCAGCCAGTCAGCTCCTAACTGTCATTTTGCATATTGGAGCTGATTGGCTGGTGCATTTAACACCTTGCACTTATCACTGGTTTATACCTTCTCCAGGTTAATACATTTGCCCCAGGTTCCAGACTGTGCACTCACTTATACATTATACCACAGGTTCTCAAACTCGGTCCTCAGGACCCCACACAGTGCATGTTTTGCAGGTCTCCTCACAAAATCACAAGTGAAATAATTAGCACCACCTGTGGACCTTTTAGAAAGTGTCAGTGAGTAATTAATACACCTGTGCACCTACTGGGTTACCTGCAAAACATGCACTGTGTGGGGTCCTGAGGACCGAGTTTGAGAACCCCTGCATTATACCATAGGTTCTCAAACTCGGTCCTCAGGACTCCACACAGTGCATGTTTTGCAGGTAACCCAGCAGGTGCACAGGTGAATTAATTACTCACTGACACATTTTTAAAGGTCCACAGGTGGAGTTAATTATTTCACTTGTCATTCTGTGAGGAGACCTGCAAAACATGCACTGTGTGGGGTCCTGAGGACCGAGTTTGAGAACCTGTGCATTATACCATACCTCCCAACATGACCCTCTCCAGGAGGGACAGACTGCTCTGCATCTAGACTTTTCTCTTAATTTATGATTGCCCTCCCCTGTGTTGAACAAGTTAATGGATAAGAAAGGTGTTTCAGCACAGGTGATGGTAATCATACAGTAACAGGGAAGTCCAGGAGCAGAGCATTCTGTCCCTCCTGGATAGGGTCATGCTGGGAGGTATGTTGTACATACATTACCTTTGTACCAGGGGCCGATTGGGATAGAAAACCAGCCCAGGAAATATATGGAAGCAGCCCTAATGGGGGAGTGGTCTGATGAGAGGGTGGGGTCTGTTGAGGGAATGTTTTTCCCATTCTGTGCAGTCTGTGCGTAGCTCAACACTTACTCCTCCAGTGCAAAGAAATCAGGCTCATTATGTGCAGTGTGTACAGTCTGTGCGTAGCTCAATACTTACTCCTCCAGTGCAAAGAAATCAGGCTGATCGGGTCCGGAGCTGACATCACACACACTCCCGGAAAATGCTTGGGCGTCTACGTTTTTCCAGACACTCCCAGAAAATGGGCAGTTACCACCCACAAACGTCTTCTTCCTATCAAGCACCTTGCGAAGGCCCGTGCGATCGAAATTTTCGCACCATCTTGTTGCTGTTTGGCATCGCACGTGCACATTGTGGTGCATATGCACACGCAGTAGTTCGATAATTGCCCGCTGTGCAAAAACGCAGAGCAGCGATCAGGTCTGAATCATGCCCTGAGTGCGGTGGGCTGCCTGTCATGTGGGGCCATATGACAACACACAAAACAGGCCCCACAGACACGTCGGCCTATCAGGAATCATCCTGGTGACCCCTATGGCCAATCCGCCCCTGCCTTATACTGCACAGAGCTATGGTGTATTCTCTACAGTGCATTGATGTGATTCATTAGGTCGACATGAGTTAGGTCGACATACATTGGGTCGACCACGCTTGATCGACATGCAATAGGTCGACACGATCACTAGGCGACATGGTCATTAGGTTGACATGTGCTAGGTCGACATGGCATCATGTCGACCTAATGACCGCCATCCGTTATCATCAATCTGGTACATTATCATGCATGTACTAGCAGTATTTACTATATACTGTATATTTATCTAGGGGCCCAGCCCACACACTCTCTATCACTGCATTCCCCCTGTAGTCCCTTCATTGCCCAGTCTGGCACAGATAACAGACAAGTAACTAATGTATTATTTGGAGAGGTTATGAGCGCAGTTGAGGTGTGGTCTATTTAATTACATAGGAAGCAGGGGCATATCTAGAGAAGAGGAGGCCCGTGTGCAGGCTCTGTCAGGGCCCCCTCCTTAGCAGGCAGCAGCGCTGTGACTCTGAGCGGCCAAAAACACCAGGAAAATGGCACCACGCCATTTTCCCAGTGATTCCTGCAGTGCTGCTGCTTCGCCGTGGGACTCCGGAGGGTAAGTATTACAAATAATGGGTGCAGGGTGTGCGATGTGGGCCCCCCTGGCCCCCACTGCATCCATTATAAATACGCCAGTGATAGGAAAGGTTATGGTAATGCATATTGCTTTGTATTAGGGTGATGGGTCTATATAATGCTGGAATATTTGAGCACTAATAACTGAATGTCCGGCAGAGTTTATGGAGAAGGAGGGGTATTTATGAACTCTGTATAGTAATTTTTATTGTCGGGGGCGTTTGGGGTGAAACAAGCTCTTTATTTAATATGAATGAATAAATATAAATATTAAATATGAATATTTATGAAATATGAATAATTAGTTTCAGGACTGCTTGTAAATGCAGAGGCCGATTAAACGTGGGTTCTGCTTATTTAATGTTGTGGTTTGAATGGGGAAGTGAAGCCTGTTAGCTTCACTGAATAGGTCTCAGTTTTTACGGTGTGAAACACAAGCTAGACATATAACATAGCCAATAGTGAGAATCTGGCTTCTTAAGGGCCATACACACTAGAAGATATTTGCTGCAGATATCAACGATAATGACGATTGTGAACAATATATCGTTCACATTGTCTAGTGTGTATGGCCCTACCAATCAACACGCTTGTTAATTGGAGGTCGGCGGTTGGCCGTGCTGCATGCTCAATGTGAGCAATGTCACTTGTGACATCGCTCATCACGGCATGTGTGTACAGAGCCGCGATGAGTGATGTACACAATGTGACATTGCTGAACTCCCCTGCAGTGGCTCCCTCCCCGCCAGCGGCTTCATTATAGCTGAGCCACTGACGTGATGACCGCTCAGCGTCTCCGTCCACTGCCCCACCAATGAAGTTTTTTTCACCTGCTGCCCCACCAATTATACAGTATTTCCACTGTGCCATCAACGTAATAAAAATGTATTATATATATATATATATATATATAATATTTAGATTATATATATATATATATATATATATATACACTGCTCAAAAAAATAAAGGGAACACTAAAATAACACATCCTAGATCTGAATGAATGAAATATTCTTATTAAATCCTTTGTTCTTTACATAGTTGAATGTGCTGACAACAAAATCACACAAAAATTATCAATGGAAATCAAATTTATTAACCCATGGAGGTCTGGATTTGGAGTCACACTCAAAATTAAAATGGAAAAACACACTACAGGCTGATCCAACTTTAATGTAATGTCCTTAAAACAAGTCAAAATGAGGCTCAGTAGTGTGTGTGGCCTCCACGTGCCTGTATGACCTCCCTACAATGCCTGGGCATGCTCCTGATGAGGTGGCGGATGGTCTCCTGAGGAATCTCCTCCCAGACCTGGACTAAAGCATCCGCCAACTCCTGGACAGTCTGTGGTGCAACGTGGCATTGGTGGATGGAGCGAGACAGGATGTCCCAGATATGCTCAATTGGATTCATGTCTGGGAAACAGGCGGGCCAGTCCATAGCATCAATGGCTTCGGCTTGCAGGAACTGCTGACACACTCCAGCCACATGAGGTCTAGCATTATCTTGCATTAGGAGGAACCCAGGGCCAACTGCACCAGCATATGGTCTCACAAGAGGTCTGAGGATCATATCTCAGTACCTAATGGCAGTCAGGCTACCTCTGGCGAGCACATGGAGGGCTGTGTGGCCCCCCAAAGAAATGCCACCCCACACCATTACTGACCCACTGCCAAACCGGTCATGCTGGAGGATGTTGCAGGCAGCAGAACATTCTCCTTGGCGTCTCCAGACTTTGTCACGTCTGTCACATGTGCTCAGTGAGAACCTGCTTTCATCTGTGAAGAGCACACGGTGCCAGTGGCGAACTAGCCAATCTTGGTGTTCTCTGGCAAATGCCAAACGTTGTGCATGGTGTAGGGCTGTAAGCACAACCCCCACCTGTGGACGTCGGGCCCTCATACCACCCTCATGGAGTCTGTTTCTGATCGTTTGAGTAGACACATGCACATTTGTGGCTTGCTGGAGGTCATTTTGCAGGGCTCTGGCAGTGCTCCTCCTGTTCCTCCTTGCACAAAGGCGGAGGTAGCGGTCCTGCTGCTGGGTTGTTGCCCTCCTACGGCCTCCTCTACGTCTCCTGATGTACTGGCCTGTCTCCTGGTAGCGCCTCCGTGCTCTGGACACTACGCTGACAGACACAGCAAACCTTCTTGCCAAAGCCCGCATTGATGTGCCATCCTGGATGAGCTGCACTACCTGAGCCACTTGTGTGGGTTGCAGACTCCGTCTCATGCTACCACTAGAGTAAAAGCACCGCTAGCTTTGAAAAGTGACCAAAACATCAGCCAGAAAGCATAGGAGCTGAGAAGTGGTCTGTGGTCACCACCTGCAGAACAACCCCTTTATTGGGGGTGTCTTGCTAATTGCCTATAATTTCCACCTGTTGTCTATTCCATTTGCACAACAGCATGTGAAATTGATTGTCAATCAGTGTTGCTTCCTATGTGGACAGTTTGATTTTACAGAAGTGTGATTGACTTGGAGTTACATTGTGTTGTTTAAGTGTTCCCTTTATTATTTTGAGCAGTGATATATATATATATATATATATATATATATATATAGCAATGCATACAGGGTCCCTGGCACTCCGGTCTTACGTATATCTTGCTCCGGTGCCCTCCCCTCAGATCAGCATCTGTAGATATCTCCTTTCTTATGGGCGGCACTCAGAGACTTGTATCAAACGAATTAAGTGAAAAAAAGACCCCACCGGGCCGTTTTATTGGTGACGTTTTCTGAGGAAAGGGATTAAACCCCGAAACGTCACCAATAAAACGGCCCGGTGGGGTCTTTTTTTCACTTAATTCGTTTGATACAAGTCTCTGAGTGCCGCCCATAAGAAAGGATATATATATATAGGGTTGGGGCAAGGTTTCTCGGCACCCTAGGCAAAACTTCAGCCTACTTCCCCCATCAATAACCACTTCTCAGCCCTTCAGATGAAAGTTTGACTTATAAGTTCCACATCCACCACTTGCATTAAGTACAATAAGGATGTTTCTTTCAGAGACATCCTTAATTTTGTGATAGGCAGACTCAGTGGCACTCGCCCAGATCCCAGCGCCTTAGGCAGCTGCCTAAATCTGCCTAATGGTAGAGCCGGCCCTGTATATTTATAGAACAGATGAATCGGCACTCACCCTAACAGACTATAGTCTGATATGCCATGATAGTGTGTGGGGGCCTCGGGATGGCCGCCCCTGTCGCCCCTCCTTCAATCCGGCCCTGTTGCAGGCCACCACTGCTTCAAAATCGACAGTGTGCTGGTTCTGTCCTTACCATAACCCTGGAGTTGTGGGATGGATATGTGATGATATATATATATATATATATATATATATATATATATATACATATATATTTATTTTTTTATATAAAGTCCAAAGGTGCGGCACTGCTAGTGGCTTGAATAAAGGGCAACAGCAGGGCATGCATGTAGGCAACGTTTCAATGCCTTTTTGCGGCATTGCATTCAGGTCTTTTTTGCAGCAATAAAGGCATTGAAACGTTGTCTACATGCATGCCCTGCTGTTGTCCTTTATTCAAGCCGCTAGGAGTGCCGCATCTTTGGACTTTATGTGATTATTATTTGTAGAGGCACCCGGCGCAGTGACGTGGTGTCAATGGGAGAGCCATATTATTGAAGCAATTATAATTAATTTTTTATGAAGTTGGTGGCACAGTGGAAATTGGTGGGGCAGTGGGTGAAAAAAACTTCATTGGTTCCCCCTTCTACAGCCCTGCCCACACACCCAGAAATGCCTCCCCAATATTAAAATATGTAAAAAAGGTGTCAATTCCAAAGATATCTTTTGTCTTTCAAATTGTTTGAAAAATTGCTAAATGCGCTGTGTAACCTGAAAACAACAACATTGCTGGGTAGTGGCTTACTGCTTTTACAGCTAATACTCTGTGCAACCCCCCACCTACCACACACACACACACACACACACACACACACACACACAGAGTCCGACTGATCTCTGATAGGCCTTACTGCTTGTGCGTCACGCCCACTTCCCTGTTTTTGACATGGCATGCAAAGCAACTCCCCGCTCTTGAATCCCTTATATCAAGCTTAAGGGAGCTGAGTTTCTCTATCTGCATACAGACTCTTTTCCATGTCGACCTAATAAATGTTGTCCTAATGACCATGTCGATCTAGTGACTATGTCGACAAGACTTAGGTCGACAGTCATTAGGTCGACCACTTTTGCTCAACACACATTAGGTCGACATGGTCACTAGGTCGCCATGGAAAAAGGTCGACATGAGTTTTCATACTTTTTTTGGTGTCGTTTTCTTCGTAAAGTGATGGGGAACCCCAATTAGTGCACCGTGTACCCTCAAATGGCTCTTCATGCTTCGGGCAAGATGCCTCGCTACACTACCGCTGCGCTCGGCACAGGTTACTATTCCCAATCGTAGTCCACGTGGATCGTAAAATATGAAAAAGTTCAAAAAATGGAAAAACAATTGGGAAAAACTCATGTCGACCTTTTTCCGTGTCGAACTAGTACATGTCGTCCTAATGACCATCTCAACAAGACTTAGGTTGACAGTCATTAGGTCGACCACTATTGGTTGACATGCATTAGGTTGACATGGTCAGTAGGTCGACATGGTCATTAGGTCGACATGTACTAGGTCGACATGGAAAAATTCATGGATAGATTTGATTTGTGTTTGGTAGTAACAAATACAAAGTGATTATTAATTGATGAGATTGTAAAACTAAAATTAAATTACATAAGCATTTTTGTCAATTGCTACATTACCTGGAATCATTTTAGTTTTTGATACATGTAAAACACTGATACACAAAGATCACAGCTGAAAAGACAACCTATTTTAATCAATGGCCATAACCAGCCAAGTGCTGTATGTACTTGTAGCAGCCGCTTGGCATCTTTACAAAGAATATATATGATTAAGGGGTACATTTACGAAGCAGTGATAAGAGCAGAGAAGTGAGCCAGTGGAGATATTTCCCCATCAACCAATCAGCAGCTCTGTATCATTTTATAGTATGCAAATTATAGATGTTACTTCAGTGCTGATTGGTTGATGGGGAATTATCTCCACTGACTCACTTCACCGCTCTTATCACTGCTTAGTAAATGTACCCCTAAGACTAGTGACACACCATCACTTTCAGCATTTCTGATTACCTGCCCTCGGAAACCTTTCACCTACATTGCAATGGCTTCATTCATAGGGCGGTATTCAATTGTTTGAAAAGTCAGTTGGGTGTCTGTTTTTTCCTATCTAATAGACAGGAAAAAACAGACACCCAACCGACTTTTCAAACAATTGAATTTCACCCATAGAGTACATCAGCGTTTACATACTTCTCAACTTTGTAAGTGTGAGCATTGGTACAGGGAGTGTGTGTGGACACATCACAGAGGGGAGGTTGTCATGCTACCCGGGAAGTGCATTCTGCTCCTTAGCCCCTACAATCACACTTTCACTGCCTCCTGCACTAGCAAATGGGATATTGGGGGTCATTCCGAGTTGATCGCTAGCTGCCGTTGTTCGCAGCGTAGAGATCAGGCTAAAAATCGTCATTTCTGCGTATGCGTATGGGCCGCAGTACGCACGCGCAAAGTACTTTCACACAAAACTATGCTGTTTTACATAAGGTCGAGTGACGCTTTTCAGTCGCTCTGCTGATCGTTGAGTAATTGACAGGAAGTGGGTGTTTCTGGGTGGTAACTGTGCGTTTTCCCGGAGTGTGCAAAAAAACGCAGGCGTGTTAGGTAAAAATGCAAGAGTGCCTGGGGAAACGGGGGAGTGGCTGGCCGAACGCAGGGCGTGTTTGTGACATCAAAGCAGGAACTAAACTGTCTGCAGTGATCGCAAGGAAGGAGTAGGTTTTGAGTTGCTCAGAAACGGCATGAAAATTTTTTCGAGCAGTTCTGCAAACCTTTCGGTCGCACTTCTGCTAAGCTAAAATACACTCCCAGAGGGCAGCGGCTTAGCGTTTGCACTGCTGCTAAAAGCAGCTAGCGAGCGATCAACTCGGAATGAGGGCCATTCTGCCCAACCGCTCGACTGATCAGAACTAGGATGGTGGGACATACCCCTCAAATCAGGCCTGCTTCACTGAAATCAGGACAGGAGAGAGGTACATATGTGACACAAACTCTGTGTATTTACTTCCTTGAATTATTGGGGTTTACTGTACCCTGTGTTTTAAGCACTGAGGGATAACTTTTACTTGCAGCCTCAGGAGCTGCAAGGAAAAAACAGTGAGAAAGGGCACCTTCTGGGGGTTTAACGCACTGGGGAACATATATAGGGGGGTCATTCCGACCTGATCGCACGCTAGTATTTTCGCTGCACTGCGATCAGGTCACTACTGCACATACGTATGCACTGCAATGCGCATGCGCGTCATTTGGGTACAAAGCGGATTGTTACTGAGCAATGGATTTACCGAAGAATCCATTCGCACAGCTGATCGCAAGGAGATTGACAGGAAGAGCGCATTTGTGGGTGTCAACTGACCATTTTCTGGGAGTGGTTGGAAAAACGCAGGCGTGTCCAAGTGTTTGCAGAGCGGGTGTCAGACGTCAATTCCAGACAAGAATAGGCTGAAGTGATCGCAGCGGCTGAGTAAGTTCTGAGCTACTCAGAAACCGCACAAAACTTTTTTGTAGTTCTCGGCTGCACAGGCGATCGCACACTTGAAAAGCAAAAATACACTCCCCTATAGGCGGCGACAACCTGATCGTAGTACATAAAAAAATAGCTAGCAAGCGATCAACTCGGAATAACCTCCCATAGTCCACATTTTAAGCGGAATGTATAGTTTAGCATACATTACTCCTGTGTTTACCGTGCTGGTGTTAAATCTGGAGCGTTTCCATGAGCAGCAAACCCCGCGGCTAATTGTATTCCACCCTTTATGTCCTAAAGATCCCCCAGTTGGATTCCCTCCTATTGGATCCCCCCTCTATATGTCCTAGAGATTTAAATGAACTGTAGGGCAGAAATGTTGAGTCGATCATACAAAATCTGTGCGATCTCCGCTCACCATTTTGGATGAATGGTTTGCAGCAGGTCGGAACTGTCTTTAAACAATAGGCCTAATTCAGATCTGATCACATCAGCAAAATTGTTCTCTTATGGGCAAAACCATGTGCACTGCAGGGGGCGGGACGCATATATTACACGTTTAGAGAGAGTTAGATTTGAGTGGGTTATATTATTTCTGTGCAGGGTAAATACTGTCTGCTTTATTTTTACACTGCAATGTAGATTTCAGTTTGAACACACCCCACCCACATCTAACTCTCTCTGCACATGTTATATTTGCCTCACCTGCAGTGCACATGGTTTTAACCATTAGAAAATAATTTTGCTGCTGCGATCAGGTCTGAATTAGGCCCAATAATCGGTCCTGGGTGCTGTGTGCACACTGGCCTGATTCAGAGGCGGATGCAAGTTAAATATCTGATGAGAGCGCGCAGTGTTTTACTTATGCACATGAGTCCAAGAAGCTCTTCGCTTGTGTCTCCAGGGGATGCAGAATGGGACTGCATGGAGATCCATGCAGTTCTGATAGGCGTCCTGTGTGGTGATGGGGGTTGGTTCAAGATGGCAGGTATGTCGATGTCAAAGACTAGTTCCACTGACACCGGCAGACGTATACCATTGGACATTCTGAGCAATCATATCTGACATTATTACTCGGCCTGATTATTGCATAGGGTGTACCGAGCTTCAGGATACAAATGAATGTGAGTTTGGCTTATCACAGTAAATCAGTGTCTCCTCATTTAGCCCACAGTTGTAATTAAAATTTCATAAGCAGATTATAATAAAATATAACCTCAATAAATATAAATAATTATTCCATGCTATAGTGAAGGAGACCCATGGATTATTTACTCATGAGCAAATGTATGCCACAAAACAGTTAATCCACTTTAATTGTGCTTTTATGCTTTTACTATTACTGTATGTTACAAATGGTACATTATGCTAGCAGAAAAAGACTCAAAACACAGGATATCGTATGTAAAAATATTATTATTGAATGTGACCGTTTTATCTTTAAGCTACATTGTATCTGTAAGCATGGCTGGTAATGTGATAGGCACGGCATTATGAGGGGTGACAGAGAAGTTAAACGTAGAGCACAAGAGACGTTCCTAATACGAGTCAAAACAAACTCCAAGACTTTTTTCTTCGGTACTGTTTGTATCTCCCACCTGCAAGCCACCGATCTTCATCCATGGTTGAATTCTGTTGATACGGCTGACAAATCACCAAATGAAAGTGCACAAGTACTGACACACATTTGTCTCATTGTTCACCAAAAATGATCTGTCAATATTCAAACGCTATTTACAGAAATCAGAAAAGAGTCACACCTCATGACACAAAGTGACAACAGAGAAACATGTCAGCATACGGGAAATCTGATAGTAGAAGGCATTTAGAGATAAACACCTTTGTTTGATATATGATGGTGTACTGATGGTAGCATGATGGAGACACAACCAGACACAAAGGAGGGTGAAGATATATTGCAACAGATGTGGGGCTTTTCATCTGTGGTACAAAAGAAGAAATCCAGCGTGTTTGGCATTGGACGGATAATGTTTATGTTGAGAAGACCATCTGTACTGTACATTTTAAATTGAACGTCTGAACCTGTAGATAAAAAAATAATAATAATAATACATGTCTACTGAATGCACATGGTTTACAGAGCTATTACATGAGATTATTAGATTTACTTAGCTCAGGTATGAACAAAGCCTAGGAACCAGAGAACCACAGAGCCTAATTCTGAGTTGGCATCACTAAGAGTAAGTAACTGTGGGCCTAATTCAGATACAACTCACTCCACTAGCATGCGGGGGGTGGGGGGGGGGGACTCCCAGCATACGGCAAGTCTGCCCCACAAGCCAGGTCCTCCCCCCCCCACTAAAACGCAAACACTTCACTATGCAGAGAATTGCTTACACGATAAGGGTTGCCCACTGCCACCTCAGCCTAGCTGCGAAGGCAGTCGCCGAGCCGCCATGTTTCGGTGTGTCGTCACACAGCTGCCATGGACTGCCCCGCAAATGGTCAGGATACACCTCCGTTGTCCGGACCGCACTCCCCCAATGGTGCGTTAAACCCCCAAAAATGTGGTGCCGACATCCCGTCACTGCCCCCGCTGGGACATAGACTGCGTTGGGACGCGATCACAATTTAAGACCTCACGCATGCACACAGAGGCGTGCGCACATGCACAGAAGTGCTGAAATCGCCAAATAGCGATTTCAGCACATTTACAACTGATGTTAAATCAGCCCCTGTGCACCTTGGCAAAACCATGCTGCGCTGCAGAGAGTTAGATTGGGTGGCGGTGTCCAAACTGAAATCTAAATGTCAATGTAAAAATAAAGGTGTCTAGCATCTGTGCGCTACATGCAAAAGCAGACAGTATTTACCCTGCATGAAAAAAAGTAAATGTATTTTCTCCCCTTCCAGTGCAACATAGCTTATCTAGGTGCAAATTTACTGTACTTGGGGGGTCATTCCGAGTTGTTCGCTCGCTAGCTGAATCTAGCAGCATTGCACACGCTAGGCCGCCGCCCTCTGGGAGTGTATCTTAGCATAGCAGAATTGCGAACAAAAGATTAGCAGAATTGCGAATAAATAATTCTTAGCAGTTTCTGAGTAGCTCGAGACTTACTGCTACACTGCGATCAGCTCAGCCCGTTTCGTTCCTGGTTTGACGTCACAAACACGCCCTGCGTTCGGCCAGCCACTCCCCCTTTTCTCCAGACACTCTCGCGTTTTTCCCTGACACGCCTGCGTTTTTTAGCCAACGCCGGGAAAACGCTGAGTTGCCGCCCAGAAACACCCCTTTCCGGTCAATCATTTACCGAACACCAGTGCGACTGAAAAGCGCCGCAGACACTACAGCAAAACAGCTGAGTTTTTAGTAAAATAACTAAGCGCATGCGCTCTGCATACCATGCGCATGCGCAGAAAGCCACTAATCACAGTATAGCGAAAATCGGCAACGAGCGAACAACTCAGAATCAGCCCCAACATGTTTAATAATCAAATGTGGCTCATACCTTTTAGGGGTTATCACTGCAGTGCTGATGTATATGTATGTACTCCTTCCATTGCTTTTTAAAGGTTCTTGCTTGTTCCTACATACAGTAAGGCTTCTAAATTCCGCATTATTTGGTACATTGCTGATCTAGCTAACATTCTAAGGATAATCTTCCTGCTTCTTAACAATTAACAAAAATATAAAAAAAAATCACTTGACGTTTGAAATAATGAAAAAACATAAATAAAGGAGCTCTCATCTAACCCACCACTGCACGGTCCATACTCGCTGTCTCTCCCCTCTGTATCTTCGTTATCTGTCTCCCACTCCCCTTTAGAGTCTAAGCTTTCACGAGCAGGTCACTCTTCTATAATGTGCGTTTCCTTGCCTCACTTATACTGTCCTCTCCTTCACACTGCCAAACCAACAACTGCATCAAACCTTGGGTTTGACCCCTCCCCCCCACCCCCGACACCTGCTGCTCATCAGATTATCCTGATCGCTGATGCAGCAAAGTTTAAAAACCTTATTTTGTTCATATAGTTTCTATTCATAGGCGTGCGCACGTCACGCCTGCGATCCGATCATCACTGTCTGTGTGCTGCTGGTGTAACAGTGCTACTACAGCAGCACACTGATAGCGGTGATCGGATCACCTGCATCACTGCCCGAGCTGGTCAGACTCATCGTTCAAGAAGGGTGGCTGGCTGCACATCCCAGCCCACCCGCCGTCATGATCCGTGCGCAGTGTGATGTCAGCACGTCACACCGCGCGCCCTCCCTTCCTGAGAGGGGTTCAGGCCAGCCAGGGGGTGGGGAGATAAAATTCTGTATAAAATGATACTCAACTTGCACAGTTTATTTCCCAAACAGAAGGTCCTGTGTGGACCGGAAACGTTTGACAAGTAACCTGTGCAAGTTGAGTATGTTCAATAAATGCATTATTCTTTATTATATATAGAAGTCTGCAGAGTGCCTCCCGTTGGACTCTATCTATCTATCTATCTATCTATCTATCTATCTATCTATCTATCTATCTATCTATCTATCTATCTATCCTTATAAGGTGAGGTGCATATGGATTACAAGACCTGTGAGTGCCGCAGCCTTTTACTGACTATATATCTCTATATTACTGAAGGCATTGACTGCTAATACATGGGGCTAGGCACGCCCAGTTAGCGGTGCTAGGCATGCCACTCCAGTCGTGCACCCCCTAATAAAATGTGCTGCGCATGCCTATGTTTCTGTTTACATTTTTTGTAAAGTGCTGTGGACCCCTTGTGGTGCCATATAAATAATAGATAATAAAGGTATTGCAGGTAAGTGATGCCAATAGATGCCGCCAATACATTTTGAGTACCAGACTCTTCCTCAGGGCCGATTGCATTGCAGGATACTGCCCTGAGGAAGTCTGGTACAGGAAACGCATTGGTGGCATCTACTGGCATCACTTTCCTGCATCCTAAGAGTTTGAGAACCTACATGCCTGGTGATTTGCTTTGGAAGGGGAAGGATGGTATCTGGAACCTCGGGATAATACTTTATCCACTGAGAGTCACACATGGTATGGTTCCAATCTATTACTGTAGTCGTTTTGGATGATAACCAGTTTGTAAAGAAACTTTATCATTTGTTTGATAATAAAATTGTTACATTTTATAAAGAAAAACTGGATTGCACCATGTTGCTTTTTTTATGGTTTTCTAACATGCTAATGACTGCAAGCAATCTGTGTCGCATGGGATATCTGAGGTTTCATCTATTTCTCTAAAATGAAAATACGTGAACAACTTAATATTCTGTATTGGACAGCATACAGCAGAAATTCTTTTTGATGTCAGTAGACTCATCAGGTGACCCTTTTTTTCCTGTTTTTACCCTTTGAAAAAACCTTTGGACTATATATGTAATTTTTACAATTTACATTCGGCAGAATGGATGGTGTAATGGTTAGCATTATGGCTCTAACTGTGTGGAGTTTATATATTCTACCCGTACTTGCGTGGGTTTCCTCCCACAATCCAAAAATATATTGGTAGGTTAATTGGATCCCAACAAAAAATGAACCCTGGTGTGAATGTGTGTGCGTGAACATGTGGTAGGGAATATAGGTTGTAAGCTCCACTGGGGCAGGGACTGATGTGAATGGCCAAATATTCTCTGTAAAGTAACAAGGGTTGCCTGCAGCTGCTACCAGGGCCATGTCTAGGAGAAGGGGGCATGTTACTTAAGCATGTATCTGACATTTATCACACTGTCAATATGACAAATGTCGACTTTGACATGATGTTGACTTTGCAATAATGTTGACTTTCTGATTGTTGACCATGCTGTATCTGGAGATTAAACAAGAAACTCACTAAAACATTTTTGAAACAGTACTAGTTTTAGATGCTGGTGAAAGAGTTCCTTTTGATATTATTTAACTTAGAACTGTGAATAAATATTTATTTTAATTTCACTTTATATTTGCGCCATTCTATAATTCTATATGTGCTGACAATGACAGGAATACACAACATGCATGAGGTCATACAAATTTGGGGCAAATAAGAGTGACTGTATGGCATGCCAACTAAACTTACTTCATTCTGCATTTTGTTGAGTACCTGGAATTAGACTCCTCCTTGTCTTCATTTGCTGGATTCCCTAGAAGTAGGCACCAGTTCAGTGGATAGTATGCCAATAGGCTAATGTGATATTAGATTTACTATTTCTACTAGAGATGAGTGCATTCGGTTTTACTCAGATTTACCCAAATCTCCTTATTTGCTATCGGACGTCACGTGTTTTGGTAAGCCAATAAGAAAAATCCAGAAAATAAGAAATGGCGATAATTCTGACGTAAAGAACCGAGTAATTCCAAACCCGCTCATCTCTAATTTCTACATGGATATTTTCTTTGGCCAGCAAAACAAAACTGTAAGAAAATCGGAGGCATTTAACAATGGATGGCTATGCGGTGAGCCCTACACATACAGTAGAAGAGCATAGCTCCTCACATTTCCAGATTTAGGGAACATTAAATGCCATGTTATTACTGTAGCTTAAAATTTTCTGAAATTCAGCAGAGAGATGGGAACCTGTTTTGTATTTTTACTTATTTTCTTTTAATAATTCAATTTACTGTGAAGAGATGTACAAATGATTTATGAAAGCATTGGTAATATGACATACCTGTCTGTAAATTCCTCTTCCCCATTAAACCAACAAAGAAATCATGCATGTCTCCTGTGAGGCATCAATAAGAGAATATTATTTTTGAGAATAATATACACATTACAAACCTTCCACAGATTTTCAATAAGCATGCAGGCCTGCCCAAATTAATTTACAGCAACCTGGCTCAACTATTCATGTTTTCCTACTATTGAATGTTTCAGATCCTTAATTAATCCATCATCAGGGAAATACAAAACTGAAGATTTGAAATGTTGGGTATCAGGACGATGCATAATTTATATGATCAAGTAATGCACCATGGCAACTGGGCAACTTACTGGAGTGCCAATCCTGCAGAATTATATATATATATATATATATATGTGCAGAAGCCGGCACTCCAATGCTGTGTGGTGCTAATTGCGCCAGGTGCCCTCCAGGTACAGAAAGGCGGCACTCACTCCGTCTGGTAAATGATAACACGGACCCTAATTTGCAGATTTTGCAAATTGGGATCCGTGTTATCATTTACCAGATGCTGTGAGTGCCGTCCTTCTGCATTTTTATATCGGATATATTGATAGATGACTTCTGCACTCACATCCTGAATTGTGGTAGCCCATTGGGACAATGTGTCATGTGATTCATCTGGAAAGCTGTGGTTATTTGATAGTGATTTGGATGTAATACACTAGTTAACTGTTATAGCCATTATTTTCATGATAAGCAATGTGAAACTACTACTGTAAGTGTACTCTATCTGGTTTAGGTGTCTTCATAGCTGGTGTCTGCAGAGACTATTTAGTCTTGCATAATGACTGTATTTTATAGCATTTAGGAGGGAGGCATCAGGCACTTCCTTGTGCACCAGGCACAATTTGTTCAGTAAGCTCATTAACATATGCAAATAAACCAATGTAAAAATTTAGCAAATGTTGCAAAACAGTTATGAGTTTAATGAGTGTCAAAGGGTTATTATTTGGGGAAAAAGCGAAGCCTTTTGGAATTTGGCGCACAAGAAAACGTATTGAATTAAGACTGAACTGATATAAACTCACTCATGATTTACATAGTAATATTGCTAGGAGTGGAGTGCGCTACTTTATAGTCTCCAACATAATGGCTCCTCTGGGGAAACTTCATTCTAGTGATGTGCACCGGAAATTTTTCGGGTTTTGTGTTTTGGTTTTGGATTCGGTTCCGCGGCCGTGTTTTGGATTCGGACGCGTTTTGCCAAAACCTTCCTGAAATTTTTTTGTCGGATTCGGGTGTGTTTTGGATTCGGGTGTTTTTTTACAAAAACCCCTCAAAAACAGCTTAAATCATAGAATTTGGGGGTCATTTTGATCACATAGTATTATTAACCTCAATAACCATAATTTACACTCATTTTCGGTCTATTCTGAACACCTCATACCTCACAATATTATTTTTAGTCCTAAAATTTGCACCGAGGTCGCTGGATGGCTAAGCTAAGCGACACAAGTGGCCGACACAAACACCTGGCCCATCTAGGAGTGGCACTGCAGTGTCAGGCAGGATGGCACTTCAAAAAAATAGTCCCCAAACAGCACATGATGCAAAGAAAAAAAGAGGCGCACCAAGGTCGCTGTGTGACTAAGCTAAGCGACACAAGTGGCCGACACAAACACCTGGCCCATCTAGGAGTGGCACTGCAGTGTCAGACAGGATGGCACTTCAAAAAAATAGTCCCCAAACACCACATGATGCAAAGAAAAAAAGAGGCGCACCAAGGTCGCTGTGTGACTAAGCTAAGCGACACAAGTGACCGACACAAACACCTGGCCCATCCAGGAGTGGCACTGCAGTGTCAGACAGGATGGCACTTCAAAAAAAATAGTCCCCAAACAGCACATGATGCAAAGAAAAAAAGAGGCGCACAAAGGTTGCTGTGTGACTAAGCTAAGCGACACAAGTGGCCAAAACAAACACCTGGCCCATCTAGGAGTGGCACTGCAGTTTTCTAGCGAGAGGATGAGTGCTTCCATCCTTATGTGAAGCTGAACCACTAGCCATGAACATAGGCCAGGGCCTCAGCCGTTCCTTGCCACTCCGTGTCGTAAATGGCATATTGGCAAGTTTACGCTTCTACTCAGACGCTTTTAATTTTGATTTTTGGGTCATTTTACTGAACTTTTGTTTTTTGGATTTTACATGCTCTCTACTATGACATTGGGCATCGGCCTTGGCAGACGACGTTGATGGCATTTCATCGTCTCGGCCATGACTAGTGGCAGCAGCTTCAGCACGAGGTGGAAGTGGATCTTGATCTGTCCCTATTTTACCCTCCACGTTTTTGTTCTCCATTTTTTAATGTGTGGAATTATATGCCAGTATCAATAGCAATGGCCTACTACTATATATACTGCGCACAACTGAAATGCACCACAGGTATGGATGGATAGTATACTTGACGACACAGAGGTAGGTAGAGCAGTGGCGTTCCGTACCGTACTGCTATATATATATACTGGTGGTCACTGCCAGCAAACTGCAAAACTAAAATGCACCACAGGTATAGAATCTAGATGGATAGTATACTTGACAACACAGAGGTAGGTAAAGCAGTGGCCTTCCGTACCGTACTGCTATATATACTGGTGGTCACTGTCAGCAAACTGCAAAACTAAAATGCACCACAGGTATAGATTTTAGATGGATAGTATACTTGACGACACAGAGGTAGGTAGAGCAGTGGCCTTCTGTACCGTACTGCTATATATATATATATACTGGTGGTCACTGTCAGCAAACGGCAAAACTAAAATGCACCACAGGTATAGAATCTAGATGGATAGTATACTTGATGACACAGAGGTAGGTAGAGCAGTGGCCTTCCGTACCGTACTGCTATATATACTGGTGGTCACTGTCTGCAAACTGCAAAACTAAAATGCACCACAGGTATAGAATCTAGATGGATAGTATACTCGACGACACAGAGGTAGGTAGAGCAGTGGCCTTCCGTACCGTACTGCTATATATACTGGTGGTCACTGTCAGCAAACTGCAAAACTAAAATGCACCACAGGTATAGAATCTAAATGGATAGTATACTTGACGATACAGAGGTAGGTAGAGCAGTGGCCTTCCGTACCGTACTGCTATATATACTGGTGGTCACTGTCAGCAAACTGCAAAACTAAAATGCACCACAGGTATAGAATCTAGATGGATAGTATACTTGACGATACAGAGGTAGGTAGAGCAGTGGCCTTCCGTACCGTACTGCTATATATACTGGTGGTCACTGTCAGCAAACTGCAAAACTAAAATGCACCACAGGTATAGAATCTAGATGGATAGTATACTTGACGACACAGAGGTAGGTAGAGCAGTGGCCTTCCGTACCATACTGCTATATATACTGGTGGTCACTGTCAGCAAACTGCAAAACTAAAATGCACCACAGGTATAGAATCTAGATGGATAGTATACTTGATGACACAGAGGTAGGTAGAGCAGTGGCCTTCCGTACCGTACTGCTATATATACTGGTGGTCACTGTCAGCAAACTGCAAAACTAAAATGCACCACAGGTATAGAATCTAGATGGATAGTATACTTGACGACACAGAGGTAGGTAGAGCAGTGGCCTTCCGTACCGTACTGCTATATATACTGGTGGTTACTGTCAGCAAAACTCTGCACTGTACTCCTCCTATATAATACTGCTGGTCCCCAGTCCCCACAATAAAGCAGTGTGAGCACAGATATATGCAGCACACTGAGCACAGATATGGAGCATTTTTCAGGCAGAGAACGGATAAAACTGGTGGTCACTGATCAGCAAAACTCTGCACTGTACTCCTCCTATATAATACAGCTGCTCCCCAGTCCCCATAATTAAGCAATAAGCACAAATATTTGCATCAACATTAATAAACGGAGAGGACGCCAGCCACGTCCTCTCCCTAACATTTCCAATGCACGAGTGAAAATGGCGGCAACGCGCGGCACCTTATATAGAATCCGAATCTCGCGAGAATCAGCAGGATGATGACGTTCGGGCGCGCTCGGGTTAACCGAGCCATACGGGAGAATCCGAGTATGCCTCGGACCCGTGTAAAATGGGTGAAGTTCAGGGGGGTTCGGTTTCCGAGGAACCGAACCCGCTCATCACTACTTCATTCCCTATCGAAAATGGTCACTGATAGTGTATCTGCAATTGCATGGCACCATCTTGCCACAGTGTATTAGTTCCATGATCTTACTACACTATAAACGCTGTTTCCAGAACCCTGGACCTCTGTCTAGGAGAATATAGTCACTGGTGAGCTGCTTAAACCCCTGCTCCGCTACAGGCTCCACTTTATTGCTGATCCAACTAATGTAACAGCGAGTACATTAATTTGTGCCACAATAAGCCATAGAGATTGGTTAAAATACTGGACTGATTACACAATAACCGCTGGTGTTTACAGTGCTCTGCTCACCCACTGCACACACATTCCCAACAGGTTATGGGCCCTGGCACAATAGACTCCTGACACAACAGTATCCAGACACTGCATGAGAGCTCCAAGAGCACACAGTTGTAACAGACATCCTGAACACTTCACTAAAGAAGGTATACCTCTACACATAGTGGGAGAAGAGGCACTAAAGCATTCAGAGTGTATACAAAAGTTCCCCAGGCACATTGGGGAATTTGTTACAAACACAAGACCTGCACTGGGCCGCCATCTTTTTCACATTTAAAAATAGAGAGAGTTGCTGTAGCACAGAAAGAAGCAAGTACAATATGTTTAAAGCTAAAATGTGTCACAGAAAACAAAAGTACATTATCATAGCTGCAGAATAATGGCTGTAAGGAGCACACATACAAGAATTACATCTAGAATGAGGTTGATTAAGCTTAAAGGTGCAGAGAACCACACAACATGGAAATTTTCTATGGAAATGCAACTTGAGCTGGAGAGACTGTGGAAAGTAACAGTAGATCCTGGTCAAAGTCCAAACCCCTACAAAGTAGACAGAGCCATGAGTACCATAGGCTTGAGTGTGAAGCAACATATAGATGAGCCCCTGAACATCTTTGCCGCTAGACACTGCAATCGTGAGTCGACTGCCTCGACTAACATGCCTGCGAATGTGCGTGGGCACTGGAGTCGTACAAGGGCACGAATAATCACACCCTCAATGCGTACGCAAGAGGCACACAATGTGACTTAGGACACATCTGTATATACTTCATAATTCTTGGGAAAGTGTCAGATAGAGACATGTGGACTGCATTGCAAGAGGCATATCAGGTGTCCTAGAGCAAAGCAACCAATTTGCCAGAGTAGAGCGCATTGTGAGAAACAGAAGTGGGACAATCATTGCTACAGGCACAGGCTGCCAGCAACTGTATGTCCTTGATATACAGCACTGCTATGCAATGATGACAATTCAGCTGGAATCATTGGAACTCTGGCACAAAGGATTTGATCACCTTGGATATGACAGTGTTCAAAAGCTGCAGAATGGGATGGTCACAGGTGTGTCAGTGTCTAACACAGAGAAACCTGTGCGTGAATGCTATATATTTTGAAAACAGAGTTGTCAATCATTTCCAAAGTCAACCAATAGAGCTAAAGCACCACTTGAAATAGTACATTCAGTTGTGTCTGGATCAATAGAAGTAAAGGCTGTCCGAGGATACAGATATTTTATGACATTTATAGGTGACTTCACGAGAATGACACACATACTGTATACTTCATAAAGGAGAAACCTGAAGTGGCAAAGAAATTTGCAGATTACAAGAGACTTGTAAAGAACCAGACGGGCTATATAATCCAAGTTCTGAGATCTGATAATGGAGGAGAGTATTTCAACAGAGAAGTGGAACAACTCTTGACAAAATATGTATTAGAGCAAAGATTCTCAAACTTGGTCCTCAGGACTCCAAACAGTTCATGTTTTCCAAGTCTCCTCACAGAATCACAAGTGACATAATTAGAGTAGTTCCACCTGTAAATCTTTTAAAACGTGTCAGTGAGTAATGAAAACACCTGTCATTTGCTAGGTGACCTGGAAAATGTGAACAGTTTGGGGTCCTGAGGCCTGAGTTTGAGAATAGAGCATCAGTTGACCATTACTTATAGTTCTGAGCAGAATGGTAAATCCGCTCTGAATGAGAAAACTGTACACTACTGGAAAAAGTAAGTAAGGTGTATGCTGAAGGACGCAAACTTAGAGAAACATTCTCCAACATTTGTCCTAACGGATATAACACCAATATAGGCCTGATCAAAAAGAAACCCATGTGGAAAGCATACTACTTATATTCATATACCAAAGAAAAGAAGATGCAAGCTGGATTTGAAGCTTGATTTGAATTCAATAAAGTGCATAATGCTTGTATATCGGGCCTAATTCTGAGTTGATCGCAGCAGCAAATTTGTTAGCAGTTGGGCAAAACCATGTGCACTGCAGGGGGGCAGATATAACATGTGCAGAGAGAGTTAGATTTGGGTGGGGTGTATTCAAACTGAAATCTAAATTGCAGTGTAAAAATTAAGCAGCCAGTATTTACCCTGCACAGAAACAATATAACCCACCCAAATCTAACTCTCTCTGCACATGTTATATCTGCCCCCCCCCCCCCCCCCTGCAGTGCACATGGTTTTGCCCAATTGCTAACAAACTTGCTGCTGCGATCAACTCAGAATTACCTCCATTGTCATGAAAGTAAAGGCTACAGATTGTGGAATCCAATTACAAGAAAGCTTCTCAAGTCAAGGGATGTTGTGTTTAAAGTAACAATACCAGTTGCAGAAAAGCCAGATATTGACATGCATAGAAAATAGTTGTGGTTGGAGTTGCTATCACTGCTGCTTCCTGGGAAGTGCAACCACACTTTAATGAGATGTACCTCAGGAGATCCAAAAGTCAAAGACTGATTGGTGTGAATGGAATTTTACAATTCGAAATTAGACTATGTAAGAAACAGGAGTTCAAAGCACAATAGACAAGTATCGTCATAGTGACAACAGTTCAAACATTTTGAGTCAAGAGACTGTTGCTGATGCCTATGTTGTCAGAAAAATGGATTTTGCTAAAGTTCCAGAGAAGAAGGCTAAATTAGAGTTTTCTGACATAATTATGGTCTTTTATGTGTCTAACCTCAGTTTTTTTAAAGGTTGCTATGAAGAAGCTTCAGTTGTAAGTTTGTGTAACATGGAGAAACTTGGGGGGGGGGGGGCGATTTGGTGTGTGCTACTACATAGTCTCCAACAAAATGGCTCCTCCTGGGAAGCTTCAGTCCCTTACCCAGATGGCCATCGATAGTGTATCTGAGCACACACGGAGCCATATTTCTATAGTGTATGAGCAACAAGGTGATGCATGAACGTCCTCCTCTTACGACTTAAATTCCAGGCATATATGCTGCCCATGCAGATGTGGATGCATCTGAGAGGTCTATGGTTCTACACATGTGTTAAAATATGCAATTTTTGTATGCGCTATTTTTCTGAGTAATTTGTGCCAGTTTGTGACTAACTCTAAATCAACCCCTAAGGTCCTGATACTGAGCTGGACTGAAATCGAGCACTGAGTGTATATTTGCCCATGCAATGTACACGCCTTTATCAGGACATTTGCTTTTGAATAAGTCATAATCAGCGCGGAGTTGCACCAGAACTAAATCATGTGCATATGATATGCAGGGAAACTGGCGTGCTTATGTCAAACTCTTCATAGCCTACAGTTCCGTCAGCACGCCCTCACTGAACTTTGCCTACATGAATGTGTACATTGTAGCCCGGGTACACTTCAATGGTAAATGATTCAATCAAGTTTGCACAATGTGATAAGAATCATGATATGCTCCGCCGACAGGCCTACTTTCAATGCAGCATCAGGCCTTAAGGGGTCAATCCTATTCCTGCAATGCTTTTGCAGTTACAAGTAAGTGCTGTGCTTTGCCACACTTACAGTACTGCCGGCTCACCTATGGGACTGCAAGCAAAACTCTGCGATTACTAAAAGGGGCCAAGAGGGGTGTGACTTCATGTGCCGTTGCCGGCGTTCAGGGCTGCCATCAGAAATTGTGGGGCCCGGGACTGGTAAAATAGAGAAAGCCCCCGCCGCCTCCCCCCAAAAAAAGATTTAGGCGCACTGCTCCACCCCTATGTGATGTCATACAGTGTGACGTTACATATAGGTGGAGTGTTGTGGACCTGCAGGAATGGTTCATGGAGAGCTGAGGCACAGGGAAGGCTAGTTTTAAGAAGAAATCCCTGCGCATCAGCCTGCTGTTGATTTACAGACTAATGCAGCTCTACAGATATTGGCGGTAGGAGCCAGGCGTGGGGCCCCCTCTCTGTAAAGGCCCGGGACACCAGTCCCCGCAGTCTCCCCCTCATGGCTGCCCTGCCGGCGTTTATGTGCCATGGCAACGGCATCTCGCACCTTGCGAGGAATCGGATTGACCCCAAGCGTTTCCAGAGTTCTGTTCTGACACTTCATAAACATAGTTATCCTAATTACTATTTAATAATCAATGTTATGAATCTTTACTTACGTTTTAAGGGCAACGAGGGGAATTCTTTAGAGTCTAGAAAACAGCAGAATAACCTAGAGTTACAAATGATCATGGTGTTGGCTGTTGTGCATTTCTACATTATTAGGCCAGTATGTCAGTGGAAAGTTTATCACCCGGTGTTTCCATCACACCTGCTGCTCACATCTGCTTCCTGCCTGACTGCTCCTTATACACGCTACATGCTGCTATCTATTATGTATGAATGTTACTTGTACATCATTTCCATGCCCCAGTGCCCTGCACTGCTATCTCCTCTGACATTTTATAAATAAACTATAAGGAACTTATATTAATAACACATGCAGTTTATTTGCCTGGGCAGCCATTCTACCAACCAGCCAGTGTACATGTGATGTGGGTTAATAATAATTTTAGAACTGTTCCAGTATTGCAAAACTATAACATTTTAAGTAGTGGGTCTTCTTTCATAAGAAAATTCTATACTCTGCCGTTTGATGGATATCGTAATCTACTTCCTTCATAGTTCTTGCATATGAAAGCGCTCCTGCTACTGGTGTACCTGTTTTTTTCTCCACCTCCAGCCACCAGCGGCTTTAGGGCCTAATTCAGTATGAGATGCACCGTGTCGGACTGGGGCAAGTAGGGCCCACCAGGGGGATGCAGTGGTAGGGGCCCATGTTTAGGGGTGTGGCCAGTCCACAAAGGGGGTGTGGCCGGCACATCATTGGTTTGACTAACCATTAGAGAGTGCAACATCTGGGCCCCTTCATAAATATATTCAGTAAATTCAGCTACTGCATGAATGATAATGTACCAGATTAATAACAGCAATGCACTGTAGAAAATATATCGTATTCCTGTATAAGGTAACATATGTATAATGTATAATTCAAGTGCACAGTCTAGAACCTGATCCTTAGAGCAGGAGGTGGGCCCCCAGGCAGTGGGGCCACCGGTGGTTTCCCCTGTACCCCTGTGGGCCAGTCCAAGCCTGGAGATACATCAGCTATGTGTTCACATACTAAAGCCCCTGTGAAGTATGCGCACGCGCAGGAGCTGCACTGCATGTGCGCACACAGAGAGATGCGACAGCATCTCACTTATGTGAACTCCTTGCCTGATTGACAGCCAGAGGCGTTTGCAGGGTGGGTGGGGGCGTCTATGTGGCATTTTGTGGGCGTTGACGTGGCGTTGTAGTGGGGAGCACTCCAGACAATGGAGGCGTATGCAGGCCATTTGCGGGGCGGGCCGAGGTGGCTGCATGACATCACACGCAGCAGCTGGGACCCAAAACATGGCAGACTGGTGACTGGCTTTGCAGCTAGGCTGTGGAGGCAGAGGGCTACATGTGGTGTATACAGTTCCCATTGCTATGTATGTATTCCGGTGGAAGCTTACAATGGATCTTATTTTGTGTTTGTAATAGTTGGAATTAGTGATGAGCGGATTCGGTTTTACTCGGTTCTCAAAACGGCATCTTATTGGCTATCCAAAACACGTGACATCCGTGAGCCAATAAGATGGCGTTTTGAGAACCGAGTAAAACCGAGTAAAACTGAATCCGCTCATCACTAGTTGGAATATGAATATCTAATCTGTGTCTTTGGCTTCCTGCAGTTTTTCATTAAAGAAGCATGCAACACTTACTGTGTCCTGGTTACGTGTAAACCCTTATTGAAATATAAGTTACAGACTTAACACTACCCTTAAGATGCGAGTATATCGCTCTTTAGTGATGCGCTCCCATTTCAGCAGGGGGGGACCCGGCATGCAGGGCAAACTTGCTCTGTGCTGGGCGGCCCCCCACATGCTAGAGAAAGGAGGTGTAGTTTTCCAATTTATCGCAAAACTACACCTCACGCTGAATTAGGTCCCTAGTCATAATCAGTGTACAAATAGTTTGTTATTCAGGTGATCTTGTCAGTCAGATCTGGGACGGATTACAGACCATATACATCATACATTAGTAGGAGAGGTTGCCCCTAGCTACCAATGTAAACTGTATACAGCTAATGAATTGTTACATTACAAACATGTAATTTCCCCCTTTAAAACCAGTGACAGGTAGGTAGCCCTCATAATTGCTCTTGTGACCATGACAACATTTTTAAAATGGACCACTCAGAACTACTCCTATCCAGCATCTGTGAGATTATTTTTGTGATACAGTATGTCCCTTTTTTTCCTTGCTGGGCTGTGACAGTAAGACATGCTTTTGATTTTAACTCTGTTTTATTGATTTCCATTAAAGTTCAATAGTACCTGAATTTCTCCTGCCCATGAGCCCAACAAAACCATCATAGGAATCGTCATCATAGTATCTCTTCAGAAGGGATGCTGGAAGTTTGTAGATGTCTGAACTTTTCTGTTATGAGAAACAAAGAAAATCCATATTGGAGTATGTAGGTGAGCAAATCATGCATCTCTCCTCTATATTCAATTGAATACAATAAATGTTACTTAACAAAGATACATTCTGAAATTTAAAATATGACCTGTAAATGTAAAAACAAAAAGCTCCAATTCTTAAGGCTGCCTAATGTGAGCTTTGGGGCTGATGTCTGTCCACGTACGCAAGCAGCGAGTCTTATGCAACAGGCGAGTCTTCTGCAAGTTAGCAGGATCTGTCTTTCCGTGAAATAAGTTATTTTGGGGAAGGAACTGTGCGGGGACAATTTGATGGTGCGTAACAACCCTGACTTGTGGAAGTGATGGGCTTGTATCAAAACCTCCATGTGATTCTGAGTCGTGTGTACGGGGAAGGGAAGCATGTTTCTGAAGGATCTCCTGCACCTAGCATGGGGCTGTTGCAAATTCTAATACTAATGATGACGATTGCAGCAGCCGGCATAAAGTCAATGGGAGGCACTGCTTGCACACGCAGGAACCCCTGTATTAGCTGATCAGCTACTCACAATGGCATTAGGTAGTAAATCAGGCTACTAAGGCTGCCACTTTGCAAGCGGCTCAGAAACTGCCTCTTTGCGGGAGATACAATTAAGCGCAGGGTTTACCCTGTAGCTAATTTAATGCGTTGTCCAATTCGATTAGTTCCCGGGAACCCCGCTTCCTATGCCCCAGAGGGTGGATTTTTCCTTACAAGCTCAGGAACTACGAGGATAAATCTGCGTTAATGCTCTCTACATTTTGTATGCAGGGAAAGTCGTAGATTCCAGTTTCTCTGTTCGCAGTACATCTTTACTGTTTCTGTATACATCATCATCTGCATATGTAAGGGTGATCTTTATATGAAATGAGAGTGTATTATAACATATTATTTAGTCACATATACTCATTAGAGTCACAATAAAATTAAAAAATATAGGTGGCATGTGGTATCAATTGATTTAGCAAATGACATATGAACAGTATGTGAAAAGATACTTTATAATAATGTATAAAGATTTGGAAAGGTTACAATTTTGTAAGTGACTATTTTCAGAACGGTAAAGATATAGAAATAAAACAGAGGGGGTATTCAATCAATTCAATCCCTGTGTCACACACCAGAGGCACCTGCGTGTCTGCTGGTCCGTCTGGCGGCCCCCGCCTCCGGCGGTCGTCGGGTCCCGGCGTCTGGCTGGCGCTGCTCCCGGCGGTTCCCTGGAGTGTGGGCGCCGCCATTGCACCCGGCGTCACGTGGGCGGGAGTGGGTGGCGTCACAGAACCGCTCCACCAATCCTGTTAGGGCGGGAGATTCAAAACCAGACGCCGGGCAGAGCTCCGGCGCCTGAGTATCGTCGCTTTTCCAGAGGTGATCTCCAGTGCTCCTGTGACCGCTGTGCTACCTCCTAGAGTTTCCAGCATCCAGTCAACTTTCCCAGCATATCGTGCTGCTCGCTCACCTAGTCTCCAGTGTCTTTAAACATCGCTCACGAGTTCTTCAATCATCAGCGTCTTTGAACACTGCTCACAAAATCTTCAGTGCCTTATATCATCGCTCACAAGTTCTTCATTCACCAGTGTCTTTATCATCGCTCACAAGTTCTTCATTCATCAGTGTCTTTAAACATCGCTCACAAGTTCTTCATTCATCAGTGTCTTTAAACATCGCTCACAAGTTCTTCATTCATCAGTGTCTTTATCATCGCTCACAAGTTCTTCATTCACCAGTGTCTTTATCATCGCTCACAAGTTCTTCATTCACCAGTGTCTTTATCATCGCTCACAAGTTCTTCATTCATCAGTGTCTTTATCATCGCTCACAAGTTCTTCATTCATCAGTGTCTTTATCATCGCTCACAAGTTCTTCATTCATCAGTGTCTTTATCATCGCTCACAAGTTCTTCATTCACCAGTGTCTTTATCATCGCTCACAAGTTCTTCATTCATCAGTGTCTTTATCATCGCTCACAAGTTCTTCATTCATCAGTGTCTTTATCATCGCTCACAAGTTCTTCATTCATCAGTGTCTTTATCATCGCTCACAAGTTCTTCATTCATCAGTGTCTTTATCATCGCTCACAAGTTCTTCATTCACCAGTGTCTTTATCATCGCTCACAAGTTCTTCATTCATCAGTGTCTTTAAACATCGCTCACAAGTTCTTCATTCACCAGTGTCTTTATCATCGCTCACAAGTTCTTCATTCATCAGTGTCTTTAAACATCGCTCACAAGTTCTTCAATCATAAGTGTCTTTAAACATCGCTCACAAAATCTTCAGTGTCTAAAACATCGCTCACAAATTCTTCAGTGTCTTTTAACATCGCTCACTAGCTCTTCATTCACCAGTGACTTTAAACATCGCTCACAAATTCTTTAGTGTCTTTCACCATCGCTCACAAGTTCTTTATTCATGTATCTCTAAACATCGCTCACAAATTCTTCAGTAGCCTTTGACATTGCCCACCAGTCCTCTTTCTTCCATGTGTTGCTGTATTGCTCCCTTCCCTAAATAAAGTTCTTCAGCATTTCTTCATCAAACACAATTGTCAGAGTCCTGTATGAGGAAAACCTATATCCGGCCTTCTCTGCTCCGACCCAGCTGTGGTGCCTCTTCCCGACCATCGGAGGAGCCCCCGAGTTCACAACACCCCCAATCCAGGTCAGTGACACCCTGGCTGCTAACGACATCTGAATATGGTGTTAGCCCATGGTAGCCTATGGACTACTGTACCACACGTTTGTTGGAGAGGGATCCTCTGTATCCCTCTCTGGCGCCCCCCCCCCCCCCCTTTCACTGGCACATGCGAATATTGGTGTATATTGTGGTGCCCTCCCTTATATGCTTTGACCCCCAGGCTGCTGTTGCAGTATGGTTTCTCCTCCCTTCTGCCAGTCATGTCCTACTGCTGCACCTCACCTGCCACCAGACTCTAGGCTGCTCTCCCTGCACTGGTTTCACTATACTACATCCACATTTAATTCACTAAGTGCATGTTCAGTATGTTTATATATGGATTGCTGTTATTTTAAGTATATTTACATATTTTAAGACAAAAAATGTAAATGCTAGATAATATTTAACTTGTAAAATATGTCTAAAAACTGCACTTATTGAATTTAATTATTTTATTCTCTTAGTAGCTGTAAATTAGATGAATGCCATCACAGATCCAGCACTTGCCATGATGTAACCTTATGCTACCTATCTGCCTGGCATCATAACTTATTCACTTACTTGATGCAGCAATGAGGGAACCAAAAGCAGCAGTTCTAGAAGAAGTAGCACCAGGCTAAGGAGCTGCAGTGATGACCATATAATTAATAAGAAACAAAAGACAATAATAAACTATTTATTGGGCTAACCCTGGCTCCTTTCTGGCTTGTCTCTCCTCTTTAGCCGGTGGCATGCTGCAGGAATGGGCTCTTCTCATCCCTGCATTTCTCCTGTAGGCTCTTCATGTCTCAGCCTGATGCTGCGTCCCACCCATTTCCTGCAATACTTTGCAGTTCATTCCTTCTTCCTCACTTAAGTCTATGTCACTGTTGTTAGACCTCCATAACAGCATATATTTTATTATAACACTATACTCTTACATAGCATTATATTTCAAACCCATTTATTTGTGTGTAATGCCAAATGAATCAATAGAAAATAACAATTCAATTTAGTGTAAATTTTAACGCATATACTGTATATTTTTATTCTCTTAAAAGTATTACTTTGTATTTGTCTACAGTGAATCTATGTTGCCTCTTACTATTTCTGTGTGCATCGCTTTACACTTGTTACAAGCAGTATCCTACTCGGAATACAATTATTATTTAGAATAAAGGGCAACTGTCCATGATTCGTCACTGTTACAGCTGCTATGTATGAGGCGAAACTGAGTCATCTTCAGCACAATTACAGAAAAACATTCACTCATATTCCTGAGAACGATAAACAACATTATACCAGTATCTCATAGTGGCTAGGAAAGGATGCTGTGCAGGCTGGCAATCATTTTACATAGTAAGCAACATCTATGTTTTTTACCAACCACAACTGTACTAGAGGCTCCAGGCCATACATGCCGACATTCTGGCTGCTCTCTGCGGGAGAGAGCAGCCAGGTCGGCTCAGCAGGGGAGCAGAGGAGGGCTGTGACGTGGGGAGGAGGTGGACCGGAGGCGGGACGGGGGTGGAGCAGGGGTGGGGCAGGGGCGGAGTTACCATGGCACATCCTTTAAGCCACGCCCCTGCTCTGTAATGCCGCAATCCCCGGCATTACACTGCAGGGGGCGTGGCTATGATGACGCGATTCAGCAAGAATCGCATCATCAACTGCCCGGACCGCCCACTTTACACACTAAGTGGGCAGACGGGCAGGGGGACCGAGACTTGCCTGCTCTTCCGGGGGGCCGGGAGGGTCACCCGATTTTCGGGAGCCTCCCGACCATTCCGGGAGAGTAGGCAAGTATGCTCCAGGCCAAGTGTTGTCTTTTTGGCATTTTGTGACCTTCAAATCCTACTGTACTAGTACTGCTATTATTTACAGATCTGTAAGGATTATATATGTATGTAATATGTATGTAATAAACAGCAAATTGGAGTGTTCTGCATAAAACTAGACACAAAGGGCCTGATTCAAAGATGGAAGCAGTCTGCTGTACAAACATATGCAAAAGCAGCAGGAGGCATGTTGAGTAAATAGATGCCTCCGGCTCCTGCATTCTTGTGTGATCCGCTGCTACCTCCTTAGACGCTGCATCGGATCACTTGCGTGAACATCAGCCATCTGAGTAACTCTCAGCTACTCAGGATGGCCGGGCTGTTCACGTAGCTGGGGCCAGTGAAACCGCATCCAAGGACGCAGCCACTAACCTAGCCCCTCCCAGAAAATTACACTTGAGGTCTTGTATAACCGCAGGGAGTGTACAAAGGAGAGTCACAAACAAAGCTAAGGTCAGTACACAGGGTGGTCACAGAAAAGGCACTGGCATAAAACTGAGAGGAGGCAAGGACAAAGCCTGGGACATAACATGTAGAAATCAGAGATGGACCAATCCGAACATCTGGTATCCGTCAGGGATCCGAGTACGGCTTGGGTTTTCCCACCTGACTTGGATCCCAAAGCGAGGCAAAACTTCATCTTCCCATTGTTGGCTCTCGCTTGTTGTGGCTTGCATATAAAAGTCTCTCCCCGCATTCGGGCGCCATTTCACAAGTGAGATCTGACGGAGTAGGCAGTGTAGGCAGGGCTCTCAGTGAAAGTCAGTTAGTTAGCTAGCAGCAGCTACTGTAGTGCACAGACAGTGTCCTTTCATGTCTGTATAAACAGGGGCACTGTCTGTGTGGAAGGGGTAGCATGTTTTTTGTGTGTGTGTGTGTGCGCATGCACGCGCGCGTGCGTACGTACGTGTGTGACACACCGTGAATAAAGCAGTGCATAGTCACAGGTCCCTTTAAGACTGTAGAGGGCAGGCAGGGGCACTGTGTCTTTGTGGGTGGAGTGGAGTAAGGGAGGCTGGTGTGTTCACAACAAGGGACACACTGTCTGTAAAAAAAAAAAACAGGATGTGTTTGTGCCATTGTGGTTGTCACTACTGGTCCGTGTCACTATCACCTACACTGTAAAACAAAAAATCTACTCTAACAGTCAGAGGGTCCAGTCAAGGGCCACTGGCGTAATATTTGTGCACTGCAATGGTGTTGTCTGAATCACCCCCAAAACATTTTTTTTATATTAGAAAGTACTGTGTGTGTGCGCTCAGCCAAAACAGGAAGGCTGTGCTACCTTGTCTAATTATCAGTGGGTCCAGTCAAGTGCCACTGCCGTAATAAGTGTGCAGTGCAAATTATATATATATTTTTTTCAATTAGAAAGTACTTTATTAGAAGTGTGTGTGCGTGTGTGTGTGTGTGTGTGTGTGTGTGTGTGTGTGTGTGTGCGTGTGTGTGTGTGCATTCAGCCAACACAGTCAGTGGGTACAGTCAGGGCTACCAAAGTAAAATATTTCTGCAGTGCTTCGATATGGATTACATAGAACAGCTGGAGCAGCAACCAAGACCTGACACTGGCTCTAATGAGGATATTGATGATGAGGATGTTGGTGATGAGGATGTTGTTTGTGTAAGTCAGGCACCAGTGGAAGCAGCTCATGTCTGTGATAAGAAAAAGGCCATTGTAATGCTTGGGTAAAAGACACAAAAATCCACCTCTCATGTGTAGAATTATTTTTATCTGAATCCTGACAATTGTATAGCCATCTGTAACATTTGTAAAGCTACAGTATGTACAGGTAGGACATTAATAATCTAGGAACGTCCTCCCTGTCACGTCATTTGCAGCCTTAAAAGTTTGTAGCAAAAATGAAAACTTATGCTAAAAAGATAGTATCATGAAGCAGTACAACATCAGCTAGCTCCCTTCTCTCAGCTAGATCCAAGCACCTGTCATCACCAACAGCTTCATCACAAAATCCTCATTAATGATTGGAAGCAGTCCTTTGTCCAATTTGATAAAGCTAAATGATTCCTCCCTTATCCAGGATTCCTCAGAAGAATCTTTGAACACTAGGCCTGCTGCTGCTAGAGGTGTGCCTTCATCTCAGAAGGGGACCAAGAAGACTAGTAGTCTAAAAAAATAGTCATTTAAACAGTGCTTTGCAAGAGCAAGTAAGTATGAGAACTGTCACCCAGTTGCACAGCAGATCACTGACACCATGACGGCTTTGATTGTATTAGATTTGCATCCAATATCCACCATTAATGCAGTGGGTTGTAGGTAGTTAATTGAGGTCCTCTGTCCATGCTACCAAATCCCATCTAGATTCCATTTTACTAGAAAAGCAATTCCAGGCCTGTTTATGGATGTAAAAAAAAGCATTATTGACCCCCAAAATACCATTGTACCCACTGTCCATGTAACCATAGATATTCGGACAAGTGGAACTGGCCAAACTAAAGATTTCATGACTGTGACAGCCCATTGGTGGATGAAATACCTTCAGCAACAGGAACAGCAGCAGCATCTAACAATTGCCAGCTCATGCAGAGGCAGACTATCACTGACTTCATTAAGAGGCAAACCAGTGACAACCTTTTATAAAAACTCAGACATGTCATTGCAGAATGGCTTACCCCGCTTGGACTCTCCTCGGGATTTGGGATTTCTGATAATGCCATAAATATTGCAAAGGTATTACAGTTGGAGTAATTCCAATACATCCCATGCTTTGCTCACATAATACATTTTGTGGTGCAGATTTTTTTAAGAAATGACAGGTGCATACAGGAGATGCTGTCTGTGGCCCAAACATTTTTGGGACATTTTCGGCATTCAGCAGCTGCATGTAGCAGTTTGCAGCGTGTGCAATAACAGTTCAGTTTGCCCTTCCATCAGCTGAAGCAAGACAGTGGATGGAGGAACAGCAAAAAGCCATCCAAAGCTACACAGCAAGCCATGACATAGGGAGAGTGGAGGGTGAATGTAGCTTACACCAGTGCAGTGGATAATCAGTTCTGTGTTGTGCAAGATGCTGAAACCCTTTGAAGTAGTCACCTGCGAGGTGAGTTCAGACACTGCCAGCTTGAGTCAGGTGATTCCCCTAATCAGACTTTGAAATAAAGAGCTTGAGGAACTTGAGGAGATGAAATGTAGCAATTCCACTAAATTTATTGGACTTGTGGATCAAGTTCTTTATTCACTGCGCCAGGATCCAAGGGTCGTCAATATCTTGAAATCGAGTCACTTTATTTTGGTGACCGTGCTTGATCTAGGTTTAAGTCATACCTTGCATCTTTCTTTTCAATGGATACAGATCTTAAGAGAAGCAAAGAGCACCTGGTAAGCAAGTTGTCATCTCAAGTGTCAAGTGACATGAAGATGACATCTCCTCCTTCAGTTTCTCCAGCAACTGGTGCTGCTAGGAAAAAACGGAGCTTTCCCAAGAGACCCACCGTTGATGAAGAAGAGTCAGCAGCACAATACTTTGACATCAGATCGGGTCTAAAATAATTGCCCAATATTAGCGACCTTTCTACCATGAGTCCATCTTATATGGACAACATCCAAAGAATGTAGAGGATTATTTTAATAGCATACAAATTTGCATGTCAGACAGTCCCTTTGAGTACTGGCAGAAAAAATAGCAAGTTGGAGGCCCTTTTACAAACTGACTTTGCATTACTTAAGCTGCTCACCCTCCAGTGTGTACTCTGAAAGAGATTTCAGCACAGCCAGGAACCTTGTCAGCGATCAGCATAGGAGGCTACTTCCTCAAAATGAGGAAAAGATGATGTTCATAAATATGAACTGGAAATTCCACGAGGAAGACTTTTACCAGCAATTACATCACAGTACAGAGGCACCTGTAATAGTGGATTCCAGTGGGCATGAATAAATATTGTGTGAAGATGATGGACACACTGATTATGGCAATGATGTCTTGCCTCTGTAGAGATCATTGCCAGCACTGTCAGCTGCCCATTGGTAGTTTGTTTTGTGGTTTCTTAAGCAAACTAAGCACTTCTGCCACAAGAGTGGCAGTCCCTGTCACTGAAGTGCTTGGTTTGTGTCCTTTACAACATCAGAGTGGGAGGGCCCTAGTAATGTCTGATAATACTGTATATGCAGTTCTTTTGTATGCTGGTTTTGAATCCATATTACTGTGTGTACTGTATATCCAAAATGTACTAGAAGCAGTTTGCATAAACAATGTCCTTGTCAGGATCCCGGCAGTTGAAACACAGACACTGGAATCCCGACACTGATTGAAATGCTGTCAGCGGCATCCTGACCAGGTGCACCATGCCAATGCAGGAACCCGACCGAGCATGGACCAGACAGCCTGGCCGGTAAGCCGTGCTGGGGGGTGGGGGGAGGCTTGCTTTAGTCTGCAGGGGAAGGGTTAGGATTAGGCTGCGGGGACTTGGGGGTTAAGGCACCCCCTGAGAGGGAGGGTTAAACTACAGATGAGGGAGGGTTAGGTTTAGGCTGTGGGAAGGGGTAGGTTAGGTTTAGGCACCAATTGGGAGGGTTATGGTTAGGCTGCGGGGGTAGGGTTAGGTTTAGGCTGCGGGGAGGGAGGGTTAGCGCTAGGGGGCATTGGGGTAAGGTAAGTATAATTACCTTCCCCATGTCGGGATTCTAAGCATCAAGATGCCACAGTCAGTCTTCGGACCGTCGGCATCCTGACTACTTGCATTTCCTACCTAATGCGCCATTATCCACCATCTTAATTTATAAAGGACCACAGATTCTGCAGCGCCTGTCTAAAAAGAAAAGGTTAAAACTTAAAAATAATGCAAAAGTGGATAATTATGAAGTTCAAAATAATATAGAAAACTCGGAAGGTGTAACGAAAAGTGATTCTGAACTTATAAAAGAAGAGAATGAAGTTTTAGAAAAAGAGCTAAAATTTGCTCCCTCTAATAAAATGGATGAGTTTGAGGTGTATGAAGACCTTCAGAAATTTGTTAGAAAACTATCTCTTAAAAGATTTTTTGCAGAAAAGCAGGAGATCCCAGAGGAGGTTGAAATTGGTTCTGTAAAAGTGTTTAAGAAAAAAATCAACATTCTTTCCCAAGCATAAAAAAGGATGCTTTGTCGAGGCATTCAAACGTTTAGTAAGAGAAGATTAAAAAAAAAAATACATTTAAACCTCTTAGAAAGAATAATATGTCTATGGCACAAAGGAAAGCTATAGGAACCCTTAAAAACAACAACCAAGTTGTCATCAAACCAGCCGATGGAGGCGGTGGGATAGTCATCTTGAATAGAGATGACTATCATGCAGAAATTATTTGACAACTATCATGCAAAAAAACTTACAAAAACCTTGGGGGTGACCCTTCCAATACCATATCTAAAAAAAATCAGAGGTTTTTCTAGGATGGTATTCGACTAATAAAGCAATTTCAAGGGAGGAAGCTGAATATGTTAAAATGGAGAATCCTTCTATTCCAGTTATATACGTACTTCCAAAGATTCACAAAAATACTCTAAATCCACCTGGCTGCCATATTGTGGCAGGTGTGAACTCCATAACCTCAAATTTATCAGCATTTTTAGACAACAGAATACAACCGCTAGTACTTAAAACTAAATCTTAATTAAAAGATACAGGATCCACAATTTAAAAATGATTGAAAGTTTTTTTCTTGTCACAGCTGATGAAAAGTCACTCTACTCTATTATCCAAAACCAATCAGGGTTGGAAGCCATTAAATACCATCTAAACAAAGAAAACTTAGAAGATAGTGAAAGTAACTTCATAATAGAAGATATCCCTTATTCTAGAAAATATTTTTTTCTGGTATGAAGGGAAGTTCTATCTCCAGATATCGGGAACCGCTATGGGCACCAGGCTGGCACCAAGCTATGCAAATCTTTTCATGGCCCACTGGGAGGACCAATCATGTGGGTTGGTCACCAGTGGTGTGCCAGCCTAGTGTAATGGGCCTGCTATATAGACAATATTGTGTTTGTGTGGAGTGGGGACAGACCCTCTCTAGACACATTCTGTACTTACCTGAATTCAAATAATAGAAACATAGAACTCATGTTTGATATTAGTAATAAAGAAATCCATTTCCTTGATCTTACTATTTATCCAGAAGGAGATCATTTACTTACTAAAAATGATCGAAAACCTACAGACAGCAATTCATATATAAATAGTGACAGCAACTATCACTCCAATTAGATAAGGAGCATACCCAATAGCCAATTTAGACGTTTAAGATGTAATTGCACCAATGATGAGTCTTAACATTGAGGCTGAAATAATGGAATCTCACTTCAACAGTAAAAGGTATGATGCTGTAACTGTACGAAAGGCAAGGATGGATAATAGAAGGTTGGATCAAAGAAAAATTTTAAGTCAGAAAAAGAAAGTTGCTAAAATTGGAAGCAATAAGGAAATTATGTTTATTACTAAACAGAATTCACAATATAAACAGATGGAAAGAATCATAAAAAAATTTGGAATATACTTACCCGGGATCCTTTACTCAAAACCCATATAACAGATACACCAAGGTTTGTTTATAGGAAAGCGGATAATTTGAAAACTAAATTAGTAAAAACCGCACTGCAGGTAGACAAAAGGAAAACAAGAGTATTGGCGAAAGGTTTTCACCGGTGCGGAGTTCGTATCATGTGTAAAAATTGTAAATCAGAGACAAGAAAAATAACACATTATACATCCAATTGTACTCAACAAGTTGCGCTGATAAAATAGTTCATTACATAATCCAGCCAAATGTAGTTTATCTTTTAGAATGCCATTGTGGAATTCAATATGTAGCAAGAACTGAGAGAATGCTCAAAGACCGCATGAATGAACATGTTAGAAATATTAAAAAAGGATATGAACAACAGTGTATCCCTCCATTTTAAAGAAAAACATGAATGTGATGTAAAAGGTTTAAAAAGTTTCTGTTGAATTAAAATAGTGTACAACTGGAGATGATTACCATACATCGTTATCCCCTAGACATGAGGATTTTTGTGGGATGTATTGTTCTTATTCTGGTATCTATTTTGTTTTAATATCGCTGACAGGGATTTTTGATTTACCATTGGTATCCGCAGTTATGTTTTGAGGGGAGTGGAGGAATACCTCTGTTATCAAATATTCTGTCTGGCTGCTACTGAGTTGCGCATACAAGAGACTCACCTTTTCCTACTGGTTTATATTCTAAAATATGATTATACTTTTAACAGTATAAATGAATTGCGGGACTCCATATATCAAAAGATCAATTTGGATTGTAATACTTAGGTGTTTTGACATTTTGCAGTTGGTGAATGAACACATGTGGAGGATAATGAACATCAAATTAATAAATCAGGTGACCGGGTTAGATCCGGTATAAAACTTTGGACATATGAGAGGAACAGCACTTCTTGACAAAGGGGAGAGGACTCCCTGAAACGCGTTAAAGCTGTTTTCTGTCTCCTGAAGCTCTGGTGGAATCGACAAACGGAGTGCTCTGGACGCTGTACATCTACCCGTCTGCAGCCGGTACCTGTTACAATAGCACCTGTAGCACCAATCTTTGATATCCTGTGATGTGTATGGAGATTTCATTCTATTGTGAATTTTTTTAATTAAACCACCATATTTTTGGACATCCGCCTGCTGAACCTACTTACCTGCAACCTAAAACGGGAGTAGTGAAAGATACCTTTATGGGAACGCAGGACAGAACATCAATGTAAGTGTCCAAACAGATGGTTACATGTGGCTGAAGCAATTACCTGTTAAAAAGATACCTTTATGTGCATGCGGGGCAGAATTAACCTTTAAGTGGCTATCTAAAGGAAAGTTCTCAGTCTGCATGGGATTTCTCCTTTCTGACGCATTACAGAAGGGTGACGAATTCCGGAAGTGATTCGGGATTGTGCACACATGGACATGCATGCAGGAGCCCGAGCCGCGAGGGAAACTGGAGCCGTGGCTGGTAACAAGGAGGCTGGTAACAAGGTGACGGGAAGCGGGCAAAAGGTGCCAGAGAGTGGGCACAAGGTGCCGGACAAGCGGGCACAAGGTGCCGGACAAGCGGGCGGAAGATGCCGGGCAGTGGTGCTGGGAGCGGGGTGCATAACCCGAGAGTGAGGTGCATAACCCCGTGAGCGGGGTGCAAAGTGCAAGGAGCTGATTGAGTGAGTGAGCAAGTGCAGCAAGTGCAGTGTGAGCAAGTACAGGTGTATTGCCAGGAACAGGCCAGGAGCGAGAGAAAGGAGCCGGGAGCTGTGACCTGTGAGTGGGTGCTGCTGCAGGAGGACCAGTCACTCTCCGGACACGCATATATTATCACTTTTACACATTCCACTGTTATATACCATTTCACATTGCATTGATTGTACTGATTTTATTAAAAATTATTGTTCCGTTGTGAACATTGCTTCTCTCCACTTTTACACATTCTTTTGATTGTAATTTAAATTTCTGTTCTGTTATTGAATATTGTTTCTCTCCACAGCTAGGCTACAGTACTGTATTGTATAGCATAGTTGTATTTTTTTTCTAAAGGTAAGAGGGAGTTAGACGTAATAATTGAAATGGGTTGGGCCATGATTGAGAATCTCACTCAGTGCATGTCGTGCATGATGTATGTGCACCTGGAGCAACCATCCCAGTGTGATTACATCTGCGCAAGGTGTGTGCGAACGGTTGCCCTGGAAGTCCAGGTAACTGATCTAGAGCAAACCATTACGCGACCGAGGGATATTCACAATCTCGAGCAAAGCTTAGATAGAATGGTGGAAAAGTTGCAGGGGAGGACATCGGTAGACCATGACAACCAGGTAGCCAGCTGGGTCACAGTTAGAAGGAAGAAAAAAAGGGGTAGGCATGACATCTCTGAACTACCAAACTCCAATAAATTCGCCCGATTGGATGAAGATTCGGTGGATGGTAGTGAAGAAATGACAGAGCTGGAGGATACCATTTCCTCTAGCAAATGGAGTAGCAGTCCCTCCGGCACTGATGGGACAAAAGAAAGTGAAGTAGCCAGTCAGATTGTGGTGGTAGGAGATTCTAATATCAGGAAGACAGATAGCAGATTGCCCTATAGGGACCGTGATTGCCGTACAGTCTGTTGTCTCCCGGGTGCTCGGCTACGGCACATCATGGACCGGGTAGAGAGATTCTTGGGAGGGGCTGGGAACGACCCGACGGTCTTGGTGCACATTGGCACCAATGACAAAGTTAGTGGTAGGTGGGATGTCCTTAAGAAATATTATAGCACAGAACATCTAAGGTAATATTCTCAGAAATAAAACCTGTGCCACGCGCTAGACAAGGGAGGCAGAGGGAGATTTGGGAGGTAAATGTGTGGCTTAGAGACTGGTGTAGGAAAGAGCGGTTTATGTTACTGGAACACTGGGTGGACTTCTCAGTCAGGCGCCATCTTTTTTGTCACAATGGATTGCACCTGAATGAGGAGTAGGCAGCAATGCTGGGGGGAAGGATGATTAGAAGGTTGGAGGAGATTTTAAACTAGGTGCCTGGGGGAGGGTTTAGCTAGAAACTATGGGTCATGCAGTGAGAATAGTAAAGATGGAGGCAGTAAGCTAAATGGGGGTGGAGAAGGGGGGAGGGAAAGAGCAGCCGACAAGGATACTAACGAGGGTATTACCAAGGGTATTGCCAATACACTAACTAACAATGATTATGGGTCATCAGTACTGCATATAGAAAATGATGTCCCTAGCACAAGGGGGAATGCTTATCTTAAGTGTATGTATGTAAACGCTAGAAGCCTTACAGGGAAAACAGTATGATATTATAGGCATTACTGAAACTTGGGATGAATCTCATGATTGGATGGTCAATCTGGAGGGTTATACGCTGTTCAGGAGGGACAAAACCTGATACACTGGAAGATATTCATGAGGGGAATGTAAACACTGTTGAAACGTTATGGGTAGAAATTGCATGCGGCGGTAAGGGAACAAAACAGATAGTATTAGTACTATGTAACAAGCCGCCAAGTATTAATATGTCTGATGAGGAATTGTTACTGAAGCAAATTGAAAAAGCAACAGGATTAGGTAACGTAATAGTGATGGGAGATTTTAATTAACCGGAGATTAATTGGACAAATTATTTGTGTGATACTGCTAGGGGTAATAAGTTTTTAAACATGCTAAATGATAACTACTTACATCAACTAATTGAGCAACCAACTAGGTACAATGCAATGTTAGACCTGGTATTAACAAACAATGGGGAATTGGTTTCAAATATTATAGTAGGGGAGCCCATGGGAAACAGCTACCACAATATGGTCACATTCAATATAAATTTTCAAAAACAGTCCCATATAGGCTCAACTAGGACTCTAAACTTTAGCAAAGCCAACTTTAACATGATGAAGGAAGCTTTAAGGGACATTAAATGGGAAATATTGTTTCAAGGTAAAAATACTACATAGAAATGGAAGGTATTAAAAATGCTGCTCGAAAATTATACTCGTAAATTTATTCCCTTGGGCAGCAAAAAAAGGAGTAACAATTCCAAACCAATGTGGCTTAACAAAAAGATTAAGGAACTAATGGGAAAAAATAGGCGAGCATTCAAAAAATATAAATCAGATGGGAAAGCGGAGTCATTCCAGTACTATAAGGATTGTAACAAAATATGCAAAAAAGAAATAAGAGTGGCTAAAATTTAAACTGAAAAGCTAGTAGCAAAGGAAAGTAAATCAAACCCCAATTTTTTTTTAAAACATCAACAGCAAAAGATTAATGAAGTAGAGTATAGGCCTATTAAAGGACAAGGTGGGCATCTTAATCAAAGATGATAATGACATAGCGGAAAAACTAAATTAGTTTTTCTCATCAGTATTCACAATAGAGTACCAGATGGCGGGATTATCAAATAACCTTAACAACGATAATGTCCCACTACGAAGTGCTTATTTAAGTGAGGAAGTAGTGACCGATTAAAAAAAATTAAGATTAACAAATCACCTGGTCCCGACGGAATTCACCCAAGGGTCCTCATGGAGCTACACACCAAATTAGCAAGACCTCTATATTTGATTTTCATTGACTCACATCAGGCATGGTTCCAAAAGATTGGCGTATAGCGAATGTAGTGCCGATATTCAAGAAGGGAAGTAAATCTGAACCAGGTAACTACAGACCAGTTAGTCTTACATCTATAGTGGGGAAAGTACTGGAAGGTATTTTAAGGGATAATATACAGAAGTTCCTTGAAGCTAATAAGGTTATTAATAGGAACCAACATGGATTAGTGTAGGATAGATCATGTCAAACAAACTTACTAGGCTTTTAGGAAACAGCGTGAACCTAGATCAGGGTAAGGAGTTGGATGTAATCTTTTTAGACTTTGCTAAAGCTTTTGACACAGTACCACAAATGAGACTTATCAATAAGTTACAAGAACTGAGGTTTGGGAGCACAATATGCACTTGGGTTAGAAATTGGTTAGATAAAAAGGAGCAGCGAGTTGTGGTAAATGGAACTTTTTCAAATTGGACTGAAGTACTTAGTGGTGTGCCTCAGGGGTCTGTACTTTGACCACTATTGTTCAACATTTTCATAAATGATCTAGCAGTAGTTCTAGAGAGCATGGTGGCAATTTTTGCAGACAATACCAAATTATGTAAGGTTATAAATTCGGTGGGGGATGCTGAATCTCTTCAGAACGATTTATTTAAACTGGAAGCATGGGCAGCAAAATGGAGAACGAGGTTTAACACAGACACGTGTAAGGTAATTGTTAGGCGCGGCGGCTCCTGCCGGCGCCCGACCGTTGCTGAGCAATGGTCATGGCCGCCGCACCCCCCTGTTCCCCCGCACGGCGCCTAGCAATACCAGGACGCCATACGCGCTGAGCCGCCGGGTCCCTGGCAACGCCAGGACGCTGTGCGCCGAGCCGCCGGGTCCATGGCAATGGGGATGCCACAGGTGGACCGCGTTCCCCGTTGCCGTCTAAATCATAATTAACACCTGTCTACTCTGAGTCTCAGCGGGTAGGCATTGTGATGTCTTTTCTTCAAGGTGATCCCCAAACCTGGGTTTTTGGGTTAAAATCTGATGATGCAGCCTTGCAAACAGTAGATGCCTTCTTTAAATTGTTAGGCTTGTTGTATGATGATCCAGATAGGGAAGCGTCGGCCGAAAGCCACTTACGTGCACTTAAACAGGGTAAAAATCTCGCCGAGGCATATTGTACGGAATTTCGCCGTTGGTCGAACGAATGTGGCTGGAATGATCCTGCCCTGCGCAGTCAGTTTTGCCTCGGTTTGTCTGAAGTAATTAAGGATAGTCTTCTTCAGTTTCCAGCTCCGGAGACTTTAGATAAGCTCATGGAGCTTGCTATTAAGATTGACAGTCGTCTCAGAGAACGGAGGGCTGAAAGAGGGGCTAATTTCAGGTCGAGTCCATGTGTATATGCTTTCCCTGAGGACGTCGAGGAGCCTATGCAAGTGGGTCTCTCCCGGCTGTCTCCAGAAGAATGAGCCAGAAGGCTAAATTCGGGGCTCTGCTTATATTGTGGTGGTAAGGGACACGTGGCGCGTAACTGCCCAAATAAGCAGGGAAATGCTCTGACCAAGTGAATTGTGAGGGGGTTCACTTGGGTCTGCAGTTAATCTCCTCAAATGATTCCTTGTTAATTCCTGTAAAAAAATTCTTCTGGAAGTCTCAGTTTGTTAGTGTCAGCCTTCATTGACAGCGGATCTGCTGGGAATTTTATGGATCTTGCCTGGGCTCAGGCTTTGGGAATTCCACAGTTTTATTTAGATAGACCTATCACCATGCACGGGTTAGACGGTGGTCCACTCTCTAATGGGGTAATTACTCATCGCACCCCTCCAGTACAACTGACAGTGGGGGCCTTACATTCCAAGAAAATTTAGTTTTATCTTACCCATTGTCCGGCTGTGCCTGTTGTTTTAGGTCACCACTGGCTTGCCCTTCATAATCCCACCATAGATTGGCGGTCTGGGGAAATTTCCCGGTGGTGTACCTTTTGTGTTAAAGAATGTATTTCTCGTCCAGTCCGAGTCGCGGCTGTCACTCCGGAACTTATACCTTCGGAATATCAGGATTTTGCTGATATTTTCTCTAAGGGTAATGCTGATATTCTGCCTCCTCATCGGTCATATGACTGCGCCATTGACTTAGTCCCTGGTGCCACTCTGCCAAAAGGGAGACTATATGCATTATCTGGCCCCGAGACTAAGGCTATGAATGATTATGTACAGGAGAGCCTGAAGAAGGGGTTTATTAGGCCCTCGAAATCTCCGTTAAGTGCAGGGGGTTTTTTGTTGAGAAAAAAGACGGATTTCTTAGACTGTGTATTGATTATCGGGCCTTGAATAAGATTTCTATTAAAAACACCTACCCCTTGCCGTTGATTTCGGTACTGTTTGATCAGCTCTGTACTGCGGTTATTTTCTCCAAAATCGATCTCAGAGGGGCCTACAACCTCATCCGAATAAGATCTGGGGATGAGTGGAAAAAGGCTTTCAGTACAGAGTCTGGACATTACGAATATCTTGTAATGCCATTCGGTCTGTCTAATGCTCCTGCGGTGTTTCAGGATCTTATTAACGATGTCCTCCGTGACTTTCTAGGGAAGTTCGTGGTCATTTATTTAGACAACATTTTGGTTTATTCTGAGTCTCCCGAACAGCATGTGGTCCATGTGCGACTAGTACTTCAGAGGTTACGGGAGAATCATTTGTACGCCAAATTGGAGAAATGTGATTTCCACATCACGGAGGTGTCCTTTTTAGGGTATATTATTTCTCCAAAGGGGTTTTACATGGAACCAAAGAAACTCCAGGCAATCCTAAACTGGACGCAACCTACTAACTTAAAGGGTATCCAGCGATTCTTAGGTTTTGTGAATTATTATAGGCGTTTTATTCATGCCTTTTCAGATTTTGTTGCTCCTATTGTGGCATTGACAAAGAAAGGAGTTGATCCTTCCAATTGGTCGCCTCAAGCCAAGTCTGCCTTCCTGGCCCTAAAACAGGCCTTTGTCTCAGCTCCAGTACTCAGACACCCTAACCCAGATCTTCCCTTTATTGTCGAGGTGGACGCCTCAGAGGTTGGAGTGGGAGCAATCTTTTCTCAGGAAGACCCTGAGTCTCTGGAGTCACACCCTTGTGCCTTCATGTCCAGGAAATTCTCCTCCGCAGAATCCAACTATGATGTTGGTAATCGAGAGTTGCTGGCAGTTAAATGGGCTTTCGAGGAGTGGAGGCACTGGCTTGAAGGAGCGAAGCAAACCATTACTGTGTTCACTGACCACAAGAATCTACAGTATATTGAATCAGCAAAGCGGCTAAATGCTCGGCAGGCACATTGGGCGCTGTTTTTTGCTCGATTCAAGTTCATCATCACCTTCAGGCCCGGTTCTAAGAATACCAAAGAAGCTGATGCCCTGTCACGTTGTTTTCTTCCTGCTCACAATAACCACTCTTCCGCAACCCCCATTGTCTCATCATCTATCATCCGGGCCGGCCTCACACAGGATTTATTCACACAGCTAGTCCAGCTTCAGCAGCAGGCTCCCAGTGATACTCCTGTTGATCGTCTCTTCGTCCCTTAGTTCTTGAGAGGCACTGTCCTTGCTGAGTTTCATGATAGTAAGGTTTCTGGTCATCCGGGTATTGCTAAAACCTTGGAGTTAATCTCTCGCTCGGTGTGGTGGCCTAATCTCTCTAAGGATGTAAGGGAATTTGTCCTTTCCTGTCAGGTTTGTGCTCAGCACAAGATATCCCGATCTCTGCCGGTCGGGCAACTCATGCCTCTTGCAATTCCACTCAGGCCATGGTCACACATTTCCATAGATTTCGTGGTGGATCTTCCTCTTTCATCCGGATTCCGGGTAATTTGGGTAGTGGTGGACCGTTTTAACAAAATGGCCTACTTCATTGCTCTTCCCCGATTACCCTCCGCTCAAGTTTTGGCAGTTCTGTTTCTCTGCCATGTCTTCAGGCTTCATGGTTTACCAGTGGATATAGTCTCAGACCGGGGACCACAATTCATTGCCCGCTTTTGGAAACGTTTTTGTGCCTCATTAAACATGAAACTCTCTTTAACATCTGGATACCATCCACAGTCTAACGTACAGACTGAACGTGTTAATCAGTTACTAAAACAATATTTACGTCTTTATTCTGCCAAACTTCAGAACGATTGGTCAGATTTTCTTCCTCTGGCCGAGTTTGCCTATAATAACTCTTGCCATTCTTCCACCAAGGAGTCTCCATTCTTTTCGGTCCTGGGCTTTCATCCTAGAGCCAATTCCTTTACTCCTCATTGTCCAGCTTCTTCGTTGACCTTAACTTCTCATCTCAGAGTTATTTGGAGAAAGGTACACCTTGCCCTTAAGAAGGCTGCTGTCCGAGATAAAGTTTTTTCTGACAGGTCCCGACGCCCGTGCACATTTAAGGTGGGGGATAAGGTGTGGTTGTCAACCCGCAACATCAAGCTCCAACAACCCTCGGCTAGATTGGGACCCAGATTTATTGGACCATTCCTTATTGTCAAGAAAGTCAATCCAGTGGCTTTTCGGCTACGGTTGCCTAAATCACTTAAAATCGGCAACACTTTCCACTGTTCTATTTTGCAGCCATATATTTTTTCCAAGAGATTCCCTTGGAAGGCTTTCCAGGGAAGACCTCCGGTGGATGTTCAGGGTCAACAAGAGTTCCTTGTGGAGAAAGTCTTAGATTCTAAGTTTTCTCGTGGTTGGCTCTATTTTTTAGTTCATTGGAAAGGGTATGGCCCGGAGGAAAGGTCTTGGGTCCTGGACAAGGATTTACATGCCCCTAGACTTAAGAGGTTGTTCTTTCAGGAATTTCCTCAGAAACCCGGATCTAGGGGTTCTTTAACTCCTCCTCAAGGGGGGGTACTGTTAGGCGCGGTGGCTCTCGCCGGCGCCTGACCGTTGCTGAGCAATGGTCATGGCCGCCGCGCCTCCCTGTTCCCCCGCACGGTGCCTAGCAATGCCAGGACGCCGTGCGCACTGAGCCGCCGGGTCCATGACAACGGGGACGCCACAGGTGGACCGCGTTCCCCGTTGCCATGTAAATCATAATTAACACCTGTCTACTCTGAGTCGTGCAGCAAGGCAGCTGCACGACATCACTAATTAGGTTCTCTGCAGCTATTGGAGGGCTCCCTGTTATATTCTGTCTCAGTGCATTACACAGACGCCGGTGATAGCTTCCTGTGAGCTGTTCCTGCTCTGGAGAAAATTCCCTGTCCGGTGTTCTGTGGTCCAGTCATCTTGTTCCATTGGTCCTGACTCCTGGTGTCGGAAGCCAATCCTTGTACTTTTCCCTGCCTTCCTGTCGGTTGTCACCTGCGTTAGAGGTCCGAAGAATCTGGTTCGCTTACGGTTGTTCCTGGTGTTGTGAGTAGCGGCCTTCAGCCGCGCCTTGCGGCCTTGGCTGTGGAGTTCCTTTCATTCTTGTTTTTTGGTGTTTTTGCGGAGGTGTTCCGCCATAGCTGTCCTACCTGGTATACGACGGTGCCTTGTAGGGTTTGGATAGTGTACCTTGGTTTCCTTTTCCTTTGGCGGCCGTGCCGCACATACGGTTAGTTTGTAGTTCAGAAGTAGCCCCTAGCTCAGTTTTGTGTTTAGTTAGAGGTCCCCTTGTTATCATCCCGTCTCCGTTTACGCCTTGTTTCATACTAAGACCGGGGGGCATCGGAGTTGGGAAGACCTAATCCGCCCTTCAAACGCGGCTGCCGTGGGCCCAAGAACACATAGTCTCGCAGGCGTAGACTGACCACGCGGGTGAAACAACGGAGTTAGGTTGCTAGGGGTTATTATTATTATACCTTGTCATTATTTCAGCATCACATTCTTGTGCTCGGGACTTACCACTCAATAACTTCCGTTCGGGGCACAAAGAACGTAACAGTAATGCACTTTGGTAGCAAGGATAAAAATACCACCTACACACTAAATGGGGTAAAATTAGGAGATTCTCTATTGGAAAAGGACTTAGTAGTTCACATAGATAACATACTTAGCAGCAGTACCCAAAGTAAGATTGCAGCAAAAAAGGTAAACAAGGTATTAGCATGCATAAAGCGGGGAATTGATGCAAGGGATGAGAGTGTTATACTCCCATTATATAAATCCCTCGTGAGGCCACATCTTGAATACTGTGCACAATTTTGGGCACCATACTACAAACAGGATACTCTGGAGCTAGAAAAGGTCCAGAGGCAAGCAACCAAACTGATTAAGGGGATGGAGATGCTGGAATATGAGGAAAGGCTTGCTAGGCTAGGCATGTTTACTTTGGAAAAGAGGAGATTAAGAGGGGACATGATTAATATTTACAAATATATAAGAGGACAATATACTGAGCTTTCTGCGGATCTGTTTTCGGTTAGATTGACAGGGAGTACACGCGGACACCCGCTTAGGTTAGAGGAGAGGAGATTTTGCACACGGTTTCTTCACAGTAAGGACAATACGTGTTTGGAATTCTCTGCCTGAGAGAGTAGTAATGACAGACTCGGTCAATACTTTTAATAATGGGCTAGATAAATTCCTAATGGATAAGGATATACAGGTTGAATATCCCTTATCCAAAATTCAAAATCCCACATTTTTGGGTCCCCTACTGAGAGAATGACATATATATTATATATTATGTGTATATATAGATATATTATATTAATATATATATATGTGTATCATTATCTCAGTAGGGGAACCAAAAATGTGTGATTTTGAATTTTGGATAAGGGATACTCAACATGTACAGGTTTATGGTGGGTAGATCACGCACTATAGTTAACAAAAGAGGATTTAACACAATGGCCGACATTCACAACAAATAACTTTAGTCCTAAAAATAATACAGCATACGAGACTTCAAATAGGTTGAACTCGATGGACAAATTGTCTTTTCTGCGGCAGGGTACATTGGTTTCCACAGGGAAACATTGGGTGTAGAGTGGATCTTGATCCAGAGAGGCACCAACAGGCTAAAGCTTTAGGCTGTCCCAGAATGCATTATGGGGCCTCCTCTATAACCCCGCCTCCAGGCACTGTGAGCTCAGTTTTGAGTTGGTGCCTGTAGAAGCAGTCACTAACAGGAAGGCTGCACTGGGCAGCCCTGAAAAAGCTTTTTCTGACAGAAAGTGTCTTCAAAACTGGGCTGTCAGCGCTGTATGTCATGGTGACACTTCAGTGCTGCAGCTCCATAACCTCCCAATTGGCGTTGCATACTCCCGCGGCCTGTTCCCGGGTACTTGCTCCGGCTCTAAGCACACGTTCGTAGACGCTCTCCTGGTTCGCGTGGCTGCTACGGGGAGGAGGTAAGAGGGTCCCCCAGGCGGGACCCACCACTAAATTGCGTTCCTGTCGCAGTCTAGGGAGACAGACTGCGACACTGGCGTGGACACTGTAACTGAGCAGTGACCCCACTGTATCCACCAGGGCATAAGAGAACAGGTCGGATATACTAATATCAATTTTAATAAGACTCCATAGTACCAGGTGGTGAAGTCCAGCATTGGGGAACCGGTGCTTGTAGTCTTTCCTCCGGCCCAGGGCGCCATCTACTGCTGGTGTTCCCACCCTGGAGCTGCCTCACACTCTCCCTCACTCCCTGACTGAGATGCTGCACCATTTTCTAAAATAGACTTGTCTCCAGGACTGCAGGGCAAGGTCTCCTTTGTAAACCCGCCTTTACATCAGTGCCGTGGTTTTACAAGCACTTAAGTATGCTACATGTCGATATTAAGACAGCGTTAGTTAAGAACAGGTGTACCTGTGCCAGAATATATTGTACGAGTATTCTGATATATACATCCGGTCTCAGACCGTGCATGGGTTGTCATTCCGAGTTGTTCACTCGCTAGCAGTTTTTAGCAGCCGTGCAAACGCTATGCCGCCGTGTATTTTAGCTTAGCCGAAGTGTGAACGAAAGGTTCGCAGAGCGGCTACAAAGTTTTTTTGTGCAGTTTCAGAGTAGCTCAAAACCTACTCAGTGCTTGCGATCACTTCAGACCATTCAGTTCCTAATTTGACGTCACAAACACGCCCTGCGTTCGCCCAGCCACGCCTGCATTTTTTCTGGCATGCCTGCTTTTTTCCGAACACTCCCTGAAAACGGTCAGTTGACAACCAGAAACGCCCACTTCATGTCAATCACTCTGAGTCAGCCAGTGCGACTGAAAAGCATTGCTAAACCCTGTGTGAAACTACATCGTTCGTTGTAATAGAACGTCGCGCGTGTGCATTGCGCCACATACACATGCGCAGACGTGCCATTTTTTTCCTCATCACTGCACAGCAAACGAATGCAACTAGCGATCAACTCGGAATGACCACCATTGTCATATACTAGTCCAGTGTAGTTTTATTGTATTACTAAAATAATTATCTGTATTGTCACTGTGACTGTGTTCCTGTATCTGCTGTGTGGATTTCACTTTCAGTGTATCCCAGCTATATCTATCACTGTATTCTGTACCCTAAGGCACTAGGTGTGTCAGGGTCCATATATAGTGCTTCACAGTATTTACCGATTAAAGTGTACTCTACTGTGTACTCAGTCACCTAATGCCGGATTTGTTTACTAGTGTGTACTGTGGGCTCAGTCGCATAATACCGGACTTATTTGCTGGTGTTTGTGTATTGTGTATGCAGTCACATACTAGAGAATTTATTCACAGGTATTGTACTCAGGCTGTATCGTACTAATACGCTCTGCGGTTGCGGTTACATTCACTAATAATATCTCACACATAGGGCGGGAAATCTGAGGACGCTCCTGCATCCTGCAGCTTATGCACCAAGGATTTACCTGAGGGGGAAGTTTTGTACGACGGTCTGTGTACTATGGGGGTAATTCAGAGTTGATCGTAGCAGTTGATGGGCAAAACCATGTGCACTGCGGGGGGGGGGGATAGATATAATATGTGCAGAGAGAGTTAGATTTGAGTGGGTTATATTGGGTTATATTGTGTCTGTGCAGGGTAAATACTGGCTACTTTATTTTTACACTGCAATTTAGATTTCAGTTTGAACACACCCCACCCAAATCTAACTCTCTCTTCACATGTTATATCTGCCCCCCTGCAGTGCACATGGTTTTGCCCATCTGCTAACAAATTTGCTGCAACGATCAGGTCTGAATTAGGCCCAATGTTGCCATACATCTCCCAGTCAGTCTGCGGCTCCTGTAACCAATCAGGAGCCACCTTGGGCGGGGTTCTCAACTATGCTCAATACGCTTGTGACACGCCTAATGCCCCCTATTGGACCTCCTGTGCAATTACAGCCACATATTGTCCCTATGGTAAATCCGCCTTGGGCGGATAATTTTGTCTACCCAGTTGCAGCAATGCAGTCACTCCTTGATTAGACATAAAACTGCCCCAAGTCACTCTCGCGTCACTGGGTTATCTAAGCGGGCTACTTCCTCCTCACAATCCACTAATCTCTCAGAAGATTCTTCTGATGAAGATGGGGAGTATACTGTCTCATCAGCAGTGGCGTAACTACTGCCCCCGCAGCCCTCGCGGTGGCTTGGGGGCGAGGGGCTGCGGGGGCGCCGCCACTGATTTAGAGCAGATTGACATGCGGACGAACGTCCGCATGTCAATCTGTTGTCACTAGCCCCCCGCTGTGAAGTAGGGACACGGAGGGCACAGCGTGCGCCTCTCCTGTGTCCCTCTGAGTCTCCGGCGTGTCGGGGGCGTGTCCTACGAAAAGGGGGCGTGGCTTCGCGGAGGACCCGCAATCGCGGGCCACGCCCCCGTTTCGTCACTGAGGGGGCATGCCCAGCGCTCTGTGAGCTGCTGGCATGCCCTCTCTCCCACTGTCTGCGCTGAATAGACGCTGTGCGCATGCGCACAGCGTCTATTCACTACTGCTCTGCTATGCAGAGCAGTGACTGTAGGAGCCTCCCAACTGCCCCCCCCATCGCGGGACACTGCGGGAGGTATGCATATATGGCACTGGGGGGGCACTGAGGGGGCATATATGGAACAGGGGGGGGCACTGAGGGGGCATATATGGCCTGAGGGGGCATATATGTCACTGGGGTGTCACTGAGGGGCATATATGGCACTGAGGGGGCATATATGGCACTGGGGGCACTGAGGGGGCATATATGGCACTGCGAGGGCACAGAGGGGTCATATATGGCACTGAGGGGGCATATATGGCACTGCGGGGGGCACTGAGGGGGCATATATGGCACTGAGGGGGCATATATGGCACTGGGGGGCACTGAGGGCATATATGGCACTGGGGGGCACTGAGGGGGCATAGATGGCACTGGGGGGCACTGAGGGGGCATATATGGCACTGGGGAGGCACTGAGGGGGCATATATGGCGCTGGTGGGGCACTGAGGGGGCATATATGGCACTGGGGGAGCACTGAGGGGGCATATATGGCACTGGGGGGTACTGAGGGGGCATATATGGCACTTGGGGCACTGAGGGGGCATATATGGCACTGGGGGGGCACAGAGGGGTCATATATGGCACTGAGGGGGCATATATGGCACTGCGGGGGGCACTGAGGGGGCATATATGGCACTGAGGGGGCATATATGGCACTGGGGGGCACTGAGGGCATATATGGCACTGGGGGGCACTGAGGGGGCATAGATGGCACTGGGGGGCACTGAGGGGGCATAGATGGCACTGGGGAGGCACTGAGGGGGCATATATGGCACTGGTGGGGCACTGAGGGGGCATATATGGCACTGGGGGGGCACTGAGGGGGCATATATGGCACTGGGGGGTACTGAGGGGGCATATATGGCACTGGGGGGCACTGAGGGGGCATATATGGCACTGGTGGGGCACTGAGGGGGCATATATGGCACTGGGGGGGCACTGAGGGGGCATATATGGCACTGGGGGGTACTGAGGGGGCATATATGGCACTGGGGGGCACTGAGGGGGCATATATGGCACTGGGGAGGCACTGAGGGGGCATATATGGCACTGGGGGGGCACTGAGGGGGCATATATGGCACTGTATGTGTACCTGGCACATGGGGGGCTATATTTGGCACTGGGGGCACGTGAGCACCTGGCATTGTGGGGGAATATCTGGCACTGGGGGCATATGTGGCACTGGGGGGAGAGGCTATATTTGGCACTGGGGGCATGTGTGTACCTGGCACCGTGGGGGAATATCTGGCACTGAGGACATATGTGGCACTGGGAGCACAGCCCTAGCAACAAGCACTACCCCCTAGCAATGAGCATGACACCCAGTGCATGAAACCCCTGGCAACGAGCATGACACCGAGTGCATGAAACACCTGGCAACGAGCATGACACCCTGAGCATGAAAACCCCTGGCACCGTGCATGGAACCAAGAGCATGAAACCCCTGGCAACGAGCAGGTAATTTAAAAGTAATTAGAAGCCTTAATGTAGGACTTAATGTGTAATGGGCATTACGGTGTGTGGCATAATGTATCACGGACATTGCGGTGTGTGTCAGAATGTGTCACAGGCATTACGGTGTGTGGCAAACTATATCACGGGCATTGTGGTATGTGGTATAATGTCTCAGGGGCATTGCAGTGTGGCATAGGGTATAACGGGCATTGCGGTATGTGTCACAGGCATTACGGTGTATGGTATACTAGATCACGGGCATTGTGGTATGTGGTATAATGTCTCAGGGTCATTGCAGTGTGTGGCATAATGTATAATGGGCATTGCGGTGTGTGGCATAATGTGTCAGGCATTACGGTGTCTGTATACTATATCACGGGCATTGTGGTATGTGGTATAATGTCTCAGGGTCATTGCAGTGTGGCATAATGTATAACGGGCATTGCGGTGTGTCATAATGTATCACGGACATTGCGGTGTGTGGTATACTATATCATGGGCATTGTGGTATGTGGTATAATGTCTCAGGTTCATTGCAGTGTGTGTCATAATGTATCACGGACATTGCGGTGTGTGTCATAATGTATCACGGACATTGCGGTGTGTGGTATACTATATCATGGGCATTGTGGTATGTGCTATAATGTATCAGGGGCATTGCAGTGTGTAGCATAATGTATAACGGGCATTGCGATTTCTGTCATAATGTGTCACAGACATTACGGTGTGTGGCATAATGTGTCGGGGGCATTACGGTGTGTGCATATTGTGTCATGTGCATTATTGTGTGTGGCATAATGTCTGAGGGCCTTTGCAGTATGTGGCATAATGTATACTGGGCATTACTATAAGGAGGAAAAATGACAAATAATGGAAGGGGCATGAATCAGGATTATTTTTCTTTCCTGTGGTGGCTAACGTCTGGGCGTGCAGGTTGCAAAACTGGGGTATAAGGTAGTCTATTCCTGCAATGCCACGCCTCTTTATGCGAAGCCACGCCCATTTAAACAAAACCACGCCCCTTTTTGGCGCCGCGCGCCTTCGGCGCGCACATGTTTCTCCCTTTCCTGGTGCCAATTATGGGGGGGGGGGGGGGGGGCGCCGAAGAATTTTTTGGCTTGGGGGAGAAAAATTTCTAGTTACGCCACTGCTCATCAGACACTGACACATCTGCTTCTGACGAGGAATCCACTACTCGGGTTGATGTCCCTAACTTAGTGGTTGCTATTAAGCAGATCCTACAAATCACTGATGATGACGAGGATTCCACTACGGTGTCTAAGAAACTTAATAGGTTTGAATGTCAGAAGGTAACTAAAACGTTATTACTTCTGACCATTTAGTGGACATACAAGAACCCTAGTCTTTTCCAGGAATGAAATTCTCCCTGTCTAAAAGAATGGTAGCTCGCTATCCTCTCCCTACAGAGTTGTGTAAAGAGTGGGAAAATTCACCACCGGGGGTTTCCCATGTCACCCATCTAGTGGTGTCATCTACTCTGCTTGTCACCACTGTCACCTCACTGAAGGAACCAACAGATAAGCGTGTGGAAGGATGCCTGAAGTCTGTTTACTCCCTTACAGGTGTTATACATAGACCCACTATAGCAGCCTCTTGGGCTGCAAAAAGGAATTGAAGCATGGGTTGAGGCATTGGAGGATGAGCTGCCTCAGGATATATCTGACATTGCCAGACAGTACCTGTCTCACATGACGACCGCCGCCTATTACATTCAGGAGGCGTCCCCTGAGGCAGGTGTGTTGGCGGCCAAGACATCGACTTTGTCCATCCTGGCTCACCGTATTCTGTGGTTGAGGTCATAGAAGGTGGACCTGGACTCCAAAAAGACCTTGGAGGTACTCCCATTTAAGGAAGACATCCTGTTTGGGGAAGACCTCAACAAAATTGTGGCTGATTTGGCGGCTGCTAAGATTGCCTTCCTCCCTAACATTACTCCTTCTGCACAGAACGCAAAAGGTACCACTTTTCACTCGGCCTCAAGGGAAAGCAAAAGGTTAGGCATACCTGAGACAATCTCGTGCTTCCAAAACCACAAAGCCCAAGGCTAAACAACCCTGGGCATGCCATCAGCCTGCTTCTAAACACAACAAGCCTGCTGCATGACGGGACAAGCCACCCTCTGGAGGATCCCAGGGTGGGAGGCCGACTTCTGCGATTCACCCAAGTCTGGTTAAAGACTACTTCAGATGCTTGGGTGCGAGAAGTTGTCTCTCACGGGCATGCAGTCTCTTTCAAGAGGCATTCCCCTTGCCAGTTCTGCACAATGATTATCCCTTCGGATCTGTTACAGGTGCAAGCTCTACAAATGGTTGTGAGTTCCCTCCTGGATACAGGAGTGGTGGTGCCGGTACCTCTATCCCAGAGAGGCGGAGGATACTACTCGACCCTGTTTCTAGTACCGAAACCCAATGGGTCTTTTCTGCCTATACTCAACCTCAAATCACTGAACCAGATTGTGAGAGTATGCAAGTTCCACATGGAAACACTGCGCTCAATTGTACTGGCCATGGCACCCAGAGATTATATGGTATCCCTGGATATACAATATGCTTACCTGCATATACCTATTGCCATATCGCATCAGCAATATCTCCAGTTTGCTATTGGCAGCGTTCACTATCATTTCCAGGCTCTGCCGTTTGGACTGACAACGGCCCCTCGGACCTTCACCAAGGTTATGGCCATGATGATGGCTCATCTGCGTCGCCAAAGGGAGTGAGGATCCTGCTGTATGTGGACAACTTGCTGATCCTGGCAAACTCCCACGATATCATCCTCAGTCATCTGCAACTGACGGTAAACTTCCTACAAGCACACAGATGGCTCATCAACTGGAATAAGTCCTCGCTGATCCCTGCTCGGAGCATGGTGCACCTGGGGTACTTCTGGACACACACAGTCAATGGCTGTTTCTGTCTCCAGAGAATGTCCTGAAGCTTCAAGACAGGATAAGATACTTCCTCTCTCACCCAAGAGTGTCGATACACTCGGCGATGCAAGTACTAGGCCTGATGGTGTCGGCTTTTGACATTGTAGAGTACGCTCAATTTAATTCCCGTTCTCTGCAGAGCTTAATCCTTTCCAAGTGGGACGGCCTACCTCATCGTATCAGGTCTTACATGATCTCCTTGACTCCGGAGGTTCATCTTTCACTGATCTGGTGGCTACAGGACCAGCAGTTCAACAGGGGCCATCCCTTCTGGATCCCCAACTGGGTCTTACTGACTACGGATCCCAGTCTAAGGGGCTGGGGCATGGTATTGGAGCAACACTCTTTCCAGGGTCGGTGGACCAGGAGGAATCACTCCTCCCGATAAACATTCTGGAATTGCAGACAGTGTTCAATGCTTTGTCTCTCGCCCTGCCTCTGTTAAAGGCCTGTTCAAGTATGGTCGGACAACGCCACCATGGTGGCATACATAAACCATCAAAGAGGCACTCAAAGCCGCATGGCAATGATGGAAGTGTAAAAAATCCTTCGTTGGGCGGAACGCCATCTGCCAACAATATCGGCAGTGTTCATTCCGGGAGTCCTTAACTGGGAAGCGGATTTCCTCAGTCATCAGGACGTGCATGCCAGAGAGTGGAGTCTTCATCAGGAAGTCTTTCAACTCCTAGTGGATAAATGGGGCCTACCAGATGTAGACTTGATGGCATCTGGACACAATCACAAAGTTCCGGTCTTTGGATAAAGAACCAGGAATCTTCAAGCAGCATTCGTGGATGCACTGGCAATTCCATGGAACTTTCGGCTGCCCTATGTGTTCCCTCCAGTGTCACTCCTGTCCAGGGTACTACGGAAGGTCAAACAAGGAGGGATACTACTTCTAGTCGCTCCAGCTTGGCCCAGACGGCATTGGTTCTCAGACCTGCAGGGTCTACCAATAGAGCGTCCTCTTCTACTTCCTCAACGCCCAGACCTCCTCGTTCAGGTCCCTTGTCTCTACCCAGATCTGGTCAGACTGGCTTTGACAGCGTGGCTCTTGAAGCTTCATTCCTGAGGGCCAAAGGGTTCTCTGAGGCGGAAATCCAAACTATGCTAAAGGCCCAAAAAACGGCATTTGCACGGATATATTACAGGGTCTGGAATTCTTACTTCACCTAGTGTGCTGCTAAGAATTATGATGCATACAAGTTCGGAACTTCCAGACTTCTGGCTTTTCTGCAACAAGCAATAAATATTCAAGCAATAATGGATATAATAAGTAAAATAAATTGATATACATGGAGATGCGTGGACTGAAGTTGACCACGGATTCCCTCCTGTGGCTTCATGGGATCTGTCTGTTGTCCTGAATGCCCTGCAAGAGACTCCATTTGAACCTCTTGAGTCAGTGGACCTTAAATGGTTCACGGTCAAGGTCCTGTTCCTACTAGCGATTGCCTCTGCTAGGAGGGTGTCAGACATAGACGCTTTGTCCTGTCATCCACGCTTCCTGATATTTCACCATGACCGGGCAGTTCTTAGAACTCGCCCTGGTTATTTACCTAAGATGGTGTCATCTTTTCACCTAAACCAAGAGATTGTGGTTCCGACCTTCATCTCTTCTGGTTTGTCCTCCAAAGAGTGGTCTTTGGACGGAGAGTATATACGTGGAGTGGACTGCCTCTTTCTGGAGGTCAGATTCCCTTTTTGTACAATTTGGTTTTCACAAACGTGGCTGGCCTGCAAATATGCAATCCCTTGCCAGATGGATTTGAATGGTGAATACACAAGCTTAAGCACAGGCTGGACTCCCAGTTCCTGCTGCTATTATTGCCCATTCTACTTGGTCTGTTGGACCTTCTCGAGCTGCCCACCATGGCGCTTCCGCTGAAAAATTGTGCAAGGCGGCTACATGGTCCTCAGTGAACACGTTCATTAGGTTCTATGCCTTTGATACTTCCGCCTCCCAGGATGCTTCCTTTGGATGCTGGGTTCTCATATCCTCTAAGGCACGGACCCTCTCTTGAGGAACTGCTTTAGGACATCACCCGATGTTTCCCTGTAGAAACCAATGTACCCTGCTGCAGAAAAGGATATTTATGGTAGACTTACCATTGTTAAATCTCTTTCTGCGCAGTACATTGGGTTAGCAGGGCGCCCACCCTGACGCACCTAGCTTCTATGGGTTTGTATGGCATTAGCTGCTGGTCGCTTCTCCTGACGTGAGAATGTGGTTCTATGTGACTAACATCTGCCTTCTCTTTTGCCTGCTCCTACATTGGACTGGTTAACAAACTGAGCTCACAGTGCCTGGAGGCGGGGTTATAGAGGAGGCCCCACAATGCATTCTGGGACAGCCTAAAGCTTTAGCCTGTTTGTGCCTCTTTGGATCAAGATCCACTCTATACCTGTTGTTTCCCTGTGGAACCCAATGTACTTCGCAGAAAGAGATTTAACAATGGTAAGTCTACCATAAATCTCCTTTTTTCAGCCTCAAAAATGATGTAAACTATTTTATATATATATATATATATATATATAGTGCTGGTTTCTACTCTGTTTTATTTGATGAATACAAGTACAATCTGAATACAGAGAAGTCAAATCAGCACAAATGCATACACCAACACAGTGTATGGGCATAATAAAAAGTACTAATGTGAGAAGTTATTGTTGTAAGAAAACAGGATACAACACACAAAGTAACAGCATGCAGAGCACACAGAAGGCATAACATGTGCAGCAGAACGGTAAACATACAGGGGACCTACAGTAAGTGAAAAAACTCTGCTTATATGAGCTTACGGTAGAGTCTAGAGGGGTAGGAAAGTGAGAAAATGAGAAACAGCATAAGCAAGCGATACAGCTATGACTATGGCGAGAGCAAGTGGTCTAGGGGTGACAGCTAGGCAGTCACTTCAAACATAAAGTAATGGTTTTTGAGTGATCGCTTGAAAGCTTTAAGATTGGGGGATGGTCTGGTAAGGAAATGTATCGCATTTCAGAGGTGAGGTCTGGAGAAGTCCTGGAGCCGGGAATCTGAGGATGGGGTGAAGAAGTGAAAGGCGATTGTGATGATGTCGGCAATGTGAGATAGGGTGTTTTTGTTACGGGCTTATACATGAGGATGAACTGTTTGAACTAAATTCTGCAGCCAATAGAGGGACTCGGGGCCAGCGTCAGGAGAGGAAGATTAGTATGCATACAGTGAGCAATGTGTATGTACTATAGTACAGTATGCATGTATATAATGTGCTGTACTTGTTTAACTGTGTTCCAATTGATATGCCAGTAATTAGGATTATTTATAATTATACAGGGACATATTACTGAATTACACAATTTCTGTAGTGTGACTGATAGGCAACCTTGGAGGAGATTTCACAGGGGACATTTAAGATTGAGATTTATTTATTTCAATCTGGGCCTTGTTTCTCTTTTTGTCCCAATTTACATTTGTACTAATATGCATCATGTGCAGAAAGTGTCACACTACACATGGGGGTCATTCCGAGTTGATCGCTAGCTGAAAATGTTCGCTGCAGCGATGAAGCAAAAAAACGGCACTTCTGCGCATGCGTATGCGGCGCAATGCGCATGCACAATGTACTTTCACAACGGCCAATGCAGTTTCACACAAGGTCTAACGAAGTTTTTCTGTCGCACTGCTGGCCACAGAGTGATTGACAGGAAGAGCACTTTTCTGGGCGTCAACTGACCGTTTTCAGGGAGTGTTCGAAAAAACACAGGCGTGCCAGGAAAAACGCAGGCGTGGCTGGGCGAACGCAGGGCGTGTTTGTGACGTCAAATCCGGAACTGAACAGTCTGAAGTGATCACAAGCGCTGTGTAGGTCTGGAACTACTCTGAAACTGCACAATATTTTTTTGTAGTCGCTCTGCGATCCTTTCGTTTGCACTTCTGCAAAGCTAAAATACACTCCCAGAGGGCAGTGGCATAGCGTTTGCAAGACTACTAAAAACAGCTAGCAAGCGATCAACTCGGAATGACCCCCATGGGTATTGCTTACTCCAGGATTTTGTGTTGCATGTACCCATTACTGCAGTTAGCATGTATTCACCATAAAACATCCTAAACCCATGTCCAGCTGCCTCCTTGTCTTATACACATAAAAAATTCCCTTCTCGCATATTCAGTGCCTGCACATGCTGTAAATAGGCACATGGATCCACAAAAGAGGAACTGTTGTTAAGATATTTTTTTTCTGCTTCATAAATTGCTCCCCCCCCCCCCCCCCCACACCTGAGTTCAAAAGATAGGCAGCATCCAGCCTGGGTGCATTACTAAGTTGCTTTTAAAGTACTTTAGTTCAAAGCTAATCTAAGAAAATTGTCAGGCAACTTTTTACCCATTATATCTAAACCGCAAAAACAGAAAATAAATTGCTTCACCAGAACAATTTAAACATGATTTAAGAAGAAAGAGTAAAGGAAACCAGGTGAATCATACCTTCTTTCTTGTTACTAGAGACAGAGAAGATACTGAAAATAAACCCAGTATATGTAGTGTTATGTCTCACTACCGCTGTTTTGCAATTGGCAATCTAGCAAAAGTGAACTGTTTAAAAAAATCTTTTATCAAAATAACACTATCTTATACTTTCCCAATCCACACTTCTAACAGGTGGTGCTGGAACTATACAGGTCACCATGACATTTTCTGCAGCAAATATTTGTCAAATATATTTTCTTCCCACCTGATGAAAAATGTTAACATTATGGGCCTGAGTTGCACACAGCGACTCCTGTCTTAAGTGAACAGCCCCTCAAAGACTTAATCCAGCTCTGATGTCTCTCCCCAAATGAATACAGAATTGTGATTCAAACTACTGGCTGTTATCTCCATTGTAGAGCGTCCACGAGGTTGTGGCCCGGAAGTGCAGCACATGCAATGCAACTGTGTTGCAATGTTGCAATGCAGCTGTGCCATACTTGCCTACTTTTAAGGCTTTCTCTCTGGGAGAACCAAGGGAAGAGACACTGCTGGCCATTTCAGGGGGCGGGGCGGGCTGTCACATCACTAGGCGGGTCCACGGGGAGGGGTCAGGGCTAACTTTAATTTAATTATTTAGCTCCATCCCCTCCATATGGCGCCGCAATTTTCATCTCATCATCCTGCCCATTTCACTAGGAATAAGGCGAGATGGCGGAGATCCAGCCACTCTTGCATGGGTGTGAGGACATCCCAAAAAAATGTGAGTCTCCCACATGTGCTATGCACATCTTTCACTTTGCCAGAGGCACCCAGATCCTTATACATACCTAACTTTCGAGTGCTTGGATTCGGGACCTGCCACACCGGAGGCGTGACTGAAGCCAAAAAGGGGTGGAGCCCCTGGAGGGTGGATGAAGCCTCTGGAGGGTAGGTGGAGCTTAGCACTGTGAACACCGTTTTCATCATATTGGGGACATGTCCAGTAGAGATGAGCGGGTTCGGTTCCTCGGAATCCGAAGCCCCCCGAACTTCAGCCTTTTTACACGGGTCTGAGGCAGACTCGGATCTTCCCGCCTTGCTCGGTTAACCTGAGCGCGCCCGAACGTCATCATCCCGCTGTCGGATTCTCGCGAGGCTCGGATTCTATCGCGAGACTCGGATTCTATATAAGGAGCCGCGCGTCGCCGCCATTTTCACACGTGCATTGAGATTGATAGGGAGAGGACGTGGCTGGCGTCCTCTCCGTTAGAATAGATAGAGACACTTGAGTTGATTTACTACTAACTTAGTAATTTTGGGGAGCATTAGGAGTACTCAGAGTGCAGAGTTTTGCTGATAGTTACTAGTGACCACCACCAGTTTTATTTATTATTTAATATAATCCGTTCTCTGCCTGAAAAAAAAACGATACACAGTCACATACCATATCTGTGCTCAGCCTCAGTGTGCTGCATGATAATATCATCTATGTATATCTGACTGTGCTGAGTGCTCACTGCTCACACAGCTGAATTGTGGGGGAGACAGGGGTGCAGTTATAGCAGGAGTACAGTGCACACTTTTGCTGCCAATGTGACTGACCAGTGACCACCAGTATATTGTCTGCCTGAAAAAGTTAAACACTCCTGTGGTGTTTTTTTTTTTATTCTATAAACGCATTCTGCTGACAGTGTCCAGCAGGTCCGTCATTCATTATATTATATAAATATTTACCTGCAGTAGTGTTATATTTTTTTTGTTCATCTCTATCATCTTTATCATCTCTATATTAGCAGACGCAGTACGGTAGTCCACGGCTGTGGCTACCTCTGTGTCGTCAGTGCTCGTCCATAATTGTATACCTACCTGTGGTGGTTTTTTTTTTTCTATCTTCTTCATACTAGTAGTTTAGGAGTCTGCTGACAGTGTCCAGCAGGTCCGTCATTATATTATATATACCTGCAGTAGTGATATATATATATTTTTTATATCATTATCATCTCTATACTAGTAGACGCAGTACGGTAGTCCACGGCTGTAGCTACCTCTGTGTCGTCAGTGCTCGTCCATAATTGTATACCTACCTGTGGTGGGGTTTTTTTTTCTATCTTCTTCATACTAGTAGTTTAGGAGTCTGCTGACAGTGTCCAGCAGGTCCGTCATTATATTATATATACCTGCAGTAGTGATATATATATATTTTTTATATCATTATCATCTCTATACTAGCAGACGCAGTACGGTAGTCCACGGCTGTAGCTACCTCTGTGTCGTCAGTGCTCGTCCATAATTGTATACCTACCTGTGGTGGGTTTTTTTTTTCTATCTTCTTCATACTAGTAGTTTAGGAGTCTGCTGACAGTGTCCAGCAGGTCCGTCATTATATTATATATACCTGCAGTAGTGATATATATATATTTTTTATATCATTATCATCTCTATACTAGCAGACGCAGTACGGTAGTCCACGGCTGTAGCTACCTCTGTGTCGTCAGTGCTCGTCCATAATTGTATACCTACCTGTGGTGGGGTTTTTTTTTCTATCTTCTTCATACTAGTAGTTTAGGAGTCTGCTGACAGTGTCCAGCAGGTCCGTCATTATATTATATATACCTGCAGTAGTGATATATATATATTTTTAATATCATTATCATCTCTATACTAGCAGACGCAGTACGGTAGTCCACGGCTGTAGCTACCTCTGTGTCGTCAGTGCTCGTCCATAATTGTATACCTACCTGTGGTGGGGTTTTTTTTTCTATCTTCTTCATACTAGTAGTTTAGGAGTCTGCTGACAGTGTCCAGCAGGTCCGTCATTATATTATATATACCTGCAGTAGTGATATATATATATTTTTTATATCATTATCATCTCTATACTAGCAGACGCAGTACGGTAGTCCACGGCTGTAGCTACCTCTGTGTCGTCAGTCACTCGTCATCAATAAGTATACTAGTATCCATCCATCTCCATTGTTTACCTGAGGTGCCTTTTAGTTGTGCCTATTAAAATATGGAGAACAAAAATGTTGAGGTTCCAAAAATAGGGAAAGATCAAGATCCACTTCCACCTCGTGCTGAAGCTGCTGCCACTAGTCATGGCCGAGATGATGAAATTCCATCAACGTCGTCTGCCAAGGCCGATGCCCAATGTCATAGTACAGAGCATGTAAAATCCAAAACACAAAATATCAGTAAAAAAAGGACTCAAAAATCTAAAATAAAATCGTCGGAGGAGAAGCGTAAACTTGCCAATATGCCATTTACCACACGGAGTGGCAAGGAACGGCTGAGGCCCTGGCCTATGTTCATGGCTAGTGGTTCAGCTTCACATGAGGATGGAAGCACTCAGCCTCTCGCTAGAAAAATGAAAAGACTTAAGCTGGCAAAAGCACAGCACAGAACTGTGCGTTCTTCGAAATCACAAATCCACAAGGAGAGTCCAATTGTGTCGGTTTCGATGCCTGACCTTCCCAACACTGGACGTGAAGAGCATACGCCTTCCACCATTTGCACGCCCCCTGCAAGTGCTGGAAGGAGCACCCGCAGTCCAGTTCCTGATAGTCAGATTGAAGATGTCAGTGTTGAAGTACACCAGGATGAGGAGGATATGGGTGTTGCTGGCGCTGGGGAGGAAATTGACAAGGAGGATTCTGATGGTGAGGTGGTTTGTTTAAGTCAGGCACCCGGGGAGACACCTATTGTCCGTGGGAGGAATATGGCCATTGACATGCCTGGTGAAAATACCAAAAAAATCAGCTCTTCGGTGTGGAAGTATTTCAACAGAAATGCGGACAACAGGTGTCAAGCCGTGTATTGCCTTTGTCAAGCTGTAATAAGTAGGGGTAAGGACGTTAACCACCTCGGAACATCCTCCCTTATACGTCACCTGCAGCGCATTCATCATAAGTCAGTGACAAGTTCAAAAACTTTGGGCGACAGCGGAAGCAGTCCACTGACCAGTAAATCCCTTCCTCTTGTAACCAAGCTCACGCAAACCACCCCACCAACTCCCTCAGTGTCAATTTCCTCCTTCCCCAGGAATGCCAATAGTCCTGCAGGCCATGTCACTGGCAATTCTGACGAGTCCTCTCCTGCCTGGGATTCCTCTGATGCATCCTTGAGTGTAACGCCTACTGCTGCTGGCGCTGCTGTTGTTGCTGCTGGGAGTCGATGGTCATCCCAGAGGGGAAGTCGTAAGACCACTTTTACTACTTCCACCAAGCAATTGACTGTCCAACAGTCCTTTGCGAGGAAGATGAAATATCACAGCAGTCATCCTGCTGCAAAGCGGATAACTGAGGCCTTGGCATCCTGGGCGGTGAGAAACGTGGTTCCGGTATCCATCATTACTGCAGAGCCAACTATAGACTTGTTTGAGGTACTGTGTCCCCGGTACCAAATACCATCTAAGTTCCATTTCTCTAGGCAGGCGATACCGAAAATGTACACAGACCTCAGAAAAAGACTCACCAGTGTCCTAAAAAATGCAGTTGTACCCAATGTCCACTTAACCACGGACATGTGGACAAGTGGAGCAGGGCAGACTCAGGACTATATGACTGTGACAGCCCACTGGGTAGATGTATTGACTCCCGCCGCAAGAACAGCAGCGGCGGCACCAGTAGCAGCATCTCGCAAACGCCAACTCTTTCCTAGGCAGGCTACGCTTTGTATCACCGCTTTCCAGAATACGCACACAGCTGAAAACCTCTTACGGCAACTGAGGAAGATCATCGCAGAATGGCTTACCCCAATTGGACTCTCCTGTGGATTTGTGGCATCGGACAACGCCAGCAATATTGTGTGTGCATTAAATCTGGGCAAATTCCAGCACATCCCATGTTTTGCACATACCTTGAATTTGGTGGTGCAGAATTATTTAAAAAATGACAGGGGCGTGCAAGAGATGCTGTCGGTGGCCAGAAGAATTGCGGGACACTTTCGGCGTACAGGCACCACGTACAGAAGACTGGAGCAACACCAAAAACGCCTGAACCTGCCCTGCCATCATCTGAAGCAAGAAGTGGTAACGAGGTGGAATTCAACCCTCTATATGCTTCAGAGGTTGGAGGAGCAGCAAAAGGCCATTCAAGCCTATACAACTGACCACGATATAGGAGGTGGAATGCACCTGTCTCAAGCGCAGTGGAGAATGATTTCAACGTTGTGCAAGGTTCTGCAACCTTTTGAACTTGCCACACGTGAAGTCAGTTCAGACACTGCCAGCCTGAGTCAGGTCATTCCCCTCATCAGGCTTTTGCAGAAGAAGCTGGAGACATTGAAGGAGGAGCTAACACTGAGCGATTCCGCTAGGCATGTGGGACTTGTGGATGGAGCCCTTAATTCGCTTAACAAGGATTCACGGGTGGTCAATCTGTTGAAATCAGAGCACTACATTTTGGCCACCGTGCTCGATCCTAGATTTAAAACCTACGTTGTATCTCTCTTTCCGGCAGACACAAGTCTGCAGGGGTTCAAAGAACTGCTGGTGAGAAAATTGTCAAGTCAAGCGGAACGCGACCTGTCAACATCTCCTCCTTCACATTCTCCCGCAACTGGGGGTGCGAGGAAAAGGCTCAGAATTCCGAGCCCACCCGCTGGCGGTGATGCAGGGCAGTCTGGAGCGACTGCTGATGCTGACATCTGGTCCGGACTGAAGGACCTGCCAACGATTACGGACATGTCGTCTACTGTCACTGCATATGATTCTCTCACCATTGAAAGAATGGTGGAGGATTATATGAGTGACCGCATCCAAGTAGGTACGTATACTGGCAGGAAAAAGAGGCAATTTGGAGGCCCTTGCACAAACTGGCTTTATTCTACCTAAGTTGCCCTCCCACAAGTGTGTACTCCGAAAGAGTGTTTAGTGCCGCCGCTCACCTTGTCAGCAATCGGCGTACGAGGTTACTTCCAGAAAATGTGGAGAAGATGATGTTCATTAAAATGAATTATAATCAATTCCTCCATGGAGACATTCACCAGCAGCAATTGCCTCCACAAAGTACACAGGGAGCTGTGATGGTGGATTCCAGTGGGGACGAATTGATAATCTGTGAGGAGGGGGATGTACACGGTGATGAATCGGAGGATGATGATGAGGTGGACATCTTGCCTCTGTAGAGCCAGTTTGTGCAAGGAGAGATTAATTGCTTCTTTTTTGGTGGGGGTCCAAACCAACCCGTCATTTCAGTCACAGTCGTGTGGCAGACCCTGTCACTGAAATGATGGGTTGGTTAAAGTGTGCATGTCCTGTTTATACAACATAAGAGTGGGTGAGAGGGCCCAAGGACAATTCCATCTTGCACCTCTTTTTTCTTTAATTTTTCTTTGCGTCATGTGCTGTTTGGGGAGTGTTTTTTGGAAGGGCCATCCTGCGTGACACTGCAGTGCCACTCCTTGATGGGCCAGGTGTTTGTGTCGGCCACTAGGGTCGCTTAGCTTACTCACACAGCTACCTCATTGCACCTCTTTTTTTCTTTGCGTCATGTGCTGTTTGGGGAGTGTTTTTTGGAAGGGCCATCCTGCGTGACACTGCAGTGCCACTCCTAGATGGGCCAGGTGTTTGTGTCGGCCACTTGGGTCGCTGAGCTTAGTCACACAGCTACCTCATTGCGCCTCTTTTTTTCTTTGCGTCATGTGCTGTTTGGGGAGTGTTTTTTGGAAGGGCCATCCTGCGTGACACTGCAGTGCCACTCCTAGATGGGCCAGGTGTTTGTGTCGGCCACTTGGGTCGCTGAGCTTAGTCATCCAGCGACCTCGGTGCAAATTTTAGGACTAAAAATAATATTGTGAGGTGTGAGGAGTTCAGAATAGACTGAAAATGAATGGAAATTATGGTTATTGAGGTTAATAATACTTTGGGATCAAATGACCCCCAAATTCTATGATTTAAGCTGTTTTTTAGGGTTTTTTGAAAAAAACACCCGAATCCAAAACACACCCGAATCCGACAAAAAATATTCGGTGAGGTTTTGCCAAAACGCGTTCGAACCCAAAACACGGCCGCGGAACCGAACCCAAAACCAAAACACAAAACCCGAAAAATTTCCGGTGCACATCTCTAATGTCCAGCTCTCCCTGAGCAGCTGGGCAGCCCCCGGCTAAGTACAGCATCTATTCAGTGATCCCTGGCTGCTTTACAAAGCCCTGGCCTTCCCAGTTGTTCCCCGCTTGCCCGCAGGACACTCTGGCCTGTGGGTGGGACAGCAGTACAATGTCCAATTAGTGGGACTGTCCTGCTGTATTTGGGACAGTTGAGAGGTATGGCTTATATACATGACTGGGTGCCAGTCTGGTCAACACTGTACATAAGTACTAATTAAATCACACATCCGCTGCAAGCTTAGCCCTACTAAACTGCCTGTGTGTCACTCTAGACCCACTGCCTGTGTGTCACCGCTAACCTATCGCCTGCCTGTTTCTGGTGAACTAAAGTACACATACAGTATTTTGTTCTCCTATAAACATCAGAAGTGGCACAGTTTATTTGTGCGTTATCTCTGTGGAAAAAAGTACAGAACATAATCATTGTACAGGGTGATTACTTCTTATATATAAAACGACAGCCCTGTTTTACATATAAAAAAAGCAATCAAATTCATAAGAATTAGATAAGTAATATAAAATAAATTCCTGTGTAACCAATGTTATTGCATAATGTGAGCAACTGACTTTTTCATGGAAGGGTAACAATCTGGACACACCAGGGTTAAGGAAAGGTAAACCACATCTCTCACTGGAGATTCTGCACTAATGAATTAGAACTTGGCTTGCCAAGCAAACTAATCAATATGCTAATTAAGCCCTGATATTAAACTGCACATTTGGGACCATGAGTAGTTAGAACAATATAATGCATTTTCTGTACACTGTGCCTGAATAGTTGATCAGTTGTATAATAATACAGTAGTAACCCACCTGAACACATACTGCATATTGTGCTCAACAAAAGTAGTTGCATGTTCTCTTTTAAAGGAAACTAAACTGAAAAAGATATGCATATATCAGAGCAACCGCACACCCAAGTGTGGTACTGTACATCTCTCTTATATAATGGCCCCTGTTGTGACGAAATAGGGTGAAACAGGTACAGAATCAGAGGAATAAATAGTTCAGAATAGGCTGTTTATTTTAAATATTTTTAATGAAAAATATTTAACTGGATAACAAGGGGTTTAATAAGGGGTTTATGGGGGTCATTCCGAGTTGTTCGCTCGTTGCTGATTTTCGCTATGCTGCGATTTGCTGCAAATTGCGCATGCGCAAGGCACGCAGGGCGCATGCGCTTAGTTATTTAACACAAAACTTAGCAGTTTTGCTGTGGCTTTTGTGGCGCTTTTCAGTCGCACTGCTCTTCGGTAAATGATTGACAGGAAAGGGGCGTTTCTGGGCGGCAACTCAGCGTTTTCCCGGCGTTTGCTAAAAAAATGCAGGCGTGTCAGGGAAAAACGGGGGAGTGGCTGGCCGAACGCAGGGCGTGTTTGTGACGTCAAACCAGGAACTAAACGGACTGAACTGATCGCAATCTGTGAGTAGGTCCGGAGCTACTCAGAAACTGCTAAGAATTATTTAGTAGCAGTTTTGCACATTTTTCGTTCGCTAATCTGCTATGCTAAGATACACTCCCAGAGGGCGGCGGCCTAGCGTGTGCAATGCTGCTAAAAGCAGCTAGCGAGCGAACAACAATGAGGGCCTATGTACTAAGCCTTGGAGAAGCAGAAAGTGGACGGAAAGTATCAACCAACTACTGTAGCTCCTAACTGACACAGCCTGCAACATGACAGAACCTGATTGGCTTGTTTTGGATGTGCTCCTATCAGTGAACCAGTGAAGTGCTGCTGTCAGTGAGGCAGGGATGTGCTGCTGTCAGTGAGGCAGGGATCAGTAGTGGCTCTTGCCATGGGAGAGCTGGCTTTTTGCCCGGGGCGCCGCCGCCGTGGCAAGAGCCGCTAGCCCGCTATTGGTGCCGCGCGGTGCGCCAGAGTCATTGCGCACTGCACGGCATTGTGGGAGCGGCCGTAGTCACTAGATGTCATAATTGACCTCTAGTGTCTGTGCGGTGTTATGGGAGAGACGTCATGACGTTTCTCCCATAGATCCGAGGAGCAGCGCCGGCGGCTGGAGACCAAGGACAGCAGTGGTCGGGAAGCAAGAGCGGGGATGGTGAGTATTTATTTATTTATTTTTTGTGTAATTGGTGCTACAGGGGGCATTAATACTGGGGGCACAGCTACAGGGGGCACAGTACTGGGGGCACAGATACAGGGGGCACAGTACTGATGGCACAGCTACAGGAGGCATTAATACTGGGGGCACAGCTACAGGGGGCATAACTACAGTGGGCATTAATACTGGGGGCACAGCTACAGGGGGCTTTAATACTGGGGGCACAGCAACAGGGGGCACAGTACTGGGGCAAAACTACTGGGGGCACAGCTACAGGGGGCACAGTACTGGGGCAAAACTACTGGGGTTACAGCTACTGGGGACACAGTACTGGGGGCAAACTACTGGGTTCACATCTACAGGGGGCATAGTACTGGGGGCACAACTACTGGGGCCAAAACTACAGGGGGCACAGCTACAGGGCGCATAACTGTGACCACGAACCTACCCTATGAAGCCATGCCCTGTGCGCACTAACCCTGTTTTACCTGTTGGGGGGGGGGGCAAAATAAACTTTCACCCTGGGTGCCACAAGGTCTAGAACCGGCCCTGGCAGTGAGGCGGGGATGCACTGCTCTCAGTGAGTCAGTGATGTGCTCCTATCAGTGAGGCAGTGGTGTGCTGCTGTCAGTGAGTCAGTGATGTGCTCCTATCAGTGAGGCAGTGATGTGCTGCTGGCAGTGAGGTGGGGATTTGCTCCTATCAGTGAGGCAGTGATGTGCTGCTGTCAGTGAGGCAGGGATGTGCTGCTGTCAGTGAGGCAGGGATGTGCTGCTGTCAGTGAGGCAGGAATGTGCAGCTGTCAGTGAGTCGGGGATGTGCAGCTGTCAGTGAGGCGGGGATGTGCTGTTGTCAGTGAGACGGGAATATGCTTCTGGCAGTGAGGCAGGGATGTGCTGCTGTCAGTGAGGCAGGGATGAGCTGTTGTCAGTGAGACAGGAATGGGCTGCTGGCAGTGAGGCAGGGATATGCTGCTGTCAGTGAGGCAGGGATATGCTGCTGTCAGTGAGTCAGTGATGTGCTGCTGTCAGTGATGCAGCGATTTTCTGCTGTCAGTGAGGTGGGAATGTGCTGCTAGCAGTGAGGCGGGGATGTGCTGCTGGCAGTGAGGCAGGGATGTGTTGCTGTCAGTGAGGCAGGAATGTGCAGCTGTCAGTGAGGCGGGGATGTGCAGCTGTCAGTGAGGCGGGGATGTGCTGTTGTCAGTGAGACGGGAATATGCTTCTGGCAGTGAGGCAGGGATGTGCTGCTGTCAGTGAGGCAGGGATGAGCTGTTGTCAGTGAGACAGGAATGGGCTGCTGGCAGTGAGGCAGGGATATGCTGCTGTCAGTGAGGCAGGGATATGCTGCTGTCAGTGAGTCAGTGATGTGCTGCTGTCAGTGATGCAGCGATTTTCTGCTGTCAGTGAGGTGGGAATGTGCTGCTAGCAGTGAGGCGGGGATGTGCTGCTGGCAGTGAGGCAGGGATGTGCTGCTGTCAGTGAGGCAGGAATGTGCAGCTGTCAGTGAGGTGGGGATGTACTGTTGTCAGTGAGACGGGAATATGCTTCTGGCAGTGAGGCAGGGATGTGCTGCTGTCAGTGAGGCAGGGATGAGCTGTTGTCAGTGAGACAGGAATGGGCTGCTGGCAGTGAGGCAGGGATGTGCTGCTGTCAGTGAGGCAGGGATATGCTGCTGTCAGTGAGTCAGTGAAGTGCTGCTGTCAGTGATGCAGCGATTTTCTGCTGTCAATGAGGTGGGAATGTGCTGCTAGCAGTGAGGCGGGGATGTGCTGCTGGCAGTGAAGCAGGGATGTGCTGCTGACAGGGAGGCAGGGATGTGCTGCTGTCAGTGAAGCAGGGATATATGCTGCTGGCAGTGAGGCAGAAATGTGCTGCTGTCAGTGAGGCTACGATGTGCTGTTGTCAGTGAGGCATAGATGTGCTGCTATTAGTGAGGTAATGATGTGCTGCTGTCAGTGAGACAGGAATGGGCTGCTGGCAGTGAGGCAAGGATGTGCTGCTGTCAGTGAGGCAGAGATGTGCTGCTGTCAATGAGTCAGTAATGTGCTGCTGTCAGTGATGCAGCAATGTGCTGCTGGCAGGGAGGCAGGGATGTGCTGCTGTCAGTGAGGCAGAAATGTGCTGCTGTCAGCGAGGCAGAAATGTGCTGCTGTCAGCGAGGCAGAAATGTGCTGCTGTCAGACAGGCAGAAATGTGCTGCTGTCAGTGAGGCTACGATGTGCTGTTGTCAGTGAGGCAGGGATGGGCTGCTGTCAGTGAGGCAGGGATGGGCTGCTGTCAGTGAGGCAGGGATGTGCTGCTGTCAATGAATCAGTGATGTGCTGCTGTCAGTGAGGTGGGGATGTGCAGCTGGCAGTGAGGCAGGGATGTGCTGCTGTCAGTGAGGCAGGGATGTGCTGCTGGCAGGGAGGCAGGGATATGCTGCTGTCAGTGAGGTGGGGATGTGCTTCTAGCAGTGAGGTGGGGATGTGCTGCTGGCAGTGAGGCGGGGATGTGCTGCTGGCAGTGAGGCGGATATGTGCTGCTGTCAGTGAGGCAGGGATGTGCTGCTGTCAGTGAGAAGGGGATGTGGTGATGTTAGTGAGGCAGGAATGTGCCGCTGGCAGTGAGGCAGTGATGTGCTGCTGTCAGCGAGGCAGGGATGTGTTGCTGTCAGTGAGGCAGGGATGTGCTGCTGGCAGGGAGGCAGGGATGTGCTGCTGGCAGTGAGAAGGGGATGTGGTGATGTTAGTGAGGCAGGGATGTGCTGCTGGCAGTGAGGCAGGGATGTGCTGCTGTCAGTGAGAAGGGGATGTGGTGATGTTAGTGAGGCAGGAATGTGCCGCTGGCAGTGAGGCAGTGATGTGCTGCTGTCAGCGAGGCAGGGATGTGTTGCTGTCAGTGAGGCAGGGATGTGCTGCTGGCAGGGAGGCAGGGATGTGCTGCTGGCAGTGAGGCAGGGATGTGCTGCTGGCAGGGAGGCCTGCTGTCAGTGAGGCGGGGATGTGCTGCTGGCAGTGAGGTGGGGATGTGCTGCTGCCAGGGAGGTGGGGATGTGCTGCTGTCACCTTATACATATAATGCCGCACATTAGTAAGGCATTCGTATATAGATAGAACCACAGTCACACACATAATATAGGCATGCTGCATATCATTTTAATCAGCAGAAGCTGCTTGTGCCCCATAGGTATTCCAAATGCCCTAGGCATTTGCCTAGTTGGTCTATGCCTAGGGCCGGCTTTGATCATGGTGGCTGATGGACTCCGATAGTAGCGTGTGTGTCAGGCTGGGGAGAGAGACTGCTGCTGCTGCAGCAGCAGTCACTACTTTCTCTCCCTGCTCCAAGCGCTTTCTACAATAGGGGAGGGGGGGAGCTAAAAATCGCATGTGAAGAGCCACACTGAAATGGTAAAAGAAGCCCAGCGATGCGATTGCAACTTTGCATATGCATTCATTCATACGCAGATACTGAGTAACATTGACAGTCAGAATAATACGGATGCAGTTGCACTGGTGCCATGTTTTTAATCGCAAGCGATCGCAGATTACGCCATGACACACCTCCATTTTCCCAACCACTCCCCACAAACGCTGTGTTGCCGCCCACACACTAATAATTCCTTTCAATCACTTTGTGACCGCATATCACTGAGCCTGCGAATACACAGCAAGATCAATGCAGCCTTTGCGCATGCGCAATGTGTTCGCAGCGCATGCAAAGCCTGCCGATTATCGGCTGATTTGCGATTTTTCAGTTTAGCAATCCATGCTGAATGAGCCTCTATACTAACCATAACCATATTTCTTTAAACACAGTTATCACCTTGCAAACAATCTAAGCCCTGATGATATGTTTTTTCAGTCTGCTTGTGTCCTACCTTGGACTGAGCACCAGAATCCTGAGTGTCCTGTGGCTCCCCGCAGCTTCCTTGACATGTTCTTACTGCCATCAGGAAGAAAATTGCGAGACCAACTGCAGAATTCCTCATCTTATCAGTGGCACAGGGCTTTACACCTATTGGGGATAACAGCAAAACAGTCGTATTAATTTAAATGCAAATAGAATAATAAAAGTGTACAAAAGTGTATTTCATACAGTTTAACATAAAGGATTGCTTTACTGGCTGAGGCACAGTAGTCATACAGGATGTCCATTGCCGTGATCTGTATAAGGCTATTTGTGAAATGCAAATGCTGTACAAAATAGATAGACACACATTTGAATATGGCAAAGCACAATATAGAAAAGGCAAATTCTGAAATCCTGATCTTTAAATGAGCAAAAGAGGACATTATGTGACAAATGGTACACTCTTCATTTGTTAGGGATAGAAAGAGCTTTTTAGAGGGCAAACTTGATTATTATAATAATAATAATCGTTACAACTGATATGAAGCACTGACACCCATTACACATTCATGAGTCAGATCTGTTAACATTTAGGGATCTATTTAGCAAGTAAAGTCATTTAAATTATGTGGAAACTATAGTTTCCGCATGATTTAAGTATCACAGCTATGTAGGAAAGGGTTAACGGAAATTATCTTCTCCATTAATGCCCGACTCCTTCAACACTGCTTAACTGTTTCTGCTATGCAGCAAGCAGAAAAACGTTAAACAGAACCTTAAATACTTACCTTATATAATGCCATCTTCTTATAACAAGGGGGCAGGATTAAGTGGGGAGGGAGTAGGGGGGGGTGTCTAAGCACAGCCAAAACAGAGTAAGGGCATGGGCACTTTACCGACATTCTGGCTGCTCTCTGCGGGAGAGAGCAGGGTTGATTCTACTTCGGAGTGGGAGAAGGGACCTTCTGACGTATCTAGGGGAGGAGACATGTCACCAGGGGGCGGAGCTACGGGCGAACAGGGTACCCGAAAAGTACCCTCGCGGGCTCGCTTCGCTCGCCACGCTTCGGGCTCGGTGGCTCGCTCCGCTTCGCTCGCCACCTGATTACTAAAGGTAATAGTTGGTGGCGTGGATATTAGAGGAACTATCCCGCTGGCATAGCTCCTCCCCCTTGTGTCGTAACTCCTCCCCCATACGGAAAAGGTCCCTTAGCCCACTTGATTCTACCATCTACCGAGAGAGCAGCCAGGTCGGCTCACAGGGCAGGCAGGGGAGGCTGTGACGAAAAGGAGGAGGTGGTCTGAAGGCGGGACGGGGGCGGAGCAAGGATGGGGTCACGATGACACCTCCTTTAAGCCACGCCCCCGCTCTGTAATGCTGCGATCACCGGCATTACACTGCAGGGGGCATGGCTATGCTGACGCGATTCAGCAAGAATCGCGTCATCGACTGCCCGGACCGCCCACTTTACACACTAAGTGGGCGGACGGGCAGGGGGGACCCCCGCGAATCGGGAGACTTGCCTGCTCTTCCGGGGGGCCGGGAGGGTCACCCGATTTTCGGGAGCCTCCCGGCCATTCCGGGAGAGTAGGCAAGTACACACACAGAACATACCATAATGACTACTGAACAGATGCTTATGTTACTGTGTGAAGGCAAATGACTTGCTGGTGCTCAACTTCTAGTGTAAAAAACAAACTGATGATTGGTGGCCGCGTCTGATTGACTGAATGAGTCTAAATCACTGTGTGCTAATATTATAGTAATATTGCTGCTGTTATTGATTAACATTATTACAATAATATTAGTAATTGGATTGTAGTAATAAAGGATATTTCCATTAAATATTTTGCTGGGGAAGTGAGTATTGTTTTATATTTAATAAACACTTTATTTTTTGTATTTGCATGGAATCTGCACCTTTATTCATTATTGATAATACTGCCCGGCCACTTTGGGCTTGCCATTCAGATAGCAGTTAGGCGCAAAATTCAAACAACTGACCCCCAGCCATGAAAAGTGTTCCAGATAAAAAAGGAAAAAAATAATAATAAACTTAAAATAAATAAATTATATATATATATATATATATATATATATATACACACACACACACATATATATATATATATATATTGGTTAAGGTCCACAATAAAGTATGTGTCACCATGTATAGTATTACTAGTTTACTAGTTGTTTATTTTTTGGGCTATGTTGCTGGAATACTAGCGTGTAACAGTAACTGGTAGAAATGTGTTCTTTGAATATTTGTTTTGTCTATTTAATTCCTTTAAAACTATAATACATATACTGCAAAATCCTACTAACAGAAAATGTAAAATGTGATTGAATAGGCTAAAAAGCTAAAATAAGAAGAAAAAAAATCCACATACTGTAGAGTAAAACACATGCTCTGGTGAAGAGAAGGGTGGTATTAAAATTAACATATACTCAGTTTATAAGTTGTGTTGTATGTTGTTTTCTCTGTAGACTCCGTAACCTATATAAGCATAAATACATATGTAGCCAGGCTCAGCTTTGCCGCTCCCATTCATAAATATACACCAATCGCATGCGCCCATTTGCGTAGCTGAGCATGGCTACATAAATAAATATGTGTCCACATATACTGTTGCGTCTGTCATGCCAAACACCCCCAATCGGCGTGCCACTTCCCAGACAAAACTCAACCACGTCAAATGTCTATTTCAATCAAAGTGTGCCTCTTATCTGAATAAATAAAACAGCTGGAAGTAAAAAACTACTTTTCTAGACTGTGCTGATCAATTTGATGTGCAACACTTGTACATCTGTGTGCGAATGAGTCTGAGTCTGTGTAGGAAGTGCTACAATGCAGCGTCCGCATCCTTTTCTCACACCAAGTTCCATTGTGCTTCATCTACGACATTGTACGTGTCTGTAACTAATTCCTGTGCGGGTAAAATTGCAGCCCAGCGTCTCTACTACACTGTCAGGGTTTTTTGTTGTTGCTATATCTGCGATGTGAATAAGCAGCAAATATAAAGAAGTTGCTACACTACACCGCTCGTTGCGGTTCAGTCATGCCGGGTGTCTGGCATCATACGATGTATTGCTGCTACGTGTATGAGGACACATCTGCAGCATGTTATTCCACAGAAGGTGTCATATTTATCTGTATATTTGTGATCATCAGTAAAAGAGTTGGAACTGTTATACTGCTTACTGTGATGAGGTCAGTTCAAATTATTGTTACTATAGAACCACAGATGTGCCATCTACTGAGCACACTCCCAGGCATGGAGTCAACTCCTTACCTAAAGCTGGATCCATTAACTCAGAGTACTTCATATATTTAGCAAATTTGACAGCAAGATAAGATAAAAAAAATACCTTTAAGTAAAAAGTATTATTGCACTGTAAGAGAAATGATTTTTATGGTTGTCCTGAAGCATATTCACTGTCCTTTCACCTTGTCAAAAGCACTGAGGTAATATTTCAGTAATACCCCTTTCACACCGCACAAATAACCCGGTATCAACCCGGCAAGTCGGCGTGTGGTGTGAAAGCGCCATAGTCGAAATCCCGGGTCGTCTGACCCAGTAATTCAACCCGGGAATAAAGCAGTGTTATTCCTGGGTTGAATACCGGGTAAAGTGGCAGCATAAATGTGCTCCCGGGTCGATGCGTCCCAGGACCCGTTCAGTACAAAGGGAGAGGCGGCGTGGAGATGATCTCATCTCCCATCGCCACCTTCGCCCCTGCAGCAGGCACCGCCCCCCACCGCTATGGCAATCCGCCTGGCATATTGCCGGGTCGGGGAAGGCAGCAGTAGCGTCCAATGCCGGATCCGACCCAGGAAGGACCCATTTCCAAGTCCCGGGTGGGATCCGGCATTGGCGGTGTGAAAGAGGTATAATATTATCAGGTTGTTGCCGGGTCGACCCAGGTTGAGGTGCAGTGGGAAAGTGCCAAAGTGAATAACCCGGGTAGAACAACCCTGCATTTCAACCTGGGTTAAAAGAAGGGTTAAACAGGGTCAGACCCGGGTCGCTGTGCAGTGTAAAAGCCTCTGACTCAGGATATTTATCTCAGCTCTCAGAAAAAGGTGCTGATTGGCTGTTTATGTGCCTGCTCAGAGCAGTCCCCAGCCCCTCCTTTAATTTCCTTTGAAACCTCATCAATGTGAGCCAGAAAAAAACATTTTAAAACACATCACAGTGTTTAACATGGGCGACCTGGGTTCAGTGTGAAATACACCAACCCGGGTTGAAACTGCAATGTGAAAGGGTCCGAGGCTGGTCGGACTCGGGTCATACACAGGTTCAAAAGCTGGGTCGGACTTGGGTTTGCGATGTGAAAGTGGTATAAGTGTGCTATCCCTGGGACTTAGAGGAAAATTTATCAAAGCGTGGAGAAAGATAAAGTACCAACCAATCAGCTCCTGTTATGTTCAGGCTGTATTTGAATAATGACAGGAGCTGATTGGTTGGTACTTTATCTTTCTCCACTTTAGCTCTCCAGCTTTGCTACTGTAAATCACCACCAGATTGTCTGTTGTGATCTTCTTTAATTGGGGATTAAAGTTCTTTCTTTCGAAGCAATAAAGTTAATTTAATTACCCATGTGTTTTATTTCATCTGTAAGTGATGAGAACTGTGACACAGCGCTTGATTTGCCATTCACAATATAATGATTTAAACGTGTATAGAGATAAGAAGAGGTACAGCAGTAAGAAATATCAGTCACAACAGGTAACAATGAACTGTATTTATCTCTTCTTCAAGTAGAGTGCATTACTATGGTCAAGTGATACTGATTATACTGAGGACATATGAATGAGCTGCACATTGTGACAAAGACATGAAAATAACCTGTGGGTTTTACATTTGCATCTAATAGAAATAAATGTATGTTCTCATTTTCAGAGCAGCAGAGGCACAAATGTGACAGCAGGGTGTATTGCCAGTAAAAGGAGCAAAGCATTGTAGTTGCCAGCTATATTTGTTTATGGATTCAAAAACAATTACATGAGTTACAATATATGAGTAATAGACTGAATTAGTAGAAATGGGGATATCATTGTTAAAAGTGAAACCACAATAATTATATCTTCAAAAGGCAGTGTTTATGCTCGGAATGCTGCATTTACGGCTTAGGGGTATATTCAGTTGAAGTCGGAATTGCCGTCTAGTAAGAAAGACAGCAGTTTTCAACTTTTTTAGGTCGAATCATAATTCAACCTATTCAATGGGACTGCTGTTTTTCCGACTTGTCGGAAAATAAGTTTTCGTGTTTTGTTGGATTTGCGCCCAAATCCAGCAGGTTTTAGTCCTGTTCTCAACAATGTCAATCCAACTTTAAAAAAAGATGGATTGGCATTGTCAAAAATGGGCAAAATCAGTCAGATCTGCCCGCAAATTGAATACTGCATTGTCGGATCCTCTCCGTCGGAGAGGATTCAACATGCATTGAATAGACCCCTTAATGGTAAAACCATGGCTGATTAGTTCAAATTAAAAACAAAAAACTTGCAGACATGTCTTAAAAGGAACTCCAGCCGAATAGAATTTTTAATACTGAACCTCCACCCACCTAGTACAGCCATAGGTGAAATTCCCAGAATCGGAGATGCTCACCACAACCTCAAGGCTTGTTATTACAGTACAATCTGTTTTGTGCAGGATTGATTTGGAGAAGCTGATTGGACGCAGCCCAATGTCAGGAAAGGTGGCTTAGGATAAACTAAACATAAATGACATTAAGCTTTATGAAAAATATATGTTATTAACCTTCACAATTACATGTGCAGATATTTTGGAAACTTAACACTGTTTGAGATAAGGTTAATATTGTGAAGGAAGCAATTTTCCTTTGCACAACATAACTTTAATCTACTTGTGACTTTTAATGACCCATTTACTTTCATGTCCATAAAGGTATTACATAAATATCTGGTTGTTCCCATAGCAGCAATTACTATGATTTTTAATTAAAAAATTCAAAAATATGTATTATGTATTTAAATTAAAAAAGTATCATTATGGTATGCTATAATTAGGTATGTGGTACTTTGAGCTGAGGATACAAAGCTTAGCTGGTGCAGGTAATTATTAAAACAATTTCCAAAGTACTCCACTATTTCTCGTTGCCCACTAACTTGCAATTAGTATTGCATAGTGTAACTCTCTGTGGTATAAGTACGCCCATACACCCATATGTTCTTCATCAAACCATTACCATTAATCAGAGAAAATGTGCAGTTTCACACCACATACGGCTAATACATGAATCTTACTGATAAGAATTCATATACTATCCACTTTTATAATTCTATTCCCCACCTCTAGGTGTTCTGAGAGCAATGCAGTAGTCTAATGACTACAAGCCTTTTAGCTTTACCCACACCTACAGTACCATCTATTGTATCTCACAGCTCATGTAATGTACTGCTCATGTCTGTGGTCTACATTACATGCAAGGGTATGCTATCATGTTATCCACTATAAAATTACAGTACACTATGTCATCCTTTTCAAGATTCTTCTTTATGTAATGTAATACATAACAACTTTTTAGTTAACACTGTCTTTTTTCATCATTTATCAATATATCTATCTATCTATCTATCTATCTATCTATCTATCTATCTATCTATCTATCTATCTATCTATCTATCTAATTAAATGCTGTCTGTATTCTCTTTAAGCAGAGGACTAGAATTGAACCAGGTTAAGGTGTAGTCTACAGAACACACTACCCTGTATGTCTGCATTAGCAATCTGTACATCCCAAGACATTGGACTTTTCCTTACAAGTTTAGTCTTTATAAACCATAATTTCCAGATCTACTGTATCACATTCTTTTTTTCCCATATTGCCAAGGTTGCTTCATGTTCCTGTTAATTTGAAATAAAAGTTCTGCTTTCAAAATATATGTATACACACACACACACACACACACACACACACACACACAACATAAAAAATTGCAATTCTGAGGCTCTATGTTATTAATATTTATCAAAATATTATGAAATGTAGGAATTCATTATTTTCATTCTTCACTATAGTATCATCATAATGCATTTTTAAGAGAAAGAAATAAAGTGATACATTAATTTCCTGAGATCTAATAAACTTCTTCCCAAATGCTTATTAAGGATTATTTACTACGATATTAACAAATACTTATAAATCTTTGCTTGGACAGAGCCACAGTTATATAAATGATAAGGTATCCTTTATTTTGCAGATAGAATTCTGGTTGATACAGTAAGTTTCTACAGTAAAGTGGGATGAATTATTTGAAGTATGAGAAGCTAATAAGGCTACTATGCCTGTAGTGCACATCTCAGACACAGCTGACAGTCTTATTCAAATAAAAATGTTCATTGGAAAACAAGATATTTTATAATTTGTTATAATGAGAAGGTAAGGACATCAGGGTTTTCATGCATAATACAATGTTCTGTGTCCACAAATACGCACTGATTTAATTATTAAGCACTCTACACTAATTTGGATATATTAAACTACAAAAGATTCAGCTTGGTATCACAATATGCAAATATGCGATTTACTATGTGATTCACTATGCAAATGATTGATTTACTATGCGATTTATTTTACCTAGTCTTCGGTGTATACTGCAGAATACTTTGAGAAAATAAAGCACATCATCACATTGATGGTTACACAGGGGGGAGTAGCTTAAAATAGTAAAACTAAACAATTTTCCTCCACTCTAAAGCAAATGGCATAAAATGTATGTATCACAAGCAAAACATAAATGAACTAAGCGGAATTCACATGCAATACACTTAAGATCCCTAACTTCCAGTCACTGTACTCTGTAGTCAGACGTTATAGTTGGTGCTGTACCTGTGAGTTCTAGAGTCACGCTGATCCTCTGTGCTGGTAGAGCTGTGAGATGCCTTGAGGAGTCTGAATAGCGATCTCTGCCTTTAAATACAGACACGAGTCCTCGATGACTGCGATGCTCCTGTCACTCAATCCTGTTTCTCCCTCTCTTCATTGTAACTCATCCTATTTATCTCCCTTCCTACAATCTCTGCCTTTCTCTTTCTTACTGTTTCCAGCATTTTGCCTTTATGATATACTGTGTGTTATCTCTTCAAATGTTTACCTCTTGTAGGCATTATTTCTTTTATTATTATTATTATTATTATTATTTTCTGTTATTTACCCATATCTTATTCTGTGTTGTTATATGTTATATACAGACCTATTTTCATTTGAGATGTTATTATTATATGTACTGTATATTCCTTGCTAGGCAATGTGTAAAATGGGACATTGGTCCTGCATTATTTTTATCATTAGTTTTATTAAACTTACCTTCGAGACACACAAACTTTAGTATTGCAATAGCAATTACATCAATGACACTTTGCATTCAGAATTATTTATGATGTGAGAACAGATGTTTTGCAACCCCTAGTTCTGTTGGGCACAGAATTGGTAGCATCCTATAAATTCTTCAACTAAAGCTAGTCACTCTCCAGCTAAAGCCAGTCACCCTCCAACTAAAGCCAGTCACCCACCAGCTAAAGCCAGTCACCCACCGACAAAAGCCAGTCACCCTCAAGTAAAGCCAGTCACCCACCAGCTGAAACTAGTCACCCACCAGCTAAAACTAGTCACCCACCAACTAAAGCTAGTCACCCACTAACTAAAATCAGTCACCCACCAACTAAAGCCAGTCACCCACCGACAAAAGCCAGTCACCCTCAAGTAAAGCCAGTCACCCACCAGCTAAAACTAGTCACCCACCAGCTAAAACTAGTCACCCACCAACTAAAGCTAGTCACCCACTAACTAAAACCAGTCACCCACCAACTAAAGCCAGTCACCTACCAACTTTAGCTAGTCACCTACCAACTAAAGCCAGTCACCTATAAACTGAAGCTAGTCACCCACCAACTAAAGCCAGTCACCCACCATCTAAAGCCAGTCACCTACCAACTAAAGCCAGTCACCCACCAACTAAAGCCAGTCACCTACCAACTAAAGCCAGTCACCCACCAACTGAAGCTAGTCACCCACCAACTAAAGCCAGTCACCCACCATCTAAAACCAGTCACCCACCAACTAAAGCCAGTCACCCTCCAACTAAAGACAGTCACCCACCATCTAAAACCAGTCACCCACCAACTAAAGCCAGTCACCCTCCAACTAAAGCCAACCATGGCAGTGTGCCACATATTTTATCCAGTTCTTCATAGGATAGCATTCCCAAAATAAAAGGTACAATTGTCCTGACCGTGGCATCCTACATAAACTTAATGGGAGGAACATATTCCATTTCTCCATGCAAAGAGCATTGGAAATTTGGCACTGAACAATGGAAAATAAAATAATCCTCAAGACACACATATCAGATGCACTTTCCAGAGAGCGTTTCACACTAGACAAAGTGGTTCAGAAGGCGGTATTTCAGAAAATAATACAGACATTCAAGGTTCCATGCACAGACCTGTTTCCTACCCTTTCTACAGCTCAGTATCCTCTGTTTGTGTATAGAATATGGACAAATGGTAAGTGGAGGATGGATGCAATGTCCATTCAGTGGACAGAACAGTTGAATTCAATGTATTTGTCACTTAAACATTAAAAATGCATAAGTGGAATTACAATTACAGGACTCAGTAGATATTAATACAGAGCAGTATTATAAACAACTGACAACAGAAATTCTTAGCCTAATCTTATCCATCTTATTGAAGAGAAACCTTACATTGTCTAAAAACAGGCTGGGGTTAAAAGGCTGATATCTCAGTGTTTCTAGAGTACCAACTCTCGTCCCCCTCTTCTACCTCCACAGTACTTCATTGGTGCTGTGACCCTGGTGACTATAGCACCATCAAACTGGGACACACCATCTAGGAGATGGCCACTGAACAAAGGACCTGCGCCCTGGCATCAGCTTCACCACCAGCAGCCCCCAGACCCCCCTGTGCTAGAAGGTCATGTGAGTATGACGGATCTGACTGGAGCAGCCAGAAGACAGCACCACCAAGAGTTGAGGAGCAAGTTCCTATGATCCCCAATGATCCCCGGAGAGTAAATATTGCAGCTGCTGCTTCTCTATGCTCCGCTATGTGCTAACTGAGAATATCACCCATACACATAACCTCTTCCCAATCTACTACTAAGAGGTTTACACAAAATCAGAACAAGCCAAGTTCCCAAAATTATTGTGTACCCAATATGGCCAAAAAAAGTTTGATTCAAAATAATATCACACCTCAGAACTGAACCAAAACTTACTCTAGGATACCTCAGAGAATGTTCTCAAGGAACGATAGACCTGTCGGACAAACTGTTCCAATCTATGTAGATGGCGACATTACTAGGCTGCTCACAAACTTACCTTTAGCTTCTACCACCACAGCTTTAATAAATACATCCTTAAGACCCCACACCAGTACCAGATATAGAGCAATGCTAATAGAATTTAATGATTGGTGTTCTATATCTGAGGTATCACAGCCCAATAATTTACTTGATAAAGCTTTAGTCTTCCTTGAACATAAATAAGATTCAGGCCTAGCCTCATCCACCATTAGAGCATATGATTCAGCTAACACTCTACTTGGCCCCAGTTTTTTAAGATTTACTTATGCCTATTACATGGTATAGTCTTATCAATGACATGCAGTGAGGTCATTGGCTGGGGAGGCACCGGCTTCTACCCTTCTACACTACGTCCATGTGATATACATATATATATATATATATATGGTGCAGAGACGGGCGGCACTCTCGGCGTAAGGAATAAAGACAGACAAGCAGGTCTGATGTGTCTCTGCACCATATATTACTGGACACAGCAACGCTGTTTACCATTGGGAGGGCACTGGCATTAGTATTCCATTATACATACCTTTGGGATTAGGGAGTGCCGTGGACTCTGCATTTATATATATATTTTATATATATATATATATATATATATATATATATATATATATATTACAGTATTTTCCACAGCCGTGGAAAGAATAGCACTCTCTAGATTTTAATCAACCAAGTGAACGATTTAATGTAAAGGTCAATCTCACAGTTCCATAAGGCGATTTCCTCCTCTAACGTTTCGGTCCACACCAGGACCTTTGTCAAGGAGTTAACAGCTCAGTCAGATGGGCAGCATAACATCACAGATCAACAGTGCAAAATAACTGGAACCAGAGATGCTGCCTCACCGGCCCCTGTTTTATACCAGCACTAATTGGTCTTTTGGTCACGCCCCCCTCATTGTGAAAGAGCTGTGGAACGCACCCGTGGAGCGCAAATACGTCACTTCCGGTGTCCCCGGAAGTGTGTACGACAAGTATAATACGTAAGAGGCAAATAAAATCAAACTTATGCACATGTGAAACATTACTTTTATGGCCCAGAGATGGCCGCTGTGTATAGCGCTAGTACCAGTGTGTTTCACTGCCCACGGCAGGAGACCCCCGGTATAAGCCGGAAGTGTCGCGTATCCATGGTGACCAAGTGACGCCGGAGTGTCACAATGCGCATGCGCTGTGTCAGTCAACGGGGTAAGATTCACTCTGTACAGTGGGGGGGGAAAAACAGCTCAATAAGTGTACATATGCAGCGGTGCTTAAGTTATCAAACGGCCAAACAATCAGATTGTTTAAATAGATAATGGTAAATGATGGATGTTATGAAAAGATCCATCACTGTTTATCTCCAGCGTCATGAGTGATTGATACGATGTGGCATATGAACTGTTATAAGTAAGCATATAGGATTACATGGGCTGGTATATAGGGGCCGATGAGGTCACAAGGCAGGGATCAATATACAGTGTGTAGGGAAAGAGGTATTTTCAAAACTAATCTACTGGACATAGATCAACAAGTACACGCAGTATATGTTACATAGCAAAGAAAAAAACAAAACTTATTTCAAGAAGATGGACAACGGGTTATTTTCATTCATGCCCCTTGGGGCTATAGTGTCAAGTTTATATATCCATAAACTTTCCCTTTTCTTCAGTAATAGGGCACGGTCGCCCCCACGGGGCGGTGGTGGAATCCAGTCGATGAGCTTGGATCTCAAATCAGAGACTTGGTGTCTCAGTGTCATAAAGTGTCTGGCAACCGGTAGCACAGCAGTCCCAGAGGTGATAGCTTGGTGGATTGTGGTTCTATGATTCGCCATTCTGTCTCGGAACCGTCTGGTGGTCATTCCAACATAATATAGTCCGCATGGGCATGATAGGATGTAACTTAGATGGTCCAAAGAACAATGTAGTCTAAATTTAATGGTAATGGGTCTTCCTGAGTGGGGATGTGGAAATGTGGGGCCTGTTAGCATGCCCCTACACGTGGTACAGCCAGTACACCTGTAACATCCCGGGCGCCTCTCATGGAGCCATGTTGTGGTAGTCGGTCCTTCATTACCCGCCATCGGTCTCAGGAGAAGTTGCTTCAGGTTTGCTGCCTTCCGATAGGCCATCATCGGTGGAGGGCACTTCTTCAATTTAAGATGATCGTCTGTAGTAAGGATGGGCCAATTCCGCCGGATCGCCCCCCTGACCTTATTTGAGTGATTGTCATATGTGGTTGTAAAGACCATCCTATCCAATGCAGGAGCATCTTGTGTATCACTACTGGAAGATTCAAATTTCTTCCTCGCCTTAGTCAGACACTGCAGTACGTTTTTCCGCTCATACCCCCATTCCAGGAATCTGGAAGTCATCTCTGTGAGTTGTAGTTCCATGTGATCCTTGTTGGAATTATTCCGCATAACCCTCAGGAATTGGGAAATCGGCAAATTGCCCTTGAGGGCTGGTGGGTGTTGGCTACTTGGGAGGAGTAGAGTATTTCAGTCTGTCGGCTTCCTGTAAAGACTTGTGTTTATTCGACCTCCTTCCAGGGTGATCGTGGTGTCCAAAAAGTTTATTGTCCGTGAGTCAATCACATGGGTGAATTTCACTGGGTTGTCAAGGCTGTTGAGCGAAGTGACCATCTGATTAAAGGAATCCATCGACCCTTTCCAAATCAGGAAGATGTCGTCTATGAATCTCTTGTAAAACACTATCTGAGTGCCATACCGTGGTAGAATGTGTAGTTGCTCGTACTCTGCCATGAAAGTGTTGGCATAAGCTGGCGCCAAATTCGATCCCATCGCTGTCCCTTCACGCTGCAGGTAATACTTTCCTTGATAGGAGAAGTGGTTCTGTGTCAGGACCAGGTTTGCTAATTCAAGGAGAAAATCCACTGGTGGACCCATCGTGGGTAGTTCTTGCCAGGCTCTTGCCAATGCTTGTATACCTTGCTCATGGGGGATGATGGTGTATAGCGAGCAGACGTCCATCGTTGCCAGCAAGACCTCATCTAGGTTTTGGGGGAGGGCGAGCAGTTTCTGCAGGAATTCCGATGAGTCTCTGACGTAGCTATTCCCCTGTTGTACTATTGGCTGTAGAAAGGCATCTATAAAGATGACTAGTGGTTGGAGTAATGAGTTTCTGGCAGAGATGATGGGCCTACCTGGTGGGTGCATAAGGGTTTTATGGATTTTGGGGAGGGTGTACAGGATTGGGCAGACCGGATGTTCAACTGTAAGGAACTCGTGTGTGTTCTTATCAATGTGGTGTGCCCTGAGGCCGGTATCGAGTAGACGATCAACCATAACTTTAATCTCTAGGATTGGGTTATACTGTAGACAGGTGTACGTGGCTTCATCAGTTAACTGTCGTACTATTTCAGCATTGTAGTCAACCCAATCCTGCACAACTACTGCACCTCCCTTGTCAGCAGGTCTAACCACAAGGCTAGTGTCCTGTTTCAAAGAGGTGAGCGCCCAACGTTCAGCACCAGGGAGATTATCAAAACGTTTAGTGGGTGATGGTATACGTACATCATGCTCACGTGTAAAAAGGAAAGGATAAGACAAAAGAAATCCTTTTTGGGAGCACTCTTATTGAAATTAGTAATGATAATCAGTCAATATACAGTGAAGTAGTGTAATGGTGGATGATCTAAAACTTAACTTTTATTCTGTTCCATTAAAATATCGACCTAAATGGTCCAAATGTATTTAAAATGTCTAAATAATTATTCAAGATAGAAATAGAAAGAAAGGTGAAATATAGGATAGAGTGAGAGTGAGCAGAATAGAACTGCTCCACCAGTGTTATCACATGAAAATATAGGTGATCATCTTGATGATATCCACAGTGCCTGGTATTCCTAAGCGGTCCCCCTTCAAAGTACTAGCCAGGTCTATCCTATCAGCTTCCGAGGTATAGGATCGGGCTACTCTCAGGATAGTACGACCTTGAATGGTAAAGATGATGTATGAAGGAAGAGAGAACCCACTTCTGCTGTCTGTACTCTGCCTATTATACGTCACTGGATAAATTGGCCCCAGGCTTTTCCAGATGAGAGAGTGTTGGAAAGGAGAACTGTAACCAATTTCTAAGTGGAGTAGATCAGGAATTATTCATTCGACTTCCACTTAAAATAGGGCAGAAAAAAGAAAGATAACACTTCTGCTTTCTGTTGTGACAGCCAAATGTACGCTGATATGGGCAGAACCCTTGCCAGCACAGCTGTCAGCCAGATGAGAGAGAGTGCTAAGAAGAGATAAAGTTCCAATGAGAGATAAAGTTCCAGTAGCTGGCTGTGGTTTGTGAGAGTGCAGGGACCCCTGTTTTTGTAATTAGGAACATTTCAGTCTGACTGTATTGTTTCTTTGCCTGCACCCACCTCGCATTATATAATATTGTTTAGCAAACACTGGACTTGAGATTTATCACTTTTCAGGGATTTAAATACTGTGTGGCAGTGTTACTGTTTTGTCTAATTAGGACACGGTCGGGCTTAATTCACCGATATTCTTACGGTCATACCGCACTGGGCAAGCCCGATACCGTCCGAACTTGGAAGCTAATCAGTGCTGGGCCTGGCTAGTACCCGTAGGGAGACCACTGTGAATACCAGGTACGGTAAGTATCTGTATGAATTGTATTACTTTACTGTCTGGGCATAGGCAGTGTGATGGCACAGAGCCTATTGGGATTCCTTGATGACAATCTGTTAGCACAAGCCGAACATGGTGTTATTTCCCTCACAGACGATGATGCAGACAAAGTCCTATTTGAACAGTTAGATTTCAGTACACTACCCGCTGAGACACCGACAGATCTTTATCATCAACTTCTTAGACTTAAAAGGAGAGAGGTTGACCTGACCCTACATGGGCAGTTCCTTTCAGAATATTATAGAAAAAAACAGATACCACGTGGATTTAGAGTAAGCAACATCCCCACATTAGGTAGGAACAACCCCACCTTCTGTAGTCGCTGGTGTGGAGTCCTGAATAAATGCTCCCTTGATCTTATGCTCTTGGTCATTGAGGAGGTTGGTATCGAATTGAAGAACATTAAAACACAAATAGAAGCTTTTGGTAGTGCACATTTGGCCATCATTAAGAGTGACAAAACTAATAACCTCATTGACAAGTTACGGACCCAACTAGACACCTATAGAAATGAAATTACCAGCTTTAAACGTAGTAAACTCTCCACGGTTACATTGGATTACCAGAACCACATGCTATATAGGTGGCTGGTTGGTGATACTAGATCAAACCGACCCCAGAGGCCCTACAGGACCCGCCGTCAGGGGAGTAGACAACCATACTTCAACGATACAGGCTCCTCAGCCTCAGCATCTGATACTGACTTATCAGATAGTCGTCCGCCATCCCGGCCTTTTTTAGATCATACCATTATCCCCAACCTCCCCCATTAGCAGGCCACGGAGACTGTACCCAAGGAAGGGGAGATAAATGGCACAGGTGCAGAGAGAAGAGCAAAACTTAATCTTCAACCTGTCAATGAACAAACTAGATGAAGCCACTACCAAACTCCTCTCGAGGGGCCTCTCATTTGTTCCGACATCACCTCACCGACAGTTTGATACCATGATTGACATTTACCGATTTGGGCGTAAACTTAGATTATGTGAGCATTTTGCATCTAACCCAGGCAAAGACAACATACAATTCCGTAAACCCTCAACATTCGATCCAATCTCCTCTAACCCAAGCATAAAGACCTTCACTCGCATTATTGAGCATGATGTATGCATACCATCACCCACTAAACGTTTTGATAATCTCTCTGGTGCTGAACGTAGGGCGCTCACCTCTTTGAAACAGGACACTAGCCTTGTGGTTAGACCTGCTGACAAGAGGGGTGCAGTAGTTGTGCAGGATTGGGTTGACTACAATGCTGAAATAGTACGACAGTTAACCGATGAAGCCACATACACCTGTCTACAGTATAACCCAATCCCAGAGATTAAATTTATGGTTGATCGTCTACTCGATACCGGCCTCAGGGCACACCACATTGATAAGAACACACACGAGTTCCTTACAGTTGAACTTCCGGTCTGCCCAATCCTGTACACCCTCCCCAAAATCCATAAAACCCTTATGCACCCATCAGGTAGGCCCATCATCTCTGCCAGAAACTCATTACTCCAACCACTAGCCATCTAAATAGATGCCTTTCTACAGCCAATAGTACAACAGGGGAATAGGTACGTCAGAGACTCATCGGATTTCCTGCAGAAACTGCTCGCCCTCCCCCAAAACCTAGATGAGGTCTTGCTGGCAACGATGGACGTCTGCTCGCTATACACCATCATCCCCCATGAGCAAGGTATACAAGCATTGGCAAGAGCCTGGCAAGAACTACCCACGATGGGTCCACCAGTGGATTTTCTCCTTGAATTAGCAAACCTGGTCCTGACACAGAACCACTTCTCCTATCAAGGAAAGTATTACCTGCAGCGTGAAGGGACAGCGATTGGATCGAATTTGGCGCCAGCTTATGACAACACTTTCATGGCAGAGTACGAGCAACTACACATTCTACCGCGGTATGGCACTCAGATAGTGTTTTACAAGAGATTCATAGACGACATCTTCCTGATTTGGAAAGGGTCGATGGATTCCTTTAATCCGATGGTCACTTCGCTCAACAGCCTTGACAACCCAGTGAAATTCACCCATGTGATTGACTCACGGACAATAAACTTTTTGGACACCACGATCACCCTGGAAGGAGGTCGAATAAACACAAGTCTTTACAGGAAGCCGACAGACCGAAATACTCTACTCCTCCCAAGTAGCCAACACCCACCAGCCCTCAAGGGCAATTTGCCGATTTCCCAATTCCTGAGGGTTATGCGGAATAATTCCAACAAGGATCACATGGAACTACAACTCACAGAGATGACTTCCAGATTCCTGGAACGGGGGTATGAGCGGAAAAACGTACTGCAGTGTCTGACTAAGGCGAGGAAGAAATTTGAATCTTCCAGCAGTGGTACACAAGATGCTCCTGCATTGGATAGGATGGTCTTTACAACCACATATGACAATCACTCGAATAAGGTCAGGGGGGCTCCATGAGAGGCGCCCGGGATGTTACAGGTGTACTGGCTGTACCACGTGTAGGGGCATGCTAACAGGCCCCACATTTCCACATCCCCACTCAGGAAGACCCATTACCATTAAATTTAGACTACATTGTTCTATGGACCATCTAATTTACATCCTAACATGCCCATGCGGACTATATTATGTTGGAATGACCACCAGACGGTTCCGAGACAGAATGGCGAATCATAGAACCACAATCCACCAAGCTATCACCTCTGGGACTGCTGTGCTACCGGTTGCCAGACACTTTATGACACTGAGACACCAAGTCTCTGATTTGAGATCCAAGCTCATCGACTGGATTCCACCACCGCCCCGTGGGAGCGACCGTGCCCTATTACTGAAGAAAAGGGAAAGTTTATGGATATATAAACTTGACACTATAGCCCCAAGGGGCATGAATGAAAATAACCCGTTGTCCATCTTCTTGAAATAAGTTTTGTTTTTTTCTTTGCTATGTAACATATACTGCGTGTACTTGTTGATCTATGTCCAGTAGATTAGTTTTGAAAATACCTCTTTCCCTACACACTGTATATTGATCCCTGCCTTGTGACCTCATCGGCCCCTATATGCCAGCCCATGTAATCCTATATGCTTACTTATAACAGTTCATATGCCACATCGTATCAATCACTCATGACGCTGGAGATAAACAGTGATGGATCTTTTCATAACATCCATCATTTACCATTATCTATTTAAACAATCTGATTGTTTGGCCGTTTGATAACTTAAGCACCGCTGCATATGTACACTTATTGAGCTGTTTCCCCCCCCCCCCCCCCCACTGTACAGAGTGAATCTTGCCCCGTTGACTGACACAGTGCTGTTAGCGGCGCGGCGCATGCGCATTGCGACACTCCGGCGTCACTTGGTCACTATGGATACGCGACACGTCCGGCTTATACCGGGGTCTCCTGCCGTGGGCAGTGAAACACACTGGTACTAGTGCTATACACAGCGGCCATCTCTGGGCCATAAAAGTAATGTTTCACATGTGCATAAGTTTGATTTTATTTGCCTCTTACGTATTATACTTGTCGTACACACTTCCGGGGACACCGGAAGTGACGTATTTGCGCTCCACGGGTGCGTTCCACAGCTCTTTCACAATGAGGGGGGCGTGACCAAAAGACCAATTAGTGCTGGTATAAAACAGGGGCCGGTGAGGCAGCATCTCTGGTTCCAGTTATTTTGCACTGTTGATCTGTGATGTTATGCTGCCCATCTGACTGAGCTGTTAACTCCTTGACAAAGGTCCTGGTGTGGACCGAAACGTTGGAGGAGGAAATCGCCTTATGGAACTGTGAGATTGACCTTTACATTAAATCGTTCACTTGGTTGATTAAAATCTAGAGAGTGCTATTCTTTCCACGGCTGTGGAAAATACTGTATTGTACTTTTGGTCATACCCCTTAGGGGGTTCTGACTTTGATTGGCACCCTAGTAGCTGGCTGTGGTTTGTGAGAGTGCAGGGACCCCTGTTTTCTTATATATATATATATATATATATATATACATATATATATATATATATATATCAATGTAATATTGACACCACCTGACTAATTGTCCCAAATAAGCCATTTCTTGAAGCAATTTTTGGTGAACATGTTTTTATATATGTAATAAATTGTTATAATACTTTTATATGTACGCAGATTCAATTCAATCACTGAATCAAGTTAAAATATACCAGTATAAGTGCTGCTAATTCTTTTGCTATATGCTTTAACACTGGGGAGTGACTCTCCCCATGTCCATAAGCAGCTGCTGGTGCAGCAAAACATATCAAGTTCCCACACCTTTTTGTTAGGTAATTTCTCTACTCCCACCCTGCCCAGCTGCATCCCTCTCTCACCTGGGTGGTCCTGGGCAGATGTGCCCTGTGCAGGGCCCCCGGTCTGGGAGAGTGCAGGCGCTGGTGGTGATGCTTCCGCTGTTGCTGGCTGGGAGGGCGGAGGAGGAGGAAGAGGACGGAGAGGGAAGAGCCGCTGCTGTCAGGATGTCAGACTCCCACCTCACCACTAAAGCCAGACGGGTCATGCCATCCGCTGGGACCCGTCGCTGCTTCCCCTCGCTGAGTATGGATGATTGGACAGCGGATCCAGCACTGGATCCACCTATCCAATCACAGCTGCCTCACTGACAGGGGCGGGCTTTGATGTGGGCTGAAAGCCAGTCCCTGTCAGCGAGACACTTCTATTGGTGCCGCTTTCCCCTCTTTTTTAATGGTCTTTTACAGCCCAGTGCTTGGCCCCGTCCCCCGCTTTATCCACCGTTCCCATTGTCAATGGGAGGCACTGCTATCAGTGCCTCCCAAACTACTTTCATGTACTAAAATAAGTATATTAATATGAAGAAGTTATTTATGACACAGAATATGTGTCATAAGTACCATATTTGTATTATTTCAATCTTTAATGACAAGGGAGGCACTGCCTCCCTGACTGCACATCCCTAAGTCTTATCCAGGCCTATCACATCAAAATACTCCTCCACATGGGACATAGATCTGTTTTGTCCTTTTTGTTTTCCAGCTCAATATTGTGGCCATTTCAAGGAAACTAGCCTACCTCTTAGCATTATCATTTGCTGCCAGAGGAGTACAACTCACTTTAATTTTAGAACTCTATCTATTTTGCTATGTTTTTCTGGCAGTATGTTTCCCTACCACCACGGGTAACATAGTAACTAAGGTTGAAAAAAGACAATTGTCCATCAAGTTCAACCTATTTGTGGTCTCCTATGCAGTCCTATTATAGGACTAGTTATTTTTATGTTAGGACTAGTTATTTTAACTATAATGCGTGACTACGCACCATAACCCTGAATATCTTTATCCAATAGGAATTTATCTAACCCATTCTTAAAGGTGTTGACTGAGTCCGCTGTTACTACTCTCTCAGGCAGGGAATTCCAAACACGTATTGTCCTTACTGTAAAAAGACCTTTTCGCCTCAATGTGCGGAAACTCCTCTCCTCTAACCTAAGCGAGTGACCACGTGTCCTCTGTGCTGATCTTATAGAAAACAGGTCCCTCCCAAGCTCTGTAGAGGTTGATCATGTCCCCTCTTAGTCTCCTCTTTTCCAATGTAAACATGCCTAGCCTTGCAAGCCTTTCCTCGTATTCCAGCGTCACCACGCCCTTGATTAGTTTGGTCGCCCGCCTCTGAACCTTTTCTAACTCCAGGATATCCTTTTTGTAATATGGTGCCCAAAATTGCACACAGTTGGGGTAATTCTGAGTTGATCGCAGCAGCAAGTTTGTTAGCAATTGGGCAAAACCATGGCCCTCATTCCGAGTCGTTCGCTCTGTATTTTTCTTCGCATCGCAGCGTTTTTCTGCTTAGTACGCATGCGCAATGTTCGCACTGCGACTGCGCCAAGTAATTTTGCTATGAAGATAGTATTTTTACTCACGGCTTTTTCTTCGCTCCGGCGATCGTAGTGTGATTGACAGGAAATGGGTGTTACTGGGCGGAAACACGGCGTTTTATGGGCGTGTGGATAAAAACGTTACCGTTTCCGGAAAAAACGCGGGAGTGGCTGGAGAAACGGAGGAGTGTCTGGCCGAACGCTGGGTGTGTTTGTGACGTCAAACCAGGAACGACAAGCACTGAACTGATCGCAGATGCCGAGTAAGGTTGAAGCTACTCAGAAACTGCTAAGTAGTTTGTAATCGCAATATTGCGAATACATCGTTCGCAATTTTAAGAAGCTAAGATTCACTCCCAGTAGGCGGCGGCTTAGCGTGTGTAACTCTGCTAAAATCGCCTTGCGAGCGAACAACTCGGAATGAGGGCCCATGTGCACTGCAGGGGGGGCAGATATAACATTTGCAGAGAAAGTTAGATTTGGGTGAGTTATTTTGTTTCTGTGCAGGGTAAATACTGGCTGCTTTATTTTTACACTGCAATTTAGATTTCAGTTTGAACACACCCCACCCAAATTTAACTCTCTCTGCACATGTTATATCTGTCCCCCCTGCAGTGTACATGGTTTTGCCCAACTGCTAACAAGTTTGCTGCTGCGATCAACTCAGAATTAGGCCCAGTATTCAAGATGTGGCCTCACTAGTGATTTATATAATGGGAATATAATACTCTCGTCCCTTGCATCAATTCCCCATTTTATGCATGCTAATATCTTATTTGCCTTCTTTGCTGCACTCCTACTTTGAGTACTGCTACTTAATTTGTTATCTATGTGAACCCCTAAGTCTTTTTCCAGTACAGAATCCCCTAATATTACCCCATTAAGTGTGTAGGTGGTATTTTTGGTCTTGCCCCCACAGTGCAGTACCTTACACTTGTCTGTGTTGAATTTCATTCTCCATTTTGCTGCCCATGCTTCCAGTTTAGTTAAGTCGTTCTGAAGAGACTCAGCATCCCCCTCGGTATTTATAACCTTACACAAATTGATGTCATCCGCGAAAATTGACACCATGCTCTCTAGACCTACTGTTAGGTCATTGATGAAAATGTTGAACAAAAGTGGTCCAAGTACAGACCATTGTGGCACACCACTTAGTACTTTAGTCCAATTTGAAAATGATCCATTGACCACAACGCGCTGCTCCCTATTATCTAACCAATTACTGAACCAAGTGCATATTGTGCTCCCTAGCCCTATTTCTTGTAGCTTATAGATAAGACGCATGTGTGGTACAGTATCGAAAGCTTTGGCAAAGTCTAAAAAGATTACATCCACCTCCTTACCCTGATCAAGGTTCGCACTTACTGTTTCATAAAAGCCAAGTAAGTTGGTTTGACATGATTTTTCCTTCACAAATCCATGTTGGTTCCTTTTAATGACCTTATTTGCTTCAAGGAACTTTTGAATACTGTCCCTTAGAATACTTTCCAATACTTTCCCCACTATAGCCAGGGCTCCTGTTATGTGAGTTGCAGTACTTGTCCTTACCAGAGGTGCTGCTCTGCGAATTCTGTTCTGCGCTCAGGTGTTGGGTAATGGATGGACTACACTTGACAGCTGCATATTAAGTCTGTCTGATCCCAGTACTCAGTGCTGGGTCATTGATATTCACTGATGTTTAATGTTACCTGTCCATGTTTTCTATATCTGCCAAGCCAAGGAACATCTATTTGGACTTTTGTTTCATATTTTGCCTTGCCAAGATTCCTGGATACCTGAACCTGCTTATGTTCATGTGAGCTTCTGTAGCTGCCAAGCTAAAGGAACTCTGCCATTAAACAGGTTACCATTCTGCTTTTTGTTTCTGGACTCTGTTTGCTTCTGTCATTACTTTTCAAGTTTTCAAGTTCAGCCTTGACAGGTTCATCAAATATAAAAAAGTCTGCATTGCTTATATACTCACACCCACAGTAATTCATGCAGTTTCAAGTTTACCTGCACCCTCCTGCCATTGTAGTTTTGCACAATAAACCTCAAACTGTATTAATTGCTACAATTCTGTAACTTGTGGATTAACCTGCACCCAAGGGGTTCATAACAATTCATTGATTTTTCAGATCCTTGGTTAATACAGACCCCACAGGGTTACCACATCAATTAAAATGGATGCACCAAGAGTTCTCATCTACAGAATTCCTTAGTAGACTTTTATGTAGTTAAAGATGATGATCAACATGATGAGCAACCAAACCTTTGCATAGTATCTTGCCTATCTAACTACCAGTCCTTAGCTTCCAATATAAGGCAAGAAAATCAACAACGATTCATTACATGTAGAAAACCTTATATATCAGACAATATGTCGCCTAATGTGTACCTGGTGTAACTATCAGGACCTCCAAGAGTCCAGAAGAAGAACATGAAAAAATTTCAAACTTGGAAGAATTAAAAAAAACTTGACCCCAAATGTCCCACATGCAATAGGTAGATAGGGTCAAAAGGTCAACAGGGTCAAAAGCTCAGCATAAAAAAAGTAGACAGTAGAAAAGTTGAGAGGGTCAAACGATCGACATGAAAATGGTCAAGACAAAAGATTTTCACACAAGTTTATTTTTTATTTGTATTTTTTGTAATTTTTCATGTTTCACCATATCTGAGCCAAATTAGTGAAAATGTGCACCCTCAAGGGCTCGCTTCACTCGCCTGCTTTGGGCAAGGTTAATATTCCAATCATAGTCCATGTGGATGATACATGATGGAAAAGTTGAAAAACTTTAAAAAAAAAAACAAAAAAACACTTGTCAACCATTTGTGTGTTGACCATTGTCATGTCGAACCTTTGCACCTGTCGATCTTTTGAACTCATCGACCTTAAGCACTGTCTACCTTTTAACTGTCAAACATTTGACCCTGTTGACCTTCTGAACCTGTCAACCATTTTACTGTAGATCTATCACCCGGATACCACGTGGAGAATAAAGGGTGCTTAAATGATAAAAGAATACAAAACAAAACCCCAAATGGCAATTAATTAATTAATCACCCACAGCTGTGTGGAGGGGTGTAAATCCTTCTAATAAAGATCTTAGTGGAGCGCTCCAAAGTAAACTGAAAATATATGTCACAGTGCTGGGAATATTAAAAAAATAATACATAATAAAATATTAGAATAAATAAAAGTATATTTGCAAAGAGGCATTATTTATAAATGATTTAAAACATATTAGTTAACATATTAGATATTTAAATAACTATGCATCATCTAATAGAGCAGTATATTTGAATCATCTAATAATTGTAGAAATAACAGAGCAAAGTCCGCCATATGGAAAGTAACAGTCACTTCTTAAATAAAACGCCCGATAAAGATGAAAAAAGTTGGAATTGTTATTTACCAGTGGGTCACCATTCCCTGATATTTTAGTATGTACTATTTAATTGATATTCCCAGTGCTGTGAAATATATTTTCAGTGTACTTGATAAACTCTGAAATTTTTTTTTTATAAAATTCCAGTATACCACTTTTTCAGGTTTAAACGTGGTCCCACAAAAATAACCTGCAATCCAACGGGGATAGCTACTAGGGTTGGACTTAGGGTACGACCAGGGTAGCAGTGCAGAGTAAGTGGGTTACCCGGATCATCTAAATTGGGTCCCATTTAAAGCTTATGGAGATGATGACATCATTTCCAAGCGTTAGCAGAACAGAAACACTGCACACAGGGGCAGTGTGAAAGGGTCCGATCCAGGTTGAATGTGGTGTGTAAATATGGATCTGACCTGGGTGGGACCTAGATTGGAACCATGGGGGTCATTCCGAGTTGTTCGCTCATTGCCGATTTTCTCAACGGAGCGATTAAGGCAAAAATGCGCATACGCATGGTACGCAGTGCGCATGCGCTAAGTATTTTAGCACAAAACGAAGTTTTTCATCGTTGAAGTGTTCGGAGTGTGATTGACAGGAAGTGGATGTTTCTGGGTGGAAACTGACCGTTTTCTGGGAGTGTGCGGAAAAACGCAGGCGTGCCAGGATAAAATGCAGGAGTTTCTGGAGAAACGGGGGAGTGGCTGGCCGAACGCAGGGCATGTTTGTGACGTCAAACCAGGAACGAAATGGGCTGAGCTGATCGCAGTGTAGGAGTAAGTCTGGAGCTACTCAGAAACTGCTAAGAATTTTCTATTCGCAATTCTGCTAATCTTTCGTTCGCAATTCTGCTATGCTAAGATACACTCTCAGAGGGTGGTGGCCTAGCGTGGGCAATGCTGCTAAAATCTGCTAGCGAGCGAATAAGTCGAAATGACCCCCCATCAGTGGTGCAAGTAGAAAAAATGTCTTATGGGTACTTTGTGCGCGTGCAAAAAAAATGGGTGTGGCCAAATGTCACATGGGGCGTGGCCAATGAAAATGGGGGCGTGATACACATACGGGGGGAGGGGCAGATACACGTATGACCCCAATAGTGCCAGATACACTTTACCCCACAGTGCCAGATATACATTGCCCCACAGTGACAGATATACATTGCCCCACAGTGCCAGATACACAAATGCCCCCAGAGTGCCAGATACACAAATGTCCCCAGAGTGCCAGATACACATTGCCTCACAGTGTCAGATACACATTGCCCCACAGTGCCAGATACACAAATGCCCCCACTGTGTCAGATATACATTGCCCCCCAGTGCCAGATACAGAAATGCCCCTACAGTGCCAGATATGCCCCCAGTGCCAGATACAAAAATGCCCCCAGTGCCAGATACACAAGTATGCCCCCAGTGCCAGATATGCCCACAGTGCCAGATATGCCCCCAGTGCCAGATACACAAGTATACCCCCATTGCCAGATATGCCCTCAGTGTCAGATATGCCCCAGTGCCAGATACACATGTCTCCGCAGTGCCAGATATGGCCACAGTGCCAGATACACATGTCCCCCCAGTGCCAGATATGCCCCCAGTGCCAGATACACATGTCCTTCCAGTGCCAGATATGCCCCCAGTGCCAGATATCCCCCAGTGCCAGGTACACAAGTCCCCCCCAGTGCCAGATATGCTCCCAGTGCCAGGTATACATGCCCCCCAGTGCCAGATATCCCCCAGTGCCAGGTATAAATGCCCCCCCAGTGCTAGATATCCCCCAGTGCCAGGTATATATGCCCCCCTGTGCCAGATATGCCCCCAGTGCCAGATATCACCCAGTGCCAGGTATACATGCCCCCCCAGTGCCAGATATCCCCCAGTGCCAGGTAAACATGCCCCCCCAGTGCCAGATATCCCCCAGTGCCAGGTATATATGCCCCCCTGTGCCAGATATCCCCCAGTGCCAGGTATACATGCCCCCCCCAGTGCCAGATATCCCCAGTGCCAGGTATACATGCCCCCCCCCCCAGTGCCAGATATCCCCCAGTGCCAGGTATACATGCCCCCCCTCCAGTGCCAGATATCCCCCAGTGCCAGGTATAACATGCCCCCCCAGTGCCAGATATCCCCCAGTGTCAGGTATAACATGCCCCCCCCAGTGCCAGATATCCCCCAGTGCCAGGTATAACATGCCCCCCCCAGTGCCAGATATCCCCAGTGCCAGGTATACATGCCCCCCCCCCAGTGCCAGATATCCCCCAGTGCCAGGTATACATGCCCCCCCCAGTGCCAGATATCCCCCAGTGTCAGTTATACATGTGTCCCCCCCTCCTCCCCTGCTCACCGCTGCCGTCTGTCTGTGTGAGGGGAGGAGAGCGCACCCTGCGCCTCTCCTTTCCCTCAGTCTCCGGCGGTGTCTCAGTTTAATTCAGCGCCGATCCGTGAGCCAAACAGAGCTCGCACCGCGAGCTCTGATTGGCTCACGGATTTGCGCTGAATTAAACTGAGACACCCGCCGGAGACTGAGGAGAAGGAGAGGCGCAGGGTGCGCTCTCCTCCCCTCACATCAGCGGCGGTGCGGCGGGTGCGGCGAGGACGGCGGGGACGGCGGGTGCGGTGGGGAGCAGCAGAGGGAGGGAAGAGGAGCGGCGGCCCGTCGGTGTGGGTACGGCGTACCCACGGCTAAATTCTTACGGGTACACCGTACCCACCCGTACCCACACACTTGCACCACTGCCCCCCATGTTTAAAAATAAAAACCCAAGTCTAACCTGGGGTTTTGGTGGAAAAGGAGTATTCATTTTACTATTGTCTCCTTAGAATCAGAACCAAAAACGTAACCTATAAAAGCTGTTCTTTCTGCTTTTCATTACTGAGATGCCACCAAAACTTCAGTATAGTAAGGATTTATCATGGATTGTTAATACTGAGAGGGTATACAGGACACTGAACAGGTTCATAATACCAAAAACAGGCACTATAATACAATATATGCACACCGTGATAATCATAAAACAGTCGTAATTAATGTGCTGATTATTTCTTTAATAGCGCAAATATGTTCAATACTGTAGCCATATATACTGTAGTATTCACAGTTTATAAACTGTGATAGAACCCACTGGAAGGCAGCACTGCACTATAGAATAAATGAAGCAGTCTGAAAGCAATTGTACATAACATCATATTATCTAATAATTTACCTCCAGCTGAGGTTAGGAGATACAGAGAAATAATACATATTTGTTCAGTATAGACAAATAATGAGAGCAGTGGTTCTAACAGAACAGCAATTCAAAAGGTCAGGGCAGGCGGCATACTATACAATTGTAATCAATAAATAAAGCCAATATCAAAATACTGTATTAAGCAGTAAGCAAAGCTGCTTTCTGGAACCACAATTAGAGATTACATTAATATAAACTGTTATTGCATGTAATCTCTCCTTGCCTCTTAAACTCCTAAAACACAATGACATATACTCGCACAGGAGTAAACAGTTGAACAATCGGGATGTGGTCACATGACTACTGCCGTGTATAAACCAGCAACTCAGCCAGTGCGAAGTAAAAAGCTGCATAAGCATTTAGTAATAGATTCATCTGTGACCAGTGTTGGGCTGGACCATAAAGGGATCACCAAGGGAATGCAATCACAAAGATCTACTAAGGGGTATGCCTAGTTGAGGGAAGGGTTGTGGCATCTGACTAGAGAGGACTGACCAACCATTATAAGAGTGCCATAGTATAGTATATAAATAAATAAATAAATGTACCTTTTAAATAAGGCCAGTTTCAAGTTACTGGGTAGTGGCTATAAATGTACGCAAAAAGGATCTGTTATGTGGTTATATTATGGTAGTGTTACGGACGTGTCAAGGGGGCTGCTAATGTATGAGATTGAGAATTAGCTACACACTTGCTATTGGGATCAGTGGTCATATTAACAGAGAACTGTATTTGTATCCACCAGTGATTTTCAACCTTTTTCAACTCACAGAATTTTAGAATTAGCAAAGCACACCATCAGTCCTCCATGGGGAAAACACACATACACACACACACACACACACACACACACACACACACACACACACACACACACACACACACACACATCACAGGGAAAAATACATATTGGTCCCAACAGGAAAAAACCAACACACATACATTGGCCCCCATGGGGAAAAAAACACATACTCAGTGGCCAGCCTGGGGGGAAAACACACACACATCCACCCTCACAGAAAATTAAATCAAACACATTGGCCACCACAAAATAAAAATCTACACACATATTGGATCCCACAGAAATAAATAGAACACATTGATGACCACAGAAAAACAAACCACATTGACCCCAACAGAAAAAATATAAAACATACATTAATTATTGACCTAGTCCCCCCCCCCCCGCCCCCCCGCAAAAGACTTACCCGACCTGTTGGTAGCAGAGAAAAAGGAGGAGCTTCCAGTCCATCCCTGTACGTTGTATTCAGAAGAATCATTAGCAGCTGGAAGAGCAGCAGACACAGGGGTCTATTTACTAAGCCTTGGATGGAGATAAAGTGGACAGAGATAAAGTACCAGCCAATCACACCTATGCAGAGCCGGCCATAGGGCATTTGATATGCTTAGGGGCATCAGCAGCTTCTGCTGATTAAAATGATATGTGGCATGCCTATATTCTGTGTGTAGCATTTCATATGCAGATACAGCCATAGTCTCACACAGTATATAGGCATGCTGCATATCATTTTAATCAACAGAAGCTGCTTGTGCATCCTAGCCACATAGCAATGCAAATAAGATGCATTTTCATTAAAAAAAATGTGCCAGACGTTCGCATTGAGGCAAGATTTATGAGGACACATCTGTATCCAAGCAGAGGCAGAGGTCACAGTCTTAGTGGCAGTGTGAGTGCTGTGTGCATGTGAGTGGGTTGGTTGTGCAGTAGTGTTCAGAATATGTGTAAGGAGCATTATGTGTGTCATGTAAAAATGCATTAATAATGTGCAACATATGTGTAAGGGGCACTTTGTGTGTCATTATGTGTATAAGGGCATTAATAATGTGCGGCATATGTATAACAGAGTACTACTGTATGTGTGTCATTATGTGTATAGGGGCACTAATAATGTGCAGCAAATGTGTAGGGGGCACTATGTGTGTCATTATGTGTATAAAGGCATTAATAATGTGCGGCATATGTGTAACAGGTTACTGCTGTATGTGTCATTATGTGTATAGGGGCACTAATAATGTGCAGCAAATGTGTAGGGGGCACTATGTGTGTCATTATGTGTATAAGGACATTAATAATTTGCGGCATATGTGTAAGGGACATTATGTGTAAAAGGGCATTAATAAAGGTTGTCATAATGTGTAAGGCACTTTATGTTTCTAAGGACATTAATAATGTGTGTCATATGTGTTAGGGGCATTACTGTGTGGCATTATGTGTTTAAGGTGCTCTACTATGTGGCGTTGCGTATAGAAAGGGCACTACTGTGTCGTCTAATGTGAATAAAGAGCAATAGGGTGTGGTGTAATGTGAATAAGGAGCAATTCAGTGTGAAGTAATGTGAATAAGGGGCTCTACTGTGAGGAGTAACGTTTATAAGGTAAAGTGATACTACTGTGGGATGTAATATGAATTATGGAAACTATCGCATGATCAAATGTGAATAAAGTGCAGTACTGTGTGGCGTAATTGGAATTGGGGTTACTATTGTGTGGCCATGCCCCTTGCCAGCAAAAACACACCCCTTTTTGGGCTGTGCGTCAAATGTGCAAACTGTTCCTATTTAATACATAGGGGGTACAAACACCAAAATAAGGACTGCTATGGATGAGGGGTGATGGTGCTGGGAAAGAAGTGCAAGGTCAGAGGCGGAAACAGCGGTGGTGCTAGGGGGCACCAGCTTAAATCTTGCCTAGGGCATCATATTGGTTAGGGTCGGCTCTGCACCTATGTCACAAGCTGGGTTTAAAAAATGACAGGAGCTGACTAGCTGGTACTTTATCTCCGTCCACTTTACCTCCATCCAAGGCTTAGTAAATAAACCCCTCAGTCTCACAATGAATCACTCCCATGAGGATGCGCTGCTGCTTATCTCCATAGGTCAGAGGAGCATGTAATGGGCTCCTCAAATCAAAGCTAAGCACAAGCTACTTTGACCCCTTTGCAGAGTTTCATGGAATTTACACAGTAGTGCAGTGCCCAAGTAGCTGCCAGGCCTCATTAACCTGCCCATCGCCGGGTCACTCAAAACTGCCTTGATAACTGCCCGGCAAGCAGCTACACTGCAGTGTGAGTCCTGCTATAGCAAAAAGCACCGGTTCCATAGACTCCACCCTTCCATGATAGAGGGCATATTTACATATCAGTGGGGCCCATCGGGAATCTCGCTGACTCACAGACATCTATCCAACCCTGGCTGTGACAGTTTGATGTTTTCTGCTACCAAGATCTAGGGGCAGATGTACTAAGCCTTGGAGCTTGATTAAGTGAGGAAAGATAAAGTACAAACCAAGCAGCTCCTAACTATTATTTTTCAAACACAGCAGTCTATGTACTAAGACTTGGATGGAGTTAAAGTGGACAAAGATAAAGTATCAAACAACCAGCTCCTAATTGTTATTTTTCAAACATAGTCTGTAATACCCCTTTTTACACCGCCCGAAATATCCCGGGATTTTGCACGGGAGCGCACAATATCACGCGACTGCAGATGGTGTAAAAGGGTCTCTCTCTTAAACTCCGGGTACATTTTCCCGGGAATCCAACCTGGCTTGCAAGCAGGGTTGTACACAGGTAAGACCTGGGGTAGGAGGCGGTGTAAATGGGTAAGCGGGGTCATCCAACCCGGCACCCATTTACAGCATGGCAGACCTTCTGTACCGCAGTGTACGGAGGGCGGGCGGCAGGCTGGGGGTTATAGTGGACCCTGTCTATGCAGACAGTAGTGTTGTGCTGGTTGCCATGCAGCGGCTGAGGCTGGGGACACGGCACATGCTGTTTATGCAGACAGCAGTGCCATGTCTGGTGCCTGGAAGCTCCGGAGGCTGGGGGACAGCACAGCAGCTTACAGATTGCTGGACTTACCCCCAACGTGATGCTCCGGAGCACCGTTCTGCAGGGTTTCCCTGCACTTGGAGATGACATCATCTCTAAGCGCCGGCCCACAAGGCACTGCACCCGGGTGCAGTAGCCAATACAAAATAAAAATAACCTGGCGCTAATAACGAGCTATAGCCAATCTGTGTTCCCACTGGTATATTACCACACCTTTAATTAATAAGCAGCAGTAGGAGAATTTGACTTGGGGTTGCAAGTCAAATAAAACACCTGGAACACCAGGTGTATACAATAGAGACACTAAACCAACTTCCCCTCGGCGCTATGACACGGTATGGCTAGAATTAAAATGTTTCCAATCCCAATAGTTTATATAATATAGTTTAATAAAAATTTTTTTTTACATCTGACCGGTCATAAACACTTAAAGTCACATTTCATATTTCATATTCAGTATCACTATGGAAGTGGAACCAAATTAATGTGTGCACACAAAATAAATATATATATATATATATATATATATATATATATATATATAGTTACCAGTGTCTTTGTGAAAAAACGAGGCGGCACTCCCAAATTCCATAATTAAGGATTAGTGTATTAAATATACATCATAGTTGTCATAAGCGTCGTCAACGTTTCAAGGCACACAGGCCTTTTCGTCAGGACGTCTGGTTAAGTGCAAGTGCAAGAAACATATATGTTTCTTGCACTTGCACTTAACCAGACGTCCTGACGAAAAGGCCTGTGTGCCTTGAAACGTTGACGACGCTTATGACAACTATGATATATATTTAATACACTAATCCTTACTTATGGAATTTGGGAGTGCCGCCTCGTTTTTTCACAAAGACACTGGTAACTATCAATTGATTTTTGGGAAGGCACCCCTGTGAGTTGCACCTGTTTATCCGGAGTGCCAAGCTAATTGCCTATATATATATATATATATATATATATATATAAAATACCAATTTTTTAACTATAAAATAATAATATCACTTTTGAAGTCCATGATTCTTAGTGCGAAACTATCATGACACCAAGATATTGATAATTTACAACATGGATACACTTTATCACAGTTCCTTGTTGACTTGACTATAATGGTAAATAGCAACGCAGTGTATTTAATTGCTCCAAGTCAGAGCCTTACGTGTGGCCTCCACAAGGCAATCAATGTAGCGAGGGAGAGTCCTAGTATCGTGAGAGGTAGGCTCTGGCTGCGGGATCCGGCACTTTGCTGGCACCTGTAGCTTGTGTTTCTCCCATCCTCAGTGCACTATGAGTCCTGTCCTCTGCTCGTGTGCATTTTTATTAAACTATATTATTTAAACTATTGGGATTGGAATCATTTTAGTTCTAGCCATACCGTGTATTTTAATTCCTAGCGCAGGAGCAAAGTTGGTTTAGCGACCCGGGTGCAGTGTAAACGGTGACGATCCGGGGGAAAATGGGGGGAGTCCCGGGTCTGACCAGGCTTGGAACCGTGTTCCAAGTCCTGGGTCAGACTTGGGAATTTGGTGTAAAAGGGGTATAACATTGCAGTTAGGATCTGATTGGCTGCTACTTTATCTTTCTCCACTTTATCACTCTCCAAGACTTAGCACATCTCCCCCCTAATGTTTAGGAAGTTAGTGAAAAATATTTTATAAACTGTAAACATACTTATTTACTCTCCCAGAATGTTCAAGAGTCTCACATATTTTGGGATAATCTTCTAGGCTCCAAAGAGAATAGACAACCCTTTCAGATCCCCACCATGCTCTGTGAAATGCAGTGGGGGAGCATGACATCCCACCTAAAGTTACCCCCTTCTTTGACTCCCCCCATCCTTGTATCCCTTAGAGAGCACCATTAAACAGTAGGTAAGTATAACTCTAGCACCATAAGAGTTTAACGCAATGTTTCTTTTGGACTAATACTAAGGTTTACATTTTCACTTAATCTGTGTCTTTGGTAATGACTAGATGTATCAAGCTGTGAAAAGAGTGGAGAAGAGGACCAGTGGAGAACTTGCTCATAACAACCAATCAGCATTAGGGAATCATGGGGCAGATGTACTAAGCCTGGAAAAGTGATAAATCAGTGATAAGTGCAAGGTGATAACGCACCAGCGAATCAGCTCCAATATGTAAATTGACAGTTAGTAGCTGATTGGCTGGTGCGCTATCACCTTGCACTTATCACTGCTTTATCACTTCTCCTGGCTTAATACATCTGCCCCCATTTATTAAGTACACTCTATAACACTATAGGTATATGCTGATTGGTTGCTATGGGCAACTTCTCCACTGGTTCACTTCTCCACTCTTTTTTACTGCTTGATACATCAACCCCTTATTCTCCTTGGCTACATCTGACTGCCCACCTATCGTGAAAATATAGTATACACCAAATTATTCTTTAAGTCTTGCTTCCATTAGGCCTTACACTAGTAACACCACCTCAGCCCAATGAATCAAGCTCCTGATGCCAGATCAGCACCAAGGTTGCTCAGAGGACATAACTTATTAAAATTTCTGTCTTCAATTAAAAGGTACAGTGCTTATACATGAAAAGGTTATAAACAGTGACATACTTCAAACAGAGCGAAAACAAATTTCTCCTTAGGGAATATTTAGTTATGGAAGCATTGTAGGGACAATTATAATTTCACACCATAGGAGGCTGAATAATATACACCCACCAGGCACACATGCAGTTAAAAAGAATTGGTTTATTAGTTATCAATTAGAAGTGAAGCAGACTATGCATGAATAAAGCACCGGCTTACATAACATTTGCATAATTACACTAAACGCATCAAAAAGCTGTAAAAATAAACAAATAAGATCAATTAATACTTTTTATTCCATGCATTCTGATTAGCAAAGGGAGCGAAAAATAGCGTTTCAAGCTGTAACACTGTGCTGATCTGTATGCACATATAACCTCTTTGTGAGTCCTTCTACTACACCATCAGACTTTGTTCAAGGTTGTCAAAGTTCCTCCCCTAAATCTTCCCCCAAGTAAAACTATATATTTTATTTCCATATAACCTCATTCCACAACATTTGTAGTCTTGCGTGGAGTTAGCTTAAATTTGTGTACTATTCTGGCTTATTATATCAATCAGACTGATTCCATGGAACCAAATGATTCCACGTGACGAGTATGCATGCTTAGGTATAAATTGCTAATTAATGCTAGACTATAAGGGGGATATGTACTAAGCCTTAAAGAGTGATACAGTGGAGAGAAATAAAGTAACAACCAATCAGCTCCTAACTGTCATGTTACAGGCTGTGTTTGAAAAATGACAGGAGCTGATTGGTTGGTAGTTTATTTCTCTCTAAGGCTTATTACAAATTCCCCTTAATATGCAAAAATGTTAGGCAAAATCTTCTTGTTGAATTGAATTAAAAGGTAGAGGATACACAAGTAAAAGTAAATAAAAAAAATTCTTATAAGGGTGTTGGTAATTTACCGTGGCTAATTGAATTCCCTCCTTAGTGCTCTTTTTATAAGGGATGAAAGTCATAAATACAGTAAAATGTCCTTTAGCCGACAATATCTGTTGCTTGGTGAAGCCGGCAATTGCCTCCTTCGTCTACCTCTGGTAGTTGAAGAAACATCATAGTGTTACGGTAAGGTATGTACTAATGCTATCCTTTTATTGCTATTCTGAGATGGTCATAGCAATTGATAGGAATGTCTGGGGTCTAGGCTTCCAGTCTACTGTACACTCAGAAGCTGATAAGACAGATTACACATGTGTACTTATCTCCACACTGCCCTGAGGAAGAAGTAAGTTGTCCCTCATATGCTGCCAAGCTAGTCCTGAGGAAGAAGTAAGTTGTCCCTCATATGCTGCCAAGCCAGTCCTGAGGAAGAAGTAAGTTGTCCCTCATATGCTGCCAAGCCAGCATCACCGGGGAACTGACCATTGCTTTACTTACTAACATTGCATTTGTTAAATAGACCCCTTAATTCCCTTTCCAAAATGGTAACTGTAGTATAGATATGGTTGTTGTACTGTACATAGAGACATAACCAGGTTTTAAAGTAAGGGAGGAAAAGCATACAGAGGGTACTGTTATGTGATCTGTGGCTACATCACATCAGGGGCTGGAAAAAAAGACATAATTTAATTGCTGCATTCATTAGAGCCTTCCTCCGCAGGAGAATATCTCCCAAACACACCTAAACTCATGATAGCCATTGGCTGGACTCTGGTGCACAAACTACTCAACATAATTTTACAGTACTCAGCTACAGTGATTAAAATAGGTAAATTGTGCCTGCTGCCATCCTTTGGTTTGGTTACATAGTGGGGAACATGGTTGCCCTTCTATTTGTCCCTGTATTTTTTGATCAGCAGCCAGAGCATTGGTTTGCCTATCACATTAAACAGAAAAGGAGGAAATAAATGCATAGAGATGGGAGAAATGGAAGATGAAGGGTTGATAGGCTTACTGCAAGTGGACAGTGGATTGTGAGAGCAGATGGGAGAACATAGTGATGAATCAGATGGGATGGGGGGGCCAATGAGAGACATACACAGAGAGTGAACACAGATAAAGACAGACACAGAGAGACAGATACACATTCAGAAAGACAGGTACACATACAGGTTGGAGGCAGAGATTTACACAATGATGGTGGAAGACACTACTCCTAACTACAGTGACAGATATTAGCATAAAGTTTTTTTTACAAATAACACCAGGGGGCATTTAAGATATAATGATCACCAGGGCTCAAAATGGCCCTGGAGAGGTGGGGGATCTATGTTCCCTGGAAACCTACAACAGACCCAGGGCCAGTGCCCCCCCCTGCAAACTATAAATGTATTCCCTACCAACCATAAGTTACAAAGGGACAGTGCATGTTGCACAAAAAGGTTTGTGGTCTCACAAGGAAGGGGTGTGGTCACACAATAATACTCCCAATTAAAATGATGTCTCACATGGCACAATCTTATTCACATTACAACACATGTAGTGCCTCTGATTCATATTACACCACGGTTATGCACACCAGTGCCTGCAGGAAAGTACTGGTGTCAGGACTGTTATGCACTCCAGTGCCTGCAGGAATGTACTGGTGTTTGAACTGTTATGCAAAACAAATGGACTTACAGACAGACTGGGGAATATGACATAACGTGCACAGAAGGTGATAGGGTAACAAAATACACACAAAGTGAACAGAGAAGCCCAGAGGCTAAGGAACTGGGTATCTCCCTTGTATTAGAACTGCTCAGATGAGAAAAGCAAGATGTTGTGTTTTAATACGTAGAGAACCCGAAATGCTGTTGCTAAGGGCAACAGCAAAACCCTAAAGGGTTACCAACGGGTGTGGCAGTAAACTCCTTGGTCAGAGATGGAATGATAGACACAAGGAGAGTCTCCACAATCCTAATTCTCACTTGCAGTGCACAGGTTCAGCTTACTGCCACTAAACTGACCCCTGACACCTAGCAAAGTGAGACAGGATTAGACAGGCAAGTCTTAGAATACAGCCGCAAACTTGCTAAGTTCACAGAGTAGTAACAGAACCCCAGCAAGCTAAACGACTGACTCCAGTCTTACTGCTAGGTCTGGATTGGCAGAGTGTAATACCAAATCCCCAGGCCTATTTGCAGTAAGCAACAAACAAATACAAAGCTACACAGTACTGGCTAACTTTCAGAAACTGACTAACCAACAAAGATTCAGCAGCATCTGCTTACCCTGAGAAGAGGCCTTATAAAGCAGGTGCTGTCCACGCCCCACTCAGACCTCACAGACTGTGAGCACAAAAACCAGCACCGGATCCCCTGCCATGCACAGAGCCTATAACCACTGCACAGCAAAAGACCCGAACCGGAGTATCAGCTGCGCTCAGGTCACTCCGCTAGCACTTGTCTCCCGGTTGCCATGACGACGTGGCAGCACAGGGCAGGAGACCCTAACAGTACCCCCCCTCTGACGAGGGGTCAAAGAACCCCTACCACCGGGTTTATCGGGGAACTGCGAGAAGAAAGAGCGTATCAGTCTGGGGGCATGAAGATCACAACTGCGCACCCACGACCGCTCCTCCGGGCCATACCCCTTCCAGTGCACCAAAAATGACAGTCGACCCCGAACCACCTTGGAGTCAAGAATCCTTTCAACAACAAACTCCCTCTGGCCACGTATCAGAAGAGGGGAAGGTCTTCCACTGGAAGAAGGATTACTAATCGCCCGTTTTAAAAGGGAACAATGAAATGTTTTATTGATACCCAAAGAACGGGGCAGATCTAACTGAAATGCCACCGGATTGATAACCCTGGTGATCTTATAAGGGCCGATGAACCGGGGGCCTAACTTATGAGATGGCTGTCTCAACTTCAAATTCTTGGTAGACAACCAGATGAAGTCTCCTAATTTGAAGCTGCAGGGTCTTTTCCGCTTATCAAAAACCCTTTTGGTCACTAATGACACAGACACAAGGGCTTTCTTCACTTTCCGCCAAATACCTCTAAGGACCGAAACCACAGAGGAACCACCAGGCGTGGAGTCCAGGGGGTCAAAAGAATTGGCCTTAGGATGATGCCCATACACACAAAGGAAGGGAGAGATCCCTGTAGCAGAGTGAGCCGCGTTGTTATAGGCAAACTCCGCCATGGACAGATGAGCAACCCAGTCAGTCTGACACTTGGAGACATAACACCTGAGGAACTGCTCCAAGGACTGGTTCACCCTTTCAGTCTGCCCATTAGACTGCGGATGGTAGCCCGACGACAAGCTGCCAGAAATCTGGAGATTGGAACAAAATGCCCTCCAGAATTTGGCCACAAACTGGGATCCGCGGTCAGAGACCACATCAAGTGGCAACCCGTGGAGATGCACAACATGCAGCATAAATAATTCAGACAGGCGTCTGGCCGATGGCAGCCCAACCAGTGGAACGAAGTGCGCCATCTTCGAAAACCTGTCAACGACAACCCAGATGGCTGTCATCCCCGAGGATTTGGGCAAGTCCACCACAAAATCCATTGAAATGTGGGTCCATGGCTTAGATGGGATAGAGAGTGGATGTAATGGGCCAACAGGAACCCTTCTAGGAGTCTTATTTCGGGCACAGATGTCACATGCCCGAACCCACTGATCCACATCCTTAGCCACCGAGGGCCACCACACCGCCCTAGATAGCAACTCCCGAGTTCTGGCAATACCCGGGTGACCTGCAGACTTCTTGGCATGGAATTCCAGGAACACTCGCTGTCTTAACCTAGGAGGCACAAACAAAAGACCTACCGGAAGGTCTGGAGGAGCCTGCTCCTGTGCTCTAAGGACTAATGATAAGAGGTCCTGGGTAATGCCCACTTTAATACATGATGGGGAAACAATGGGCAACGGCTCCTCGGTGGTCTCCTGGATTGGAGCAAAACTCCGCGAGAGCGCATCAGCCTTGATGTTTTTTGACACAGGGCGATATGTTATCAAAAAATTAAAGCGAGCAAAAAACAAAGCCCATCGTGCCTGCCTGGCATTGAGACGCTTCGCTGACTCTAAATATGCCAGATTCTTATGGTCAGTGAGAATTGAGACCACAAACTTAGCCCCCTCAAGCCAGTGTCTCCACTCCTCGAGTGCATCCTTAATAGCCAACAATTCCCGGTTACCCACGTCATAATTCATCTCGGCAGGCGAAAATTTACGGGAAAAGTAAGCACAGGGATGAAGGCGATTATCAGACACTCCCATCTGAGAAAGCACTGCCCCAATACCCATCTCAGAGGCATCCACCTCCACCACAAAAGGACGCTCTGGATCTGGGTGTCGCAGCACCTTGGCCGAAACAAATGCCCTTTTGAGACGGGCAAAAGCCGCTTTAGCCTCACAAGACCAGTGAGCAACATCCGCCCCTTTCTTAGTGAGTGCCACCAAGGGCGCCACTATAGACGAAAATCCAGCGATAAATCGTCTATAAAAATTCGCAAAGCCCAGGAAACGCTGAAGCGCCTTCAAACTAGTGGGCTGCACCCAATCCAGGACTGCCTGTACCTTGGAACCCTCCATTTGGAAACCTTCTGGGGAGATAATATATCCTAGAAATGCGATTTGCTGAACTTCAAATTCGCACTTCTCCAGCTTCGCCCCAAGCAGGTGGTCTCTGAGTTTCTGGAGGACTAAGCGTACATGCTTCCGATGTTCCTCCAGGGAATGGGAGAAGATTAGGATGTCATCTAAGTATACAACTAAGAATCTATCCAAATATTCCCTGAGCACATCATTCATGAAATCCTGGAAGACTGCCGGGGCATTACAGAGCCCAAAAGGCATCACCAAATATTCATAATGCCCTGAGTGGGTATTAAAGGCAGTCTTCCATTCATCCCCCTCTCTTATTCGGATTAGATTGTACGCACCGCGTAGGTCAATCTTAGAAAAAATGGTGGCAGTACGAAGCTGGTCAAACAAGACCGAAATGAGAGGCAGTGGGTATGAGTTTTTAATCGTGATACGGTTCAATTCCCTGAAGTCGATGCAGGGTCGCAACGAACCGTCCTTTTTACCCACGAAGAAGAACCCCGACCCAACTGGAGACTGTGAAGGTCTGATAAATCCCTTAGCCAAGTTCTCCTGAATGTACTCTGCCATAGCCTGAGTCTCAGGACGTGACAGGGAGTACAACCTGCTCTTGGGAAGCTTAGCATTTGGCAACAAATCAATGGCACAGTCATAGGGGCGATGGGGAGGTAGTACCTCTGCAACTTTTTTGGAGAACACGTCCGCAAAATCTGCATAACACCCTGGCAATCCTGGCAAACTTAGCTGCGAGAGCCTGACTGGAAGGCTCAAGCAACTCCTGAAACAATCAGTACCCTAACTAAGAATCTCCCCAGAGACCCAGTCAAATTGAGGATTGTGGGCCCTTAACCAGGGTAACCCCAACACCAATGGGGCAAAAGTACAGACAGTCACATAAAAGGACAATTTTTCAGAGTGTGTGGCTCCAATAAACAAAGAAATCTGGCTAGTGCAAGAGGTAATTTTACCTTGGGATAATGGTTCCCCGTTTAACCCACAAATCTCAATTTCCGATGCCAAGGGTACTAAGGGAACAGAGTGTTTCAGGGCGAATTGGCGGTCCATAAAAACCCCGTCGGCACCACTGTCCACAAAGGCCTCAGTCTTGACAGTTTGACCGAGGATCTTCAAGGTCACCGGAATGATAAAAGTCTTCTTGGGAAATTCTGACTTCTGGCCTGACAGGATATTTCCCATCACCCTCAGGCCCTGAAGTTTTCCGGCTTTTCTGGGCATGATACTACCACATGACCTTTATTCCCACAGTACAAACACAACCCCTGCTGTCTCCTCCGCGTCTTCTCACGCGAGGAGAGGCGGGTAGCCCCAATCTGCATAGGCTCCTCGGAAAATTCCTCAGAGTCTGAGGATCCCTTGGGAAGGAAGGAAATCTCAGTCTCCCTTTCAAGCCTACGCTCTCTCAGCCGTCTATCCACCCGGATGGATAACTGCATGAGCTGATCCAAGCTATCAGGCAAGGGATATTGTACCAGTTGGTCCTTTATCTGGTTAGAAAGACCTCTTCGGTACTGGTGTCTCAGGGCTGGGTCATTCCACTGGGTATCATGGGCCAACCTCCGAAACTCCGTACAGTAAACCTCAACTGGCCTTCGCCCTTGCTTAAGGATCGAAATCTGAGCCTCGGCTGAGGCCGTCTTGTCAGGGTCATCATACAACATGCCCAGTGCCGTAAAAAAAGCATCAACACTTTTAAGCGACGGACAGTCAGGCTGCAACCCATATGCCCAGACCTGTGGGTCTCCTTGTAGCAAGGAAATCACTATGCCCACCCGCTGAATCTCCGACCCAGAAAACTGAGGCCTAAGCCGGAAGTATAGCTTGCAGCTCTCCTTGAAACAAAAGAACTGCGAGCGATCTCCAGAAAAACGATCCGGGAGATTTACTTTCGGCTCCTTAACCCCTGCAGGTGCTGCTGCTGCGGGAGCTCCGCCAGCAGCCTGGGAGGTGTGCATTTTAATGGACAAATCATTAAATTGTCGAGTCAGGACCTGCACCTGATCGACCACCTGTTGCAACGTATTTTGAGGGGTATGCTCCATATTCCCACAAAATTTCAACAGGAGTATTAGGCTGCTGAATATGTTATGCACACCAGTGCCTGCAGGAAAGTACTGGTGTCAGGACTGTTATGCACTCCAGTGCCTGCAGGAATGTACTGGTGTTTGAACTGTTATGCAAAACAAATAGACTTACAGACAGACTGGGGAATATGACATAACGTACACAGAAGGTGATAGGGTAACAAAATACACACAAAGTGAACAGAGAAGCCCAGAGGCTAAGGAACTGGGTATCTCCCTTGTATTAGAACTGCTCAGATGAGAAAAGCAAGATGTTGTGTTTTAATACGTAGAGAACCCGAAATGCTGTTGCTAAGGGCAACAGCAAAACCCTAAAGGGTTACCAACGGGTGTGGCAGTAAACTCCTTGGTCAGAGATGGAATGATAGACACAAGGAGAGTCTCCACAATCCTAATTCTCACTTGCAGTGCACAGGTTCAGCTTACTGCCACTAAACTGACCCCTGACACCTAGCAAAGTGAGACAGGATTAGACAGGCAAGTCTTAGAATACAGCCGCAAACTTGCTAAGTTCACAGAGTAGTAACAGAACCCCAGCAAGCTAAACGACTGACTCCAGTCTTACTGCCAGATTCTTATGGTCAGTGAGAATTGAGACCACAAACTTAGCCCCCTCAAGCCAGTGTCTCCACTCCTCGAGTGCATCCTTAATAGCCAACAATTCCCGGTTACCCACGTCATAATTCATCTCGGCAGGCGAAAATTTACGGGAAAAGTAAGCACAGGGATGAAGGCGATTATCAGACACTCCCATCTGAGAAAGCACTGCCCCAATACCCATCTCAGAGGCATCCACCTCCACCACAAAAGGACGCTCTGGATCTGGGTGTCGCAGCACCTTGGCCGAAACAAATGCCCTTTTGAGACGGGCAAAAGCCGCTTTAGCCTCACAAGACCAGTGAGCAACATCCGCCCCTTTCTTAGTGAGTGCCACCAAGGGCGCCACTATAGACGAAAATCCAGCGATAAATCGTCTATAAAAATTCGCAAAGCCCAGGAAACGCTGAAGCGCCTTCAAACTAGTGGGCTGCACCCAATCCAGGACTGCCTGTACCTTGGAACCCTCCATTTGGAAACCTTCTGGGGAGATAATATATCCTAGAAATGCGATTTGCTGAACTTCAAATTCGCACTTCTCCAGCTTCGCCCCAAGCCGGTGGTCTCTGAGTTTCTGGAGGACTAAGCGTACATGCTTCCGATGTTCCTCCAGGGAATGGGAGAAGATTAGGATGTCATCTAAGTATACAACTAAGAATCTATCCAAATATTCCCTGAGCACATCATTCATGAAATCCTGGAACACTGCCGGGGCATTACAGAGCCCAAAAGGCATCACCAAATATTCATAATGCCCTGAGTGGGTATTAAAGGCAGTCTTCCATTCATCCCCCTCTCTTATTCGGATTAGATTGTACGCACCGCGTAGGTCAATCTTAGAAAAAATGGTGGCAGTACGAAGCTGGTCAAACAAGACCGAAATGAGAGGCAGTGGGTATGAGTTTTTAATCGTGATACGGTTCAATTCCCTGAAGTCGATGCAGGGTCGCAACGAACCGTCCTTTTTACCCACGAAGAAGAACCCCGACCCAACTGGAGACTGTGAAGGTCTGATAAATCCCTTAGCCAAGTTCTCCTGAATGTACTCTGCCATAGCCTGAGTCTCAGGACGTGACAGGGAGTACAACCTGCTCTTGGGAAGCTTAGCATTTGGCAACAAATCAATGGCACAGTCATAGGGGCGATGGGGAGGTAGTACCTCTGCAACTTTTTTGGAGAACACGTCCGCAAAATCTGCATAACACCCTGGCAATCCTGGCAAACTTAGCTGCGAGAGCCTGACTGGAAGGCTCAAGCAACTCCTGAAACAATCAGTACCCCAACTAAGAATCTCCCCAGAGACCCAGTCAAATTGAGGATTGTGGGCCCTTAACCAGGGTAACCCCAACACCAATGGGGCAAAAGTACAGACAGTCACATAAAAGGACAATTTTTCAGAGTGTGTGGCTCCAATAAACAAAGAAATCTGGCTAGTGCAAGAGGTAATTTTACCTTGGGATAATGGTTCCCCGTTTAACCCACAAATCTCAATTTCCGATGCCAAGGGTACTAAGGGAACAGAGTGTTTCAGGGCGAATTGGCGGTCCATAAAAACCCCGTCGGCACCACTGTCCACAAAGGCCTCAGTCTTGACAGTTTGACCGAGGATCTTCAAGGTCACCGGAATGATAAAAGTCTTCTTGGGAAATTCTGACTTCTGGCCTGACAGGATATTTCCCATCACCCTCAGGCCCTGAAGTTTTCCGGCTTTTCTGGGCATGATACTACCACATGACCTTTATTCCCACAGTACAAACACAACCCCTGCTGTCTCCTCCACGTCTTCTCACGCGAGGAGAGGCGGGTAGCCCCAATCTGCATAGGCTCCTCGGAAAATTCCTCAGAGTCTGAGGATCCCTTGGGAAGGAAGGAAATCTCAGTCTCCCTTTCAAGCCTACGCTCTCTCAGCCGTCTATCCACCCGGATGGATAACTGCATGAGCTGATCCAAGCTATCAGGCAAGGGATATTGTACCAGTTGGTCCTTTATCTGGTTAGAAAGACCTCTTCGGTACTGGTGTCTCAGGGCTGGGTCATTCCACTGGGTATCATGGGCCAACCTCCGAAACTCCGTACAGTAAACCTCAACTGGCCTTCGCCCTTGCTTAAGGATCGAAATCTGAGCCTCGGCTGAGGCCGTCTTGTCAGGGTCATCATACAACATGCCCAGTGCCGTAAAAAAAGCATCAACACTTTTAAGCGACGGACAGTCAGGCTGCAACCCATATGCCCAGACCTGTGGGTCTCCTTGTAGCAAGGAAATCACTATGCCCACCCGCTGAATCTCCGACCCAGAAAACTGAGGCCTAAGCCGGAAGTATAGCTTGCAGCTCTCCTTGAAACAAAAGAACTGCGAGCGATCTCCAGAAAAACGATCCGGGAGATTTACTTTCGGCTCCTTAACCCCTGCAGGTGCTGCTGCTGCGGGAGCTCCGCCAGCAGCCTGGGAGGTGTGCATTTTAATGGACAAATCATTAAATTGTCGAGTCAGGACCTGCACCTGATCGACCACCTGTTGCAACGTATTTTGAGGGGTATGCTCCATATTCCCACAAAATTTCAACAGGAGTATTAGGCTGCTGAATATGTTATGCACACCAGTGCCTGCAGGAAAGTACCGGTGTCAGGACTGTTATGCACTCCAGTGCCTGCAGGAATGTACTGGTGTTTGAACTGTTATGCAAAACAAATAGACTTACAGACAGACTGGGGAATATGACATAACGTACACAGAAGGTGATAGGGTAACAAAATACACACAAAGTGAACAGAGAAGCCCAGAGGCTAAGGAACTGGGTATCTCCCTTGTATTAGAACTGCTCAGATGAGAAAAGCAAGATGTTGTGTTTTAATACGTAGAGAACCCGAAATGCTGTTGCTAAGGGCAACAGCAAAACCCTAAAGGGTTACCAACGGGTGTGGCAGTAAACTCCTTGGTCAGAGATGGAATGATAGACACAAGGAGAGTCTCCACAATCCTAATTCTCACTTGCAGTGCACAGGTTCAGCTTACTGCCACTAAACTGACCCCTGACACCTAGCAAAGTGAGACAGGATTAGACAGGCAAGTCTTAGAATACAGCCGCAAACTTGCTAAGTTCACAGAGTAGTAACAGAACCCCAGCAAGCTAAACGACTGACTCCAGTCTTACTGCTAGGTCTGGATTGGCAGAGTGTAATACCAAATCCCGAGGCCTATTTGCAGTAAGCAACAAACAAATACAAAGCTACACAGTACTGGCTAACTTTCAGAAACTGACTAACCAACAAAGATTCAGCAGCATCTGCTTACCCTGAGAAGAGGCCTTATAAAGCAGGTGCTGTCCACGTCCCACTCAGACCTCACAGACTGTGAGCACAAAAACCAGCACCGGATCCCCTGCCATGCACAGAGCCTATAACCACTGCACAGCAAAAGACCCGAACCGGAGTATCAGCTGCGCTCAGGTCACTCCGCTAGCACTTGTCTCCCGGTTGCCATGACAACGTGGCAGCACAGGGCAGGAGACCCTAACAACCACATAGTGGTGCCCCTTGTTCATGCTACAACACACAGTAGTGGCCCTTATTAACATAACGTCACTCAGTGGTGCTCCTTATTCATGTTATGTCACTCAGTAGTGCCCCTTATTCATGTTACACTACACAGTAGTACTTCTTATACACATTATGCCACACAGTAGTGCCTTTTATATGCAATGCCCACAGTAGTGCCCCTTATTCACAATTCTTACAGTAGTAGTAGTGCCCCTTACACAAAATACCCACAATAGTAGCGCCCCTTACACATAATCCCAGCAGTAGTGCACCTTATGCACATAATGCCCACAGTAGTAGTGTCTTTTTTTTACACATAATGCCCACAGTAGTGCCTCTTATAAAGCTCTCTGTCTATCTGTGTCTCTCCAGCCCTCTCTCACTTTGTCTTCAGCATCCACTGGGACCTGAGGAGAAGATGAGGTTGAAGAGGACCATGGAGCCACCAAGACCTGAGCAATGGGGAGGTGGCTGCAGCTCATCAGTGACACAAGTGCTGCATGCATCATCTATTGACGCCGGTGGCCAGGTGGGCTTTTCTGTTGGAATTACTGTGCATGGCCATGGCAGAGATGGAAAAAGTTCCACCTGCCATTACAGGCGATTGAACTCAGTTCTGCCCTGTTCCCCTCCCAAACACACACACACTTTTTCTTTTGTATAACTGAAGTGATAATTTTTAGGTTTGATTGAAGTAACGTTGCAAGATAAAATGATGTAGAATTAGTGGAATAAGATTCTGATAACATCAAACTGTATTCTAACTTTTTAAGAAGCTGTGTGCATCTGGGAATAAAGCCTGTGATTTAAGATTAAGTAGTTTCTTCTGGTACATCTTATTGAGAGTTGGTCCTCCAGTGTCTAATAGTAGGAGGAATGGAATCAGGGGTGGGCAGCGGAGGAGAGGGGACACTACGTACATCTACCTTCTGTAGGAACTATGGGGGAAACTAATTGAAGACAGAGGAGAATGCAAGGGAAGTGAAGGGAGCAGACCTGCACCTCCACAATTACTGAGTACAGGCTGAGTAGATGGTCATGTGCTGCATCTCTAAGGCTACAGTCAGCATGTGGCTGAGCTTACACAAAAGCCAGCCCAAACCATAGATTTCTAGTAGTGGGCCACATCTGCACTCCTATGGTGCCGCAATGCTTGATTTGGAAAACCCTGTTAGTAGGAGCATTTCCCCCCTTGCTATCTCTAGCTTCGCCATGGGTTCTGAATAAAGTCTTTTTCTATTTTTACGGGAGAGAAGATGGATTTCAGTATAAGACATTTACATATATGGGCATGTGATCTGTAAGTGCTGTTATGTTCTTTGTATCAGAGGGGCATATTTATAAAGTTTGATTGCAGAAAATCCCCCAAAAGGATTCACACAAAATCTAAGCATCCCCAGGACGTGGAAAGGGTATCTGCTGCGGTCCTTCCATGTCCCACAGATGGCAGCAGTCACTGACAGTCTGCTGCTGTCCTGCATCCTGGGTTGCAGGACCTGTGCGCAGACGCACAGAATGGGTCCTATGCGCAAGGTACTAATCGGTATTTCCACGCTCTCTATGTACCCCATCTGTGTCACCCCTGTCTGTCTACCCCTCCCCTTTAGAATGTAAGCTCTCACGAGCAGGGCCCTCTTCCCTCATGTGCTTATCCTTTCTTTAATAATCTTCAACTGCACCAAATCCAGCAGTCTTCTGCCACCTGATACTTATTCCAGCGTCATCTGCTGATGCAACTATGTTTATTTACCATGTACTTGTCCTATACTGTCATCAACTGTTTGATTATTTGTTTATGTACTTTGTAATTGGGCGCTGTGGAACCCTTGTGGCGCCATATAAATAAAGGATAATAATAATAATAATGAGGCAGAGGGTGCAGCTCCAACCACATCTGAAATAGCCCCCTAATTATTCTTATTTTACTGCATGTCAGTCTGGTAGATATTCTTTAGGAATAACATATATATTTTTAACTTGGCTTTGATACTGTAGCTACAATTTCACCAGATTTTTGCTTCACTCTCCAGCAGCCTATACCGTGTGTATGTGTTGCCCCATGGCAATTGGTGCGCCAGGCTTAAAACATTTGGACTAATGACTACTCATGTTCTGTATTTAACAAAAAGATCACGCTGCTTTTGTGCTCTGTTGTGGTAGTGCTATGTGTTGTACATTAAGGGGGTCATTCCGACCCGTTCGCACGCAGCGGTTTGTCGCTGCGAATGGGTCCGGAATGTGCATGCGCAGCGCGCGCATGCATGTCGTTGCCCCGGCGAGCCCTTACGACGCGGACTATGAAGAAAGAGGTCGCAGTGGCGGCCGCAAGAAGACTGACAGAAAAAAGGCATTCCTGGGAATGACCAGACCGTTGGCGGCCGTTTTCGGGGACTGGTGGAGAAAACACAGGTGTGGTCAGAAGAACGGAGGGCGGATGTCTAATGTCAAAGCCGGGACGTGCATCGCTGGAGCCGTCACACAGGGTAAGTAGGTCTAGGGCAAGTCATCTTTTACACAAAACTTTTTTAGCTTAGCAGGGCTGCACAAGCATTCACAGCCCTGCTAAGCTAAAATACACTCCCCCATAGGCGTGGACTAGTTGATTGCACCAGCAGCAAAAAGTTACTGGTTCGATCAACTCAGAATGACCACCCAAGTCTTTAAAGACATTCACAAACAAGACGTGTTTGTGTCATCACTGTGCAAAATGAATAGAAGCCATAAGCAAAGCCGTAACTAGGTATTTTGGTGCCCTGCTCCACAAAACGAGATTTATGGTAAGAACTTACCTTTGTTAAATCTCTTTCTGCGAGGTACACTGAGCTCCACATGGAATAACATCGGGGTGTAGAGTAGGATCTTGATCCGAGGCACCAACAGGCTCAAAGCTTTGACCTTCTTCCCAAGATGCATAGCGCCACCTCCTCTATAACCCCGCCTCCGTGCACAGGAGCTCAGTTTTTGTTAACCAGTCCCATGCAGTAGCAGGTAAAAGAGATGACAATCGTTAGTAGCCACATACACCACACACTCACGACAGGAGAGGGTGTCAGCGGCTAATGCCATACCAACCCAAAGAAGCTAAGTGCGTCAGGGTGGGCGCCCTGTGGAGCCCAGTGTACCTTGCAGAAAGAGATTTAACAAAGGTAAGTACTTACCATAAATCTCGTTTTCTGCTGCGGGGTACACTGGGCTCCACAGGGAATAACATCGGAGATGTCCTAAAGCAGTTCCTTATGGGAGGCGACTCTCTGTAGTGGGCACAAGAACCCGGCGTCCAAAGGAAGCATCCTTGAAGGCGGAAGTATCGCCCATAATACATCATGTGATCGGATGTTCCACGGGGTGTAGTGCAGGCGGTATTGACGCGGCCGGCTACGATCACACTTCCGCCTATAGCGTGCCATGTGACCGGAAGACTCATTGGACGGAATAGAAATCACATCATTGCAGACAGCTACAAGCACGTGACCGGATGATCACGTGATCGGAAGTTACGGTCAGGTGGACAGAACTCTGTCTTCTTTCTCTATCATGTGGAACCATTTGAGTGAGAAAAACGGAGGATATTTCTGGCTGCACTATGTACTTCCGGTCCACGTTATTTTATGTTTTTGATATCTTTAACTGCTTTTTAACCATTCACCATTATGTACAGTTGAGAAAAAAGATAACAGACTGCATTATAAAATAACTCATAGATGGAAAATTAGGATTTAAGAATGTATTATATAGAAAATGAGTGTTAATTGTAAGTGAGAGTGGCTCCTCCCAGCAATTAGGAATACCAATTCATAAGGGTATAAAAGACTGGAAGAGGAGGCCATTACATTATGCCTTGACAAAGATCAACGATTTTGATCGAAACGCGTTGGATGACGGTGAGGATTCGTGGCAGACATACCAGACGAGGAGAGGACGGGGTGCTGACCATTGGAGCTGGTCTTCCCGGGACTGCTGCGACATCTGCACAGCTTTTATATAAGCGCCTCAAAATTTCCCAAATCTGGTAGGAAGCCACCCTCACAAATTATTGGATGTAAAAGTGGATATATGCTATATCCCTATGTGACTGAACTATATTCCATGATTGGAACAACTTTTTAGCATTAAAGAAATTGTTTTTATATATATGTGTGGATTACACTCATTAGAAATTAAGATTAATGAATCTATCATCCATAATTGAAAGATTTTTATAATGGCAATACACTAGATTGTGTTTTATATATTCTTTTACATGGTTTGACATTGGATCATTGGATATATACTGCCCATTATCATTCATATCGAAAACTATTGAGGAGGAAATGGGACGTGAGAGAACTACCGGCCTTTAAAGATAAGTAAAGGTCTACTCCTTCTTTGTACAAAAAACTAAACTAGGAGAGCGCAGGAGATAAGATATCCAAATTTTATTAGTAACACGAGAGCTTCATTGGGGTGAAGGTAACACCCTTCATTGGATATCTATTCCCCTGCTGCTTGTGAGCGCATTTTCATGCAGGTGTAATCTTTTTACTATTTTACGGAAGTATCGAAGGCATAGAACCCTATGAACGTGTTCCCGAAGGACCACGTAGCCACCTTGCACAATTGTTTAAGGGTCACACCACGGCGGGCCGCCCAAGAAGGTCCAACGGACCGAGTAGAATGGGCCTTAATGGTAGCAGGAGCTGGAAGACCAGCCTGTACATAAGCATGTGCAATCACCATTCTAATCCATCTGGCCAAGTTCTGTTTGTTAGCAGGCCAGTCACGTTTGTGAAAACTAAACAGTATGAAGAGAGAGTCAACCTTCCGAATGGAAGCAGTTCTCTTCACATAGATACCGAGAGCCCGTACCACATCCAAAGACCGCTCTTTGGAAGACAACTCAGGAGAATTAAAGGCAAGAACCACAATCACCTGGTTAAGGTGGAAGGAAGACACCACTTTAGGTAGATAAGCAGGGCACGTTCTAAAAACTGCCCGATCACTGTGAAAAAATCAGATAGGGGGACCTACAGGATAAGGCACCCAAGTCTGAAACACATCTAGCAGAAGCAATCGCTAGCAGAAACAAGACCTTAAGGGAAAGCCACTTAAGATCCGCAGATGCAAGAGGGTCAAAAGAAGACTCTTGCAAGGCCTCCAAAACCACGACAAATCTCAAGGGCCTACCGGTGGGACATAAGGAGGCTGAATGCGCAACACACCCTGAGTAAAGGTATGAACATCGGGCAGAGGTGCAATTTTTCTCTGAAACCATACCAACAATGCAGAAATATGAACCTTTAGGGAAGCCAGTCGAAGGCCTAGGTCCAGGCCTTGCTGTAGGAAGGCAAAAAGTTTGGCCATACTAAACTTGTAAGCGTCATGATTGGTATTTGCACACCAAGCAAAGTAAGAATTCCAGACCCTATGGTAAATCCGAGCAGAAACCGGCTTATGGGCCTTCAACATAGTTTGAATGACTGCCTCCGAAAAACCTTTGGCCCTCAGTACGGAAGCTTCAAGAGCCACGCCGTTAAAGCCAGTCGGGCCAAATCCTGGTAGACACAAGAGCCCTGAACGAGGTGGTCTGGCCATTGTGGAAGTAGAAGGGGACGCTCTATCTAGACGCCATGTAGGTCTGAGAACCAATGCCGTCTGGGCCACGCTGGAGCAATTACAAGTAGTATGCCTCCTTCTTGTTTGCACTTCCTTATCACTCTGGGCAGTAAAGACACTGGAGAGAACACATATGGCAGCCAAAAATTCCATGGGATTGCCAGTGCATCCACGAATGCTGCTTGAGGATCCCCTGTTCTTGCTCCGAAGACCGGAGCCTTGTGATTGTGTCGAGACGCCATTAGATCCACATCTGGAAGGCTCCACTTGTCCACGAGGAGTTGAATACTTCTGGATGGAGGCTCCACTCTCCGGCGTGTACGTCCTGACGACTGAGAAAGTCCGCTTCCCAGTTGAGGACCCCCGGAATGAACACTGCCAATACAGTTGGCAGATGGCGTTCTGCCCATTGAAGAATCCTTGATACTTCCCTCATTGCAATGCGGCTTCGAGTGCCGCCTTGATGATTTATGTACGCGACCCTGGTGGCGTTGTCCGGCTGTACCTGAACAGGTCTGTTCTAAATTAAATGCTGGGCCATGTTCAGAGCATTGAACACCGCCCGCAGTTCCAGAATGTTGACCGGAAGGAGAGACTCCTCCTTGGTCCACCGACCCTGAAGGGAGTGTTACTCCAACACTATGCCCCAGACTTTAAGACTGGCATCCGTCGTCAGAAGGACCCAGTAGGAGATCCAGAAGGGACGACCCCTGTTCAAACGTCTGCCCTGCAGCCACCAGCTAAGTGACAGATGGACCTCTGGAGACAAGGAGATCATGTGAGACCTGATCCGGTGAGGTAGGACGTCCCATTTGGCAAGAATCCGTTTCTGCAGAGGGCGTGAATGTAAATGAGCATACTCCACTATATTGAAAGTCGACACCATGAGATCTAGCAATTGTATCGCCGAATGTATCAACACTTGCAGACGAGATAGGAAGCATTGAATCCTGCCCTGAAGCTTTAGGACCTTCTCCTGAGACAAGAACAACTGCTGGTTGTGATTGTCCAACAATGCTCCCAGTTGCACCATGATCTGCGCAGGGACCAGGGAAAATTTCTTCCAGTTGATGAGCCACCCGTGGGCTTGCAGAAACTGGACAGTCAGATCTAGATGGCGTAGGAGAATTTCTGGGGAATTTGCAAGGATCAATAAGTCATCCAGATACGGCAGGATCCTGACCCCTTGACGACGGAGTACTGCCATCATTACTGCCATAACCTTGGTGAAGACTCGTGGAGCAGTGGTCAAACCAAAAGGTAACACCCAAAATTGGTAATGGAGGTTGCCAACCGCAAACCTCAGGTACTGCTGATGTGACATTGCAATGGGAACATGCAGGTAAGCATCTTGTATGTCCAGGGAGACCATATAATCCCCAGGTTCCAAGGCCAGAACAATAGAGCAAAGAGTTTCCATACGAAACATGTAGACCCTCCCAAATTTGTTCAAGGACTTGAGGTTGAGAATGGGCCAAGAGGACCCATTCGGTTTCAGGACTAGGAACAGCAGTGAATAGTACCCCTTGCCTCTCTGAGCCAGAGGCACCTGTACTACCACTCCTGTGTCCAGGAGGAACTGTACCACCGAATGAAGAGTTTTTGCCTTCATCTGATCTGAAGGGCCGTCTGTCAGGCTAAATCAATGAGGGGGGGGGGGCGATTTTTGAATGATACCTTGAGTGACAACATCCCGTACCCAGGCATCGGAAGTGGTCTTCAACAATTCCTGGGTATACCCTAGAAGTCAGCCCCCCAACCTGGGATCCCCCAGAGGGAGGCCTGCCACATCATGCGGCAGGCTTGTCAGTCTTGGAATCAGGCTGACGGGCAGCCCAGACCCGTTTGGGTTTGGGCTTATTGGGTTTGGAAGTACGAACCTGTTTTGGGTATGCCTGACACTTTGCTTTCCCTGAAGGACGAAAGGAGCGAAAAGAAGTACTCTTACCCTTCAGTACTGAAGGAGCAGTACTAGGTAGACAAGCTGTTTTAGCAGAAGCTAAGTCAGCCACTATCTTGTTGAGGTCTTCTCCGAAAAGGATGTTTCCCTTAAAAGGGAGTACCTCCAGGGTTTTCTTAGAGTCCAGATCCATGGACCAGGACCGCAACCATAGAATCCAGCGAGTCAGTATGAACATAGTAGAAGCCTTGGCTGCCAGAATACCAGAATCAGAAGCTACCTCCTTAATGTAATGAGAAGCTGTGACAATATACGATAGACATTGTCTAGCATGATCAGAAGCGTTGGAAGACATCTCAACTTCCAACTCCTGAGCCTATGCTTCAATAGCCTCTGCAGCCCAAGTCGTTGCAATGGTGGGCTGATGCGCTGCACCTGCTAGGGTGTAAATCACCTTAAAAGAACCCTCCACACGCTTATCCGTCGGTTCTTTCAGAGACGTGATGGTAGTTACTGGCAGAGCTGAGGAAACCACCAGCCGCACCACCTGCGAATCCACTGGCGTGGGTGTTTGCCAATTTTTACTGAACTCCGTAGTGAGGGGATAATGAGCCAGCATCTTCTTGTGAGGCGTGAATTTCTGTCCTGGATTTTCCCAGGACTCCTGACGTATGCCAACTAAATGGTCAGAAAGAGGTAAAATGTTGTTTAACCACTTTCTGACGTTTAAACATGTCCGGTTTATTAGGGGCAGTATCAGGCTCTGGGTCATCAGTAATTTGAAGAATGAGCCTGATATCCTCCAGCAAGTCAGGAACATCCACCTGTGAGACAGACTCCCCATCAGACGCATCAGGGTCAGAATCTGTGGGGTCAGTATATACGCCATCCTCATCAGACAAGGTATCTGGGATGTTGGTGGATTGTGAGGAAGTAGTGGCCCGCTTAGAGGTCCCCTTGGTCTAAGGCGGTTGAGGGTTAGATTTCTGAGTAGTCAGTGATTGGTTCAATTGCTGTAACTGAGCAGACAGTTGATCTGCCCATGGCGGGTTAACTGCAAGGACGATAAGCGGTTGTACCGGCACAGGAGGTCCCATAGGGGGCGTTAGTCTACTTACCAGTGTATTCAGTAGCGTGGAGAAGGTAGCCCAAGACGGGTCATTTGAACCCCCGTTGTTACGATCCCACTGGGGGGGGGTAAGGAACCCCCAAAACCTGAACCCTCAGCTGTTATGTTTTCCTCAAATGTGTCTGCAGCATCACCACCATGCAATGTGGTATCAGCCCCAGCTCCATTGCCCTTTGTAGCTGACATGTGACACCCAGAAGTAGTATGGGTGCAGGATGGTTGTGGTTCTGCTCAGATGATAGGGATGAGTAAATGAAGTCAACTTCAGAGTATTAATACTAAAGTTTCAAATGAGGTTTTGATTTATTATCTGCGGCAATGGAGTTAATTTCGATAGATACAGTACTCTCAGCGAGTACAATATGGGTACATAAAATCAGTATAAAAGCTTGCAAAATGAATTCAAATTAAAACACACAATTAGCGCAGGAACTGGATGATAGCTGTTGTCTCTCAGTCTGCGTCGCGTTCCTGCAAATGGGTTAGCTTTTCTACACACTTCCTTTAAGTATGTCGACTCTTCAATACTAAAGAAAATACTGGTTGCTATGGTATAGCGAACCGCGAGTTAAACTTGTCATTCAAGCTTTAGTCTAATATAAACACAACATTGAATATATAATGAACCATAAAATATACAGGTTGCAATGACATCAGGTCATACAATAAATTCCCTTTCTACCTGTACCAGGGTATGCATGCAAATCGCTTTAAATCGGTAATGTAAGGAGTCCCATAGAGCACGTGCACGGCTGAATGAGTATTGAGAGCTCTTATTGTTTTTCGCCCAGGTTAAGTAGCAAACAAAGGTTAACTGTTTATGAATTAGCACTGCTCCTGGTAAAACTAACTTGCTCCATGTCAAACAGCTCTTCCTGGCTGACTAATTACAGGGTTTATAGTCAATAAAAGCTCCAGATTCTCATTGACTGTCTCTAATCTGTAGTCTCACTTACACAGACTTTACATTTGATACTTTGTAGCTCCTTGTCTGTAACTGCTTCAACTATGCTGTCAAGATGTAGTATAGTAGTATAGCGTAAATATCCTGTAACTGGGACTTTATCAGTGCTACAGTTGCAGTGTAAGTGATGATACAGAGTGGTGCAAGGTGTTTACTCTGGCACCAGTCACAATGGCAAGTCTATCTGGCTGCCTCCGAATGGCTGTTGATTTAACCACTGATTTGCTGAGGAGAAGGGTCTTATCCTCAGAGCACCACCAATTAAGTGTCCATCTCCGGGGCAGACCCACTTCTGTACTGTCTCTACTCTTAGCAGGTATCTGTATCTCCACCCAGCTCTCTTGCTGGCCTGCTGCTGCCACCTCCTGGTCCACTTCCTGGCATGACTACACCTGCTAGGACACGATAGACACCAGGGGTATCACCGGAAACCCCACTGCCAGTTTCAGCACAAACAACCACAGGTTCAGCACCGCAGGTCACTGGGGAAACCTTGCAGTGCAGCTCTTCTCCCCTGTACTGTGGACCAACTGCCACTAACTGTTAGTGCAGCCTCTTTTATCTCCTTCTGTCCCATGAGCCTCCACTGCTGCTAGGGACCATGTGATGCTGATACTGCCCACTGTCACCAATACAAATTAAGCATGCAGTACAGGACACATTATACACTATTGCTTTACATAAATACACACAAACTGATGGTACCCTTAGTGGGGTGCCACAGACATATCCGAAAGCTCAATGCAGGGCAACCCACTAAAATATCAGCAGCACAATACCTGACAAAAAACCCCTGTGCAGTGTATTAGCACAAACAGGGAATTCAAGAGGTATATGTGACTGAAATTCACAGAGAAAAATACACAATAAGTATATCCTGTGAACTACCTATATTAAATGATAAACCTGATGCACCTAGCCCCCTCAGGTTATAGAATATAGGGATAGCAATCTGAGTGAGAGACACGAAATGGAGGTCACACAGCAGCTACATGCACACACATATAGTTACAATGTACAATGCAGAAATTTTGACATGCAATAAAACTGCACTGGACTACCAATACAAAGTAATACTCAGTATGGCTATATATTTAGTAGATATGCACAGTAAAGACTGGATGTATATCACAGGGTACTTTTACTATATAACCCTGACCAAATGCACTGTTTCTTAACTAACACTGTCAATAGACATGTGGAATACTTAAGTGTCTTGTAAAATGGACAGCGCTGACATGCAGGCGGCTTTACAAAGGAGGATTTGCCCAAACAGTCCCAGAAACAGTGCTGCTCTGTGTAATGGTGCCCAAACACTGACTGGGAGTGAGGGAGAGAGAGATATGCAGCTCCAGGGCGGGAACATTACTATAAATGGCGCCCTGGGGCTGGGGGAGAGGCTACAGGTCCAAGCCTTATCCCCCTGCTGGACTTCACCACTGGTACTATGGGCTGTTAATAAAACATTTTTTGTGAGGTAAAAAAACCGACCTGTGCCCTTGCCCTGGTGGTTTAGTGGAGTCCCTGCCCGACCACAGTGTCCACACCAGCCTCCCACCGGCCACGCCGGATAACGATTTTAGTGGGACCCACCTAGGGGACCCACTTACCTCCTGCCTGAGTGCGGCCACGCGATCCAGGAGAACTTCCGAGAGTGTGTGCGACTAACGAGGAGCAAACCGGAGCCTCCGCTGTAAGTACCCAGCAACCAGGGCGCGGGAGTATACAGCGCCGCTGAGGGAGGTTTTGGAGCTGCAGCAGGAGATGTCAGACTGATATCTAATACTCACAGAGTCACTGCTGCAGCCCTTGAAGTCTTAATTTTTCACTTAGAAAAGCTCTTCTCAGGGCTGCTGGAACAGCCCCCCTGTTGTATGCCTGCTTACTGCATGGCACCAACTACAAAACTGAGCTCTTGTGCATGGAGGCAGGGTTATATAGGAGGTGGCGCTATGCATCTTGGGAAGAAGGTCAAAGCTTTGAGCCTGTTGGTGCCTCGGATCAAGATCCTACTCTACACCCCAATGTTATTCCCTGTGGAGCCCAGTGTTCCCCGCAGCAGAACGAGCCCCCCTTCCACACATACACACACACACATACAATCTTCTGAATAGGGATAATATGTACCAAAAGGCATGGTATTCAATAGTGTCCCCATTTCAAATTACACAGTAGTGCAACCTTATTCACATACACCATACAGTAGTGTCCCTTATTCCCTTTACACCACACAGTAGTGCTCCTTAGTCACATTATGCTACACAGTAGTACCTCTTATACATGTTACAACACACAGTAGAGCCCTTATACACATTACGCCACACAGTAGTACCCATTATACACTGTATGTCACAAAGTGTCCTTACACCTTAAACACGTTATGCCACAGTAGTCCACCTTATATACGTTATGCCACAGTAGAACCCCTTATACACAGTATGCTACCCAGTAGAACTCCTTATATGCCCCTTATACACAGTATGCCACACTGTAGTGCCCTTATTGACAATAAAAATAACTATTCCAGCTGCTAAATGAGGCATAGGCAGAGGGGGGAAGGGGGGACATTATAATTTAACTATTAAATTAAAGAATAATAACTTATTCTTTAATAGTTGAATTTTAATATACCCCTCCTTCCCATACCCCCCTCCCCCCCCCCCCCCACAAACACACACACTGCCTAAGCCTGATCTTGCAGCGATGCAATAGTTTTTATTTGTGTGTATCCCACAATCAACTAAGGATTGCTGAAAATCTTATAGTTCCTCACATGCCTGGCAATGCCTTACATGCTAAACTGGCTTAGTCCCATCAGGGTCTGTAATGTACAGTACACTGTTAATTTATTTTAGTTAACCTGTAAACTCTTAGGGCTAATTTTATTTAACACTGGATTTAGAGATCTCCTTACTACAGATGTAGCTAAGCTCAGCTTGGTTGTGACTAGGCGCTTCCATAATCCATTTGGTGTGAGGCACGAGTGTATATGTGCGCCTGTGGATTGACGCATCCTATAGGATTTCTATGGTGCAATCGCAGGTGTGTACAGTCACAGTGTGAGAGGCTGCCCAGCCAATCAGGAAAAGCCGTGGCAAGCCGATAATGGCTTGCTGTATCATAGCTCCGCCCACTCTTGCGACATCTTATATTAGATGCTGCAGAGCAGGAGAGCTCAGTCCTTCAGAGGAGGGGGAGCTTTGAAGATCTCTTGAAGAGAGGAGGAGCTCCAGCAGTCGTGGAAGAGACCAGAAGCCTGCAGGATCAAGCCAAAAGACAGCAGCAATGGAAGATCAAGCAGCAGCAGAGCATTCATGATGGCAGAAGTTGAGGACCGGAGAGCTCTGCAGTGGTGGGAAGCAAAAGGGCTCAATGAGAGGCTCCCCTTCTGAGCAGGAAGGCAGCTCTGTCCACTACAATCTATCTATAACTGCTTGGGATCATATGCGGCAGCTTGATATGAAGGAGGATAGGAAACCGAGTTAACAATCACTTTCAAGTGGGCTATAGTTTCCCCAACTGCATATGATAGTTGTTGCCTCCCTATCATATGAAACCTTTAAATTAACCCCTCCCCAACACAAATGATAGGTATGGTTTGATATTAGTACTATGCTTAAAATAATTGCTTTTTTTTTTTTTGATACCCAGGTCACCTTAGTCTTGCCGCCTTTTATCTGCCACCATTATAATAGCTTGAAATCATTAAACACGAGTAATTTAATCACCATATTTTTTGTCTATTTTAGTGGTCAAAATTTGACATTAGCTGGTAAAGGGCAGTGAGCGAGGTAATAACAGGCTTTTCAGCCCAATAATGCTATCGGGCTATCCAATTGTAGCCCGTTTTTACTGTGCTTTAACTCACCCGTTATCGGCCGATAACACATGGGATCCGTGATAACAGCGTGGACCTTTGTGTTCGGGTCCAATAACGGGTCGGTTATTGGGGATTCTGCTTTGCAGCTAAGCTAATAGGATACCACCCTTAGGGGGTCATTCCGATTTGACCGCTAGCTGCTTTCGTTCGCTGTGCAGCGATCAGGCAAAAAATCGGCACTTTTGCGCATGCGTATGCGGTGCATTGTGCACGCACGTCATACTATTACAAAGAACAATGTAGTTTCACACAAGGTCTAGCAAAGCTTTTCAGTCGCACTGGCTGCCGCAGAGTGATTGACAGGAAGAGGGCGTTTCTGGGTGTCAACTTACCGTTTTCAGGGAGTGTTCGAAAAAACGCAAGCGTGCTAGGAAAAATGCAGGCGTGGCTGGGCGAACGCAGGGCGTGTTTGTGATGTCAAAACAGGAACTGAATAGTCTGAAGTGATAGCAAGCACTGAGTAGGTCTGGAGCTACTCTGAAACTACACAAAATAATTTTGTAGCCGCTCTGCGATCCTTTCGTTCGCACTTCTGCTAAGCTAAAATACACTCCCAGTGAGAGGCGGCATAACGTTTGCACGGCTGCTAAAAACTGCTAGCGAGCGATCAACTCGGAATGACCCCCTTAGTTCAAGATCGCAAGCGCTGAGTAGGTCTGGAGCTACTCTGAAACTACACAAAATTATTTTGTAGCCGCTCTGCGATTCTTTCATTCGCACTTCTGCTAAGCTAAAATACACTCCCAGTGGGAGGTGGCATAGCGTTTGCACGGCTGCTAAAAACTGCTAGCGAGCGATCAACTCGGAATGACCCCCTTAGTTCAAGATGTCTGAATACAGGCCATTGTTTAATACACACAAACACACACACAAGATTATCTAGATTTGAGCTAGCAATTTATAACAAAAGTTTGCTGACCCCTGATCTTTTGAATACTGTATCTTTATATTGAGATTAAATATTTATACATTAACTTGTAAACTGCAAGTATTATTTTTTTTGTCGTTTCTAGATTCCTCAGCAGTTTCATGTCAAGGCAGAAATGTCATCATTACCTATAAGTATCTTTATTTCTTGAGCGGAGTATAATTTTACCTTATCGCATTTCTCTGGTATATATTGGCCTCAAGTGTTCTTACCCCAACCACACAATACAGCACAATGAATTGACGGTCAGTGTCCTAGCTCTTTTCAAAAGCATTCATTTCCTTGAAAGGTAAATGTATGATGCAATAGAGGCAGTTACGATTTTAATGCTGGAACTTAGCAGTTCAGAGAAAGAACCTACCTAACTCATTGAATAATGCTATCACTTTTATTCTGATTTCAGAATAATTTTAAGCACCAAAATACTTTTGCCTTTTGAAGATTGACGCAAGAAAAGGAATACAATATAAAAGTAAAACTCTTGACATTGAATGTGATGAGTTTTTCTGCAGTAATTGAAGAAATTCCTATGGGGTTTCCCTTTTTTCATTCTGTATCAGTATTTTCTGCAGGGATGATAAAAAATTACTCAGCTTTAGTTTTTGAATGATGTTTTGGACTTATTGATGTCAGTCACCCTCATTGTTCTCAAGACTCATACATTAACATATTGAACTATACAGACATTGCAATTTCATTTAATTACCCCAATACTGATACATGTAAGACATATTTACTGTTCAGCTTGCAATAGGCAGCACTCAGGAAGATGTAGCTCATACTGCGAACCAATGTTTCAGTGCATTAAGACACTTTCATCAGGGTGCATACTATACATTGCCATCTAAATGCCCAAGTCACCAAACCCCCACAAGACCCAGCATCACTCACACGTGATCTACCAATGTTAATCATACTTGCCTACTTTGCTGCCCGCTCCTCCAGGAGAAAGCAGCGTTGTAGGTGCATGGTGGCCTGGCCGGCGGCGTGGCCAGGAGGCAAGGTGGTCTGGCCAGGGGTGTGACCGGTGGGGAAGTGGGCAGATTGCATTATCGATGGTGCAAATAAGCATTAATCACATCATCGGATCCCCTCGGACAGCCCACTTGTTCTCTGCTGTGGGCGGTTGAGGGATGGGGTGTGGAGGGCTGGCAGGGAAAGCCGGAGACTTGACCCCCTTTCTGGCCAGGAGAGCCATCCGATTTTCAGAGCCTCCTGGCCATTCCGGGAGGGTGGGCAAGTACGATGTTAATATAGCTCATAATTCGCTGCTCAGCTGCAATATTGAAAATATGCTGAATTAAACAGCGCAAACACTGCTATCTTCATAGTGCGGGAGATAGAGCACAAACATATCTACTATTTAAGTCAAAGAGGATTCACAGATTGAAGGCCTAAATGAGAATTTGTTGTTGTCCTGCTTCTTTAAATAATGGTGAATATTATGCCTTATATGCTTGGTGGTATATGTATGGTGTATATATTCAGTGAATGATTGCTGTGTGATAGTTGAGCATGAGCTCATTTTTTTTATATATTCTGTTATGTGTTTGTGCTTTTTAATCCAACATATTTTCAATAATGCTACTGATTAGCCCATTACAAGCTTTGTTTACATTAATAGATCATGTGGGTGAGAAAAGTTCCCATGATGCTGGTAATCACTGAGTCCATGGTACCAGATTAGCGGCAGGGTTTAGCAGGGGAGATCCTCAGCCATATGTCCATTCAGTTTTCAATTTTATAAACACAATATACAATATATGGGGGAACATTACATTTTAATATTGTAATGGTGTATAGATTATAATAGTTATAATAAAGGGGAATTAATGTTGTATTTATCTGATAAGAGGTAAGGAAATGAATAATTGCTAATTTGTCACATTTTTTTAATATAATTAAGTGACTTTTTTTTCCTAATAAACAAATAAGTGTACAGATATTATCCAGCAAAATAAAGAGACACAGGTGCATTTTTTTAAAAATGAAGGTTCCAAATAAACTCTTTATTAAATTAATGGAAATAAATTTAAATTAACTATTGGAGGCCATTTCTCTTTATATTTTATACTGGTACCCACCAGCCAGTGGTACAAGAACACAGTGCTATTTACTATAGCAATGAAGGGAGCATCCCTAAGTGTCGGGGCCCAAACATATGTTAAGGTGCATCCTCCGACCCCATGTAGAATTGGTTTCCCATAATACGCATGATGTTTGTTTTAAAACGCATTTATTAGAGATATTGAAGTCAATGGATATCAATGACAATTTACATTTTAACCCTCTAATCTGTTGCATAATAAATGTGGTGGGTTGTCAGCAGTGATACACAGCAAATGACAATCAATCTGACAAATCAGCATTTAATAAATTCCCATCTTTGTGTTCATTTGTTATTTTTTTTGCCAAGGAATCCGGTTTGACGTAATTCAGCGCCAATAAGTACTGTGTATTGGCTTTTTGTAGCATAAATGTCTCTCAAGCTGCTTAACAGAGCAAAACTTAAAGTCACTTTTGTCAGGATAGAATAGATACTGTTTAAAGTTTGTACCATTGAAACAAAATATATAATAGTTCAAAAATGTTTCTTAGTTAAAAAAAACTGTGAAATACGTTAGCAATTATTGAATCTAAATTTAAACAAAACAGTTGAATGCCTGTCTTATTAAAAAGACATGAAAACTGCCTGGTTGTAGAAAACAATTTTGATGAATGCATTTCATTGTAAATGGCTCAGCAAGCAATAATTTTTATGCAAATAATCAATCTGAATATTGGAAATCATAATAACATTAAAATCAGTTTTGGTTTTTAAGAAAATGAGTTGAATGTTCAATAAGTCAAGCAATAAATAGAAATGAAATACATAAGATAAGCTGTACCTGAGGCTGGATATTTTTACACTGCTGCATAGTGTGTAGGTGTGCAGAAGCTGCGTTTTTTAGATCAATAATAACGCATTATTTACATATTAACAAGGGTTGGACAACAGAAATCTGTATAATATATTATTATTACAATTTTGAATAGAATACAGCTAATAGAGGTGATGCTTTTGAGGGCAGAGAGTCTAATTCAGACCTGACCGCTAGCAGGCGATTTGTGCACTGTGGTGGACAGATAGTCACCGCCTACAGGGGGAGGGTATTTTAGCTGTGCAAGTGTGCGATCGCATGTGTAGCAGAGCTGTACAAACAGTTCTTGTGCAGTCTCCTCACAGCCCAGGTCATACTCAGCCACTGCGTTCGCTTCAGCCTGTCCGGGACCGTAATTGACGCCAGGAACCCTCCCTGCAAACGCTTGGGAACGCCTGCGTTTTTCCTACCACTCCCAGAAAACGGTCAGTTGCCACCCACAAACGCCTTCTCCCTGTCAATCTCCTTGTGAAGGGCCGTGCAGATGGATTCTTCGCACAAACCTATTGCTGAGCGGCGATCCGCTTTGTACCCATGTGACGTGCTTGCGCATTGCGGTGCATACACATGCTCAGTTTAGACCTGATCGCAGGCTGTATGAAAACGCAGCCTAGCGATCAGGTCTGAATTTGGCCCAGAGTCTGTAGATGATAATGGAGGTAAGCCCACACAGAATTAGTGAACCAGGATTATAGTTTATTTGTTATTCAGGATAATGTAGCACACATGTGACATACAGTATAGTATATACACATCTGAGTGCATACCCAACAGATGCATGGTTCCCCTGCATTCCTTTTAGGTAAGATAGAGTGGGGAGAGCTCCAGGTGGGAGGTGCCGTGGTGTGGCACAGTAATACACATCACTGCAGCCCACTGTAAGCAGCCTTATGCAGCGATTCAAAGGGACAGGTCAGGGCCATTATAATGGGATTCAGAGCAGAACGTGTTATCATGATGCACCCTGACACTGCATTGGGTAAGTATGTGGGCAGAAACGGCCCAAGGCATAGGAAAACTAGGCAGATGACTAGGGCATTTGGAATGCCTAGGGGCACAAGCAGCTTCTGCTGAATAAAATGATGCACAGCATGCCTATATTCTGTGTGTGACTGCGGCTCTATCTGCATACGAAAAGCATTACTAATGTGCGGCATTATGTGTTTGAGGTGTACTACAGTACTTTGTGGTGTAACGTATAGAAAGGGCACTACTGTTTGGTCTAATGTGAACAAAGAGCAATATTGTGTGGTGTAATGTGAATAAGGGGCACTACTGTGAGGAGTAACGTAGTACTACTGTGTGATGTAATGTGAATAAGAGACACTATTGCATGATATAATGTGAATAAAGTTGTAGTACTGCGTGGCGTAATGTCAACTGGGGGTATTATTGTGTGGCCGTGCCCCTTCCCAGCAAGAAGATGCCCCTTTTTGGGCTGCACACCAAATGTGCACACTGTTCCTATTTAAAATATAGGGGGTAGGAGCACCAAAATGAAGACTGCTGTGGGTGAGGGGTGATGGTGCTGGGAAAGGGGTGCAGGGTCAGAAGCGGAACTAGCATCTGTGCAAGAGGGCACCAGCCAAAATCTTGCCTAAGGCATCATATTGGTGAGGGCCAGGACTGTATGTGGCATCTGGGAAGGTTTTCTTCTCTCCCCCAATTTTGAGAGTGTTGGTAAAAGATGCAGTAAAGTGACCACACATTTTACTGAGTGATCTTACACTTTACTTAGTTCTAGAGTAATATCAAAACTGAGATCCTGTTTAGCTGAAGGGTTGAGGCAGTGTAAGATGTGCGCCTGCTGCAAATCTAGAGAAAAAGAGCTGTCAGTATTGCACACACTTTAATCTGTTTATGCATAGGATCCGTATATATATATATATATATATATATATATATATATCATACAAATTCAGCACTCACCTAATATTAACACTTCAAACTGTAATTCATCTGAATTCAGGGAATGTTAGTTCCAAAATATTGCAATAGTTTGTTAAGCTGACCAGCCCCTTCACGGCCTTCCCATTTGGTCAGTCCCTACACTGACTTACACAAATCTGAGCAATGCTCACAGGCATCTTTTAGATTTTAAATACACAGCATGCTTATATCATGTGTTTAGGCCCTGTCCCACTCTTTTAAAGAGACAGGAACCACACCCAAGCATATCAGTTAAAACACCTGGGGAATTTCTTAACATTTAATGTACATATGGACAATAGGATAGGGGTGCAAGAAAGAGTGCGACCACAAAAAATGTATATAAACAGTAGGCAAGAACCCACAGCACTCATACATCCTGTGGGTTCCTGCCTATTGTTTATATAACATTTTTTGTGGTTGCACTCTTTCTTGCACCCCTATTGTCCATATGTAAATTAAATGTTAAGAAATCCCCCAGGTGTTTTAACTGATATGCTTGGATGTGCTGTCTGGAAGAAGGAGCTTTGCTCCGAAACGTTACAATAAATGGACCAGCGTTTTTTGCATATATAGAACCCTGTGAGTGCCGTTTGTACCAATGTTGGATGACTATGTGCTATAGGATTCAGGCACCAGGGGACGTTGCTGTTTTAATTGAGTGCCGACTGATTTGGAGGACTATATATATATATATATATATATATATATATATATATTAAACCCCTTGATGGAGTCCTGCTAAATTGCCAAAGGACGAAACGCATTGGGTCTATGCCACACTCCTCCTGAAGGACATCAGATAAGCCTTTTTATGTTTTTATCTATTGTACAGGTCCACTTTGTACATAATGTTTGTTATGTGTTATATAAAAAAATGTTTTAAATAAGAAACATACTAAACTATGGGCATTATTCCCAATTGTTGGGACCTCTACTTTTAAGGTATCCCGATAACCTCTTTGGGATTAGGAGAAAAAGTCACGCAGAGAACTACTACAAGCGAGAAGCCAAAGCTCTGAGGTTTAGACACCGGAACACTGAGAGAACCAGACGAATGACACACAGAGGGATGTGCATTACAAGCTGAGATTCCTGTTGTTTCCGGTACGCATATAAATTTCTCACTTTGCACTTGGAGAATTGAAACACAGAAGGCGATGAGTCCTACCACTTTATATATATATATATATATATAGGTACAGTATTCAGAGGGCGCACAATATTATTAACTCAAAATATTAAAAACCAGCGTGATCCAAAGAGCAGTGTTTTTAATCAAACATTAAAACATTAAATTAAAATCATATAGAAGTACAGTATTTCATAAGTACATTGATTGTTCATACAGAAACATAGTACTTCGTTAATATTTTCATAAAATCCAACGCGTTTCGTCCGTTATGGACTTCATCAGGGGTACAGATCGTAGTATGAGTATGGTTTGAGGTAAACCCCTACAACCATATGGTATTTCCACTGTAGGTTAGAATATTGTGGACAGTTATTAGATTTAGAAGACTTCTCTCATTGCGACTCCAATAGTCTTTTAACGTTAGGTATAGTGGAAAAGTATCTCAATTCTAGGAGTGACAATGACGAAATTAAGAATTGCCTCCCAGGATTTAAGAAATAACGGAGAGTTTTAGAAGCCAAAATCAATTATACCGGACAAAAACTCCAGAGGGATAGGGAATATCCAAAATGCAGAGTTCTGGACCTGTGTGGCTACCTCCTCTCCTTAATGTCAAGTGAGTGTCAAGTGAGTGTCACTGCTCTTTGGATCATGCTGGTTTTTAATATTTTGAGTTAATAATATTGTGCGCCCTCTGAATACTGTACCTATAACTTATCTGCATCTCCTACTAGCAGGGAGATATTCCATGAGGTGCTGCCAAATTTGATTACAGCGCGAGATAGGGTTATTGTTGATATATATATATATATATATATATATATATATATATGCAAAGTCAGTGGTACTGTAGTCTGAAATAAAAAATATGTAGTCCAGTCCTCACTGTGTTACTCACTATGGCGAGGGTTACCAACCATGGTTTTTAAGACACACAGTCCAGGTTTTAAGGATATGAGAACAGGATATGAATATGGCTTGGGCGCTACCACCTCAGATGTATATTACAATGTTTGAAAATAATTACAATATTAGGGAGTAACGAGAGAGTCTATTTTAAGGTCCCAGAGAGGTTTCTTTGTACTTCCACAGGTTTACTTTCCTCCATTAGGTCTTCAAGGCAGAGAACTTCTTATAGATAAGTGTCCATGCAAAATAGAAAAAAAAAGCGCATATAGTGTAGTATTTTAGTTTAAAAAATGACGATTTATTTTACAAGTCAAAAAGTGTATAAAAAGTAAGTATATGTAAAAGCACTTTTTCATCCAAATAAAAGTGAAAGCATTCACTTTACATTAATAAAATTGGAACCGTACCATGCCAAGCTCCCAGCATGGAGCAATGGAGAGAGCAATAAATTTTGGAGTTTCCGGAATTCCTCCTTACTCCTTCCAGGCTAAACACCGGCAGCAGGACCAGGTAAGTTCCTTTCCAGTTGTGGATGCAGGTAAATGGATCAATAAGCCTCCAACGCGTTTCGAGTTATTGTTAACTCTTCCTCAGGGCAGAATGCAGGTTTTAAGGATAGCACAGGTGGCTCCCACCCTCCCGTCCTGTTTTTTCTTTATATGTTTGCTGTCTGTGTGTTACAGTGTTTTATGATAAGCTATAGGTTATCATCCATCTTCACTGAGCTGTTGCAGTAACACACTGGAATTTGAAGTTCTACCAATTACCAAAGTTCACACTTCATCCCAAAATAACTATAGCCTTGCTAAATACAGATGTCACAGTGTATACTTGCCGTCACTATATTGAACCTTTTCCTACCAGTCTGGATTAAACATAAAAAGTAAATTTCATCCAAGGTAAACAATCCCCTGATAATACCTGTCATGTTATTAACCTGACCTTCACTCTAGTGGTCAAGAATCTTGGTCAGTGGGGAGGAGCATTAGTTAGATATTGTTTTAATGGCCACCTATTTATAGCCATCTGAGCTCTTTGCACATCTCAGAAAGTTTAATAATTGCTTCAAATTCAAACTCAGTCATCTTAAATTTCTTGTGGAATAAGAGATCTGGCCTCTTTCTCTGAAGAACTTTAACTAAAGAATCATTAGCTGAAGTGATAGGAAACTATAGGGCTTTAAAGCTGGGAAGATTGGTAGAAATTCAAACTTTGTGAGGGATCCCAGATAACTCTTTACTGGTATTTCATAAATATCTTCATCGACATTACATTGTTTCCTACTAACTGAGACTCTGCCTACTAGAACATATAGTGCAATACTGAACGGTTTTGGTATCTAACTTCTTCCATTTGGCTAGGTCCTCTATGCAATGAATGGAAATCTTCCCCCTTTGCTTCATCACTTTAATCACTTAAATGACGATTTCTTTTGTCAAAAACCGCTCCGAAAATGTCGGGGGGGTTTTATGAGTGAATTAGGTGAAGAACATGAATTTAACCCTATCCCAAATGATCTGAGTTAAAAAAAAAAAAAAAAAAATGTTTAAATATCAAAACATCGATCAGGAACACCGCAACCATCGGAACATTGGAAACATCGCGACCATCGTGGCTTTAATTTTGAAAGCCGGGACAGCCTCCAGGTAAACAGGGGGGGGGGATGGCTTGGGAGGGTTAATTTACACTCCCCAGTAGCTGCCATTGTCTGCAGCCTCTGTGTACGTTTATAGTATTCAAATTATAAATGTTACTTCAGTGCTAATTGGTTACCATGGGCAACTTCTCCACTGGCTCACTCAAATCACTGCTTAGTAAATGTCCCCCTTAGTCCCTAACCTACCCACCTAATACTCCTCTATCTAGATGGAAAAGCTATATCTGGCCAAACCAATCTATATTCCGTCAACTGGACTGCTACTATCAAGCCTGGGCAGTTGGAATTATGAGTAAATGTATATCCCACATGACACTTCTATACTTTCACGACTAGTTCTTGAGAAGCTATTAATGCGTTCACTGTCTCTGGCCCCTTTGTTCATGCTTAGGGCCTAATTCATGTACAGTAAGTACACAAATGCTTATGCTATGCACTGCAAGGTTTTAGGCTGTGGACTTGTTAATTATTGCAAGTGAAACTGCTGCCCAGAAAAGGATATAGATGTCCTCCGGAGCTATCACAAAGTTCACAACAACTGCATACACATACATAGCATCGCTGTAGTAACGATACACATTGACTCATCGAGTCTATGCTCACCCAGACTGGCCGCAGCGTAGCGATACTGCAGCTATGTTTCTCATGATCTCAGCTGAAGGCAGTTACACGCTCTGAAAACATCCATGAGGCGCCTGCGTTTTTGCCACCGCTCCCTGTTACCTCCCACAAACAGCCTTATCCTGTCAACCACTCTTCATTAAAGATCTTACTGCAAGCGGCATCGCAAAGGTACCCTAGCATGGGTCGCAGTGCGATCACAGCACATGCACAGACTGCCGATAATTGCCCAGTTGCATGAGCATCGGCATTGCATACACACATGAACTAGGCCCTTACTCCAGGGATTCCCAAACTGTGTTCCGTGGCACCCTGGGGTACCACAGCACACTTATAGGGGTGGCGCAGCCTGGTGGTCTAGTCCGGTCCCAAATTAAATGGTTCAGCCAGACCTGTTATTAGGCTGGCCGCATGCTCACGGCTTTAGCAATAGTGTGTGTGCGGCATGTGCTCATTTACAGAGAGGGTTGCAAGCACCAGCTCCGCTCCCTTTATTCTCCTTCACTGCCTGTGCAGCAGACCCAATTCCAAGCTGATGTCCCTCTCCTCAGACCCTACTACTACTACTGCAGCAGCCTGCAACACTTCCTCTCCTCTCCCACCACCAGCACTGGCTGATGTGAGGCTGCTCTTCATGCTCTGGGGGTTCGTAGTCATACAGGCAGCCGGCTGCTGGTGGGGCATAGAGGGCAATGGATTTAGGAGAGCTCTAAAATAATTTTATGTGTAAACTCCTTGAATGAAAAATGAACTTCTGGGGCCAGCTTCATCTCTGGAGTGAATGTACTAGGAGTCCTGCTGCACAGCAGCTGTCTGCAAAACTACAGCAGGTATGAAGTACACTGTGTGCAGCCCACCTGTACCCCCACAATGTGTGCACTGACACTATGCAGCACATCTGTGCCCTGATCCTGTGTACACTGACACTATGCAGCACATCTGTGCCCCCATCCTGGGGGTAATTCAGACCTGATTGTAGCAGAAAATTTGTTGCAGTTGGACAAAACCATGTGCACTGAGGTGGGGGGGGGAGGGGGCAGATATAACATTTGCAGAGAGAGTTAGGGTGTGTACACACGGTGAGATCTTTGCTATGTTCGATAGTGACTATGCGATTTCCCTAGAACTCCCCCAGAGCCCAGATAGCACAGATTGTACAGATTTTGTCTATGTACGATTTTGACTAAGTGCCAATTTTGACTATACTTTGTACTAGATTGTACACTAGATAGTCAAGATTGACTTACCTGCACAGTCTATCTAGCCTTACGATACCGACCCCACGGGAGGGCGCATCAGGATCGAATCTGTATCGCAAGCTGCCTAACACCATGAGATTTGCACTAACTTTTCATAAGATTTTGACTATATAGTCAAAATCTCACAGATTTATCTCACCGTGTGTATACACCCTTAGATTTGGGTGGGTTATTTTGTTTCTGTGCAGGGTAAATACTGGCTGCTTTATTTTTACACTGCAATTTAGATTTCAGTTTGAACACACCCCACCCAAATCTAACTCTCTCTGCACATATTACATCTGCCCCACCTGCACTGCACATGGTTTTGCCCACCTGCTAACAAATTTGCTGCTACGATCAGGTCTGAATTACCCCCTATGTACCCTGCTGTACAGCAGCTGTCTGCAAACTACAGCAGGTATAAAGTACACTGTGTGCAGCAGTGACGTGCGGTGGGGTGAGGCAGGTGAGGCAGAGCCTTTCCTGTCATACTAATGTTTGTGCCAGAGTTTTTACTGTATAAAGTATATGAAAAATACAAAGAATATGTTTGAAATATCTTCTTTGTATTATTCTAATCATTTTTATAGCCAAAACTGTGGAGTAAAAAGTCTATGGCAGGTGAGCACTGCCTCACCTGCCTATCTTTTCAGCACATCTCTGATCAAAACTCACAAAATTTTCAGGAGTTTATACTGCTGCACATGTGTATAATGCCCCTATGTACCCTTTGGCTCATATATTACGTGTAAATCCGGCGCTGGTGCAAGCCAATGCCTCCTGAGCAATTTAGCTCACTGCACGTCCCTGGTGTGCAGCCCACCTGTGCCCCCACTATGTGTACACTGACAGTATGCAGCACATATGTGCCCCCATCCTGTGTACACTGACACTATGCAGCACATCTGTCCATCCCGTGTACACTACACTATGCAGCACATCTGTGCCCCCATCCTGTGTACACTACACTATGCAACACATCTGTGCCCCCATCCTGTGTACACTGACACTATGCAGCACATCTGTCCATCCTGTGTACACTACACTATGCAGCACATCTGTGCTCCCATCCTGTGTACACTACACTATGCAACACATCTGTGCCCCCATCCTGTGTACACTGACACTATGCAGCACATCTGTCCATCCTGTGTACACTACACTATGCAGCACATCTGTGCCCCATCCTGTGTACACTACACTATGCAGCACATCTGTCCATCCTGTGTACACTACACTATGCAGCACATCTGTGCTCCCATCCTGTGTACACTACACTATGCAGCACATCTGTGCCCCATCCTGTGTACACTGACACTATGCAGCACATCTGTCCATCCTGTGTACACTACACTATGCAGCCCATATGTGCCCCTATCCTGTGTACACTACACTATGCAGCACATTTGCACTCCCATCCTGTGTACACTACACTATGCAGCACATATGTGCCCACATCCTGTGTACACTACACTATGCAGCACATATGTGCCCCTAGCCTGTGTACACACTACACTATGCAGCACATCTGTGCCCCTATCCTGTGTACACTGACACTATGCGGCACATCTGTCCATCCTGTGTACACTACACTATGCAGCACATCTGTCCATCCTGTGTACACTACACTATGCAGCACATATGTGCCCCTAGCCTGTGTACACACTACACTATGCAGTCCACCTGTGCCCCTATCCTGTGTACACTACACTATGCAGCACATATGTGCCCCTATCCTGTGTACACTACACTATGCAGCACATATGTGCCCCTATCCTGTGTACACTACACTATGCAGCACATATGTGCCCCTATCCTGTGTACACTACACTATGCAGCCCACCTGTGCCCCCACCATGTGTACACTGGCACTATGCAGCACATCTGTGCCCCCATCCTGTGTACACTGACACTATGCGGCACATCTGTCCATTCTGTGTACACTACACTATGCAGCACATCTGTGCTCCCATCCTGTGAACACTACACTATGCAGCACATCTGTCCATCCTGTGTACACTACACTATGCAGCACATCTGTGCTCTCATTCTGTGTACAGTACACTATGCAGCACATCTGTGCCCCATCCTGTGTACACTGACACTATGCAGCACATCTGTCCATCCTGTGTACACTACACTATGCAGCCCATATGTGCCCCTATCCTGTGTACACTACACTATGCAGCACATTTGCACTCCCATCCTGTGTACACTACATTATGCAGCACATATGTGCCCACATCCTGTGTACACTACACTATGCAGCACATATGTGCCCCTAGCCTGTGTACATACTACACTATGCAGCACATCTGTGCCCCTATCCTGTGTACACTGACACTATGCGGCACATCTGTGCCCTCATCCTGTGTACACTGACACTATGCAGCACATCTGTCCATCCTGTGTACACTACACTATGCAGCACATATGTGCCCCTAGCCTGTGTACACACTACACTATGCAGCACATCTGAGCTCCTATCCTGTGTACACTGACACTATGCAGCACATCTGTCCATCCTGTGTACACTACACTATGCAGCACATCTGTGCTCCCATCCTGTGTACACTACACTATGCAGCACATCTGTGCCCCATCCTGTGTACACTGACACTATACAGCATATCTGTCCATCCTCTGTACACTACACTATGCAGCACATCTGTGCTCCCATCCTGTGTACACTACACTATGCAGCACATCTGTGCCCCATCCTGTGTACACTGACATTATGCAGCACATCTGTCCATCCTGTGTACACTACACTATGCAGCCCATATGTGCCCCTATCCTGTGTACACTATACTATGCAGCACATTTGCACTCCCATCCTGTGTACACTACACTATGCAGCACATATGTGCCCACATCCTGTGTACACTACACTATGCAGCACATATGTGCCCCTAGCCTGTGCACACACTACACTATGCAGCACATCTGTGCCCCTATCCTGTGTACACTACACTATGTGGCACATCTGTGCCCTCATCCTGTGTACACTGACACTATGCAGCACATCTGTCCATCCTGTGTACACACTACACTATGCAGCACATATGTGCCCCTAGCCTGTGTACACTACACTATGCAGCACATATGTGCCCCTATCCTGTGTACACTACACTATGCAGCACATATGTGCCCCTATCCTGTGTACACTACACTATGCAGCCCACCTGTGCCCCCACCATGTGTACCCTGGCACTATGCAGCACATCTGTGCCCCCATCCTGTGTACACTGACACTATGCGGCAAATCTGTGACCCTATGCTGTGTACAGTACACTGGCATTGTGCATCTCAACCCTGTGTACACTGACACTGTGCAGCCCATCTGTATCCCCATCATTAGCGTGAGAAGTTCCAACAGAACTTGGCCTAGGGGTGGTGCAAAAATATTCTGAGACATAAAGTGTGCCACGGTCAGAGAAAGTTTGAGAACCACTGCCTCAGTCTAATATAAAAATCTCCAAACACCAAGCTGCACCGCTTATTGGGGGTAATTCCAAGTTGATCGCAGCAGGACATTTTTTAGCAGTTGGGCAAAACCATGTGCACTCTAGGGGAGGCAGATATAACATGTGCAGAGAGAGTTAGATTTGGGTGGGTTATTTTGTTTCTGTGCAGGGTAAATACTGGCTGCTTTATTTTTACACTGCAATTTAGATTGCAGATTGAACACACCACACCCAAATCTAACTCTCTCTGCACATGTTATATCTGCCTCCCCTGCAGTGCATATGGTTTTGCCCAACTGCTACAAAATTTCCTGCTGCGATCAACTTGGAATTACTCCCATTACTCATAAGCCTCCTGGTTAATCACAGCGGATGGTGATCAGTAATTGTTGCCTATAAATAAGGCTTACTTCATTTGCAGACAAGTTTCATTCTCAATTACATTTAATTGCTCTCATTTGCAAACATCATTTAAGTGCTGTAGAATGATGGAGGGTGTGTAGTAAGTTACAGACATTCTCATTTCATTCACATACTGTAAGTATTGAATTATTCTGAAAAATATAATGGAGCTGTTTGAATAAGATAAAACCTTGGTTGGAATTACAATACCACAAGTAACATCAGTGTATGCAAAACAAAAACAGCATACTGTATTGTGGGTTCTATTTAAAAAGGAAAGCAAAAAGCAGCATAAAAATATTGCTGCTCTTCAATTTTAGTTTATCTCCGTATTTACATTTTATGGTGTGCCAGGACTTGACCTAGAAATACAGATAAAGGAGACCAGGGGGTAAATTTACTAAGATGGGCATTCTATTTAAGATGGGATGTTGCCCATAGCAACCAATCAGATTCCAGGTATTATCTTCTAGAATCTAGAAGGTGCTAGATAAATGAGAAGTAGAAGCTGATTGGTTGCTTAGTAAATTTCCCCCTAGGGTGAAAGACAGCAGAGGTGAAGAACAGTATGTAATCTGTGTGTGTGTGCCTCCCTGCCCTGCCCTGTCATACAGAATAAATTCTAATGTGACAGTATGTCCACTGCAGCATCGCCATGTGCATCAAACAGTTAACGAATATAATGAATGAAATGTATTGCAAATTGTAACGCAGAAGACTGAGCAGAAAATGCAACAACCATGACAGATTTTCCATATTCCTTTCACTCATGCGTAGCACAATTTACTGTAATATGGGCTACATAATAGTAGTATTATGAGAATTTGAGCAAGAGCAACAGGAGTGGAGATCTGGCTCTAAGGCGGTTTTTGTTATTTTGTAACAAAATGTTACTTGGTTTTAGAAAATAGTGTACAGAGACCTGTATATAAATGACCACAATTAGCATAATGAACAGCAGATTTTGCCGTTTGCAACATCAGTCTTGAGTATTTTGTGATTCAGCTCGCTGGCTCTGTGGCTATCTGTACATTTTGGCTGAGCAATGGCTGCTGTCAGTGGTAGATTGGCACATGTTTTGCAAAATAGATAATTAGTTAAGCAGAAAGCAAGTTTACTAGGTAGGACTAGAGACACACTCTACATAGTTATGTTGTCTACTAGACTTTTTTTTTTTTTTTTTACTATAAAACTATACACAGGGCCGTTTCTAGACAATTTGGCTCCCAGTGCGAGATTTCAAAATGCGCCCCCCCCCCCCCCCCCATTTCTATAAAAAAAAATTGCGCTCTCCCCCCCCCCATATAGCCAGAAAAAAAGCATGCGCGCGCTCCCGACAAGGCTGTGTGGCCTGATTGAAACGGGCGTGGTCTCATTACAGTGGGCGTGGCCTCGTCTGATATCACACCCACCACAGGGGGAAAAAATAAAAATAAAAAAGTCCCCTTTTTACACATTACACCAGGCAAGTGTCCCCATATTACACAGCGCGGCAGGCAGGTGTCCCCATTTTACAAAGTGCGGCAGGCAGGTGTCCCCATTTTACAAAGTGCGGCAGGCAGGTGTCCCCATTTTACACAGTGCGGCAGGCAGGTGTCCCCATTTTACAAAGTGCGGCAGGCAGGTGTCCCCATTTTACACAGTGCGGCAGGTATCCCCATTTTACACAGTGCGGCAGGTGCCCTAATTTTACACAGTGCGGCAGGTGCCCCCATTTTACACAGTGCGGCAGGTGCCCCCATTTTACACAGTGCGGCAGGTGCCCCCATTTTACACAGTGCGGCAGGTGCCCCCATTTTACACAGTGCGGCAGGTGCCCCCATTTTACACAGTGCGGCAGGTGCCCCCATTTTACACAGTGCGGCAGGTATCCCCATTTTACACAGTGCGGCAGGTGCCCCCATTTTACACCGAGCGGCAGGTGCCCCCATTTTACACAGTGCGGCAGGTGCCCCCATTTTACACAGTGCGGAAGGTATCCCCATTTTACACAGTGCGGCAGGTATCCCCACTTTACACAGTGCGGCAGGTATCCCCATTTTACACAGTGCGGCAGGTGTCAAGTGGAGGGAGGGGGGGAGGGAGAGAGAGAGAGAGAGAGAGAGAGAATATGAATACTTACAACTTGCCGCTCTTCGGGTCCCGCGCGCCGGCCGCCTCCTCTGTCGATGGTTATCTCCAGTCCTCCTCTCCTCCCTCTCTCTCCCCCCGAGCGCTCCTGCTCGGGGGGCGGGGCTTCGCGAAATGACGCGTTTGCGTCGTGACGTCACGACGCAAACGCTTCATTCCGCGAAGCCCCGCCCCCCGAGCAGGAGCGCTCGGGGGGGGGAGAGAGAGGGAGGAGAGCAGTGGTCACAAAGTGCCGCGGCGGGCGCCCCGTGCGGTTGCACGGCTCGCCCGCCGCTAGAACGGCACTGACTATACACTCTCTCCTGGAAATGGCCAATGCTAGGTCAGCCTTTTGTCAGAAAAACAGATTTCCAGTCGATTTTCACCCTTCACACTAACTGAAATAGCATATTTATGATTCTTTACTATGTTTTACTTGAGACAGTGTTACACTATTATAGTTTAGTTTTTTTTTTTAATAGATGGCACAAAAGTTGTTATAGGAATAACGGGCAAAACCTTGTGCACTGCAGGTGGGGCTAATGGAACATGTGCAGAGAGAGTTAGATTTTGGTGGGTTATTTTATTTTTGTGCAGGGTAAATACTGGCTGCTTTATTTTTACACTGCAATTTAGATTTCAGTTTGAACACACCCCACCCAAATCTAACTCTCTCTGCACATGTTATATCTGCCCCACCTGCAGTGCACATGGTTTTGCCCATTAGCGAAAAATACTGCTGTTGTGATCAGGTCTGAATTAGGCTCCAAGTACTGAGCACTGCTATTACACCAAGTACTGAGCACTGCCAAAATACCAAGCAGTGAGCACTGCCAATAAACCAAGTACTGAGCACTGCCAATACACCAAATACTGAGCACTGACAATATACCAAGTACTGAGCACTGCCAATACACCAAGTCCTGAGCACTGCCAATACAGCAAGTACTGAGCACTGCCAATACACCAAGTACTGAGCACTGCCAATACACCAAGTACTGAGCGCTACCAATACACCATGTACTGAGCGCTGCCAATACAGCAAGTACTGAGCACTGCCAATACACCAAGTACTGAGCACTACCAATACACCATGTACTGAGCGCTGCCAATACAGCAAGTACTGAGCACTGCCAATACACCAAGTACTGAGCACTGCCAATACACCAAGCAGTGAGCACTTCCAATACACCAAGTGCTGAGCACTGCCAGTATACCAAGTACTGAGCACTGACAATATACCAAGTACTTAGCACTGCCAATACACCAAGTACTGAGCGCTGCCAATACACCAAGTACTGAGCGCTGCCAATACGCCAAGTACTGAGCACTGCAAATACACCAAGTACTGAGCGCTGCCAATACACCAAGTACTGAGCACTGCCAATACACCAAGTACTGAGCGCTGCCAATACACCAAGTAAAAAGTTTGTATTTAAGATCTACAGAATGGCCATGTAAACTCAACTGCTGGTCTCTGACAGTTCAACTGTCATTGTTGCCATCTCTATCTATACCTCCTTTGGTGATCTCTGCTGGTGACACGACACTTTACAGTCCACAATGGCTCGTATCACCTCCCAGTATAGAGCACTGCAAGATCTGAACTCTATCCTGCCCATGGTCCTCATTCCGAGTTGTTCGCTCGCAAGCTGCTTTTAGCAGCATTGCACACGCTAAGCCGCCGCCTACTGGGAGTGAATCTTAGCTTAGCAAAATTGCGAACGAAAGATTCTCAAAATTGTGAATAGAAATTTCTAAGTAGTTTCTGAGTAGCTCGACACTTACTCTGCCACTGCGATCAGTTCAGTCAGTTTCGTTCCTGGTTTGGAGTCACAAACACACTCAGCGTTCACCCAGACACTCCCCCGTTTCTCCAGCCACTCCCGCGTTTTTCCCAGAAACGGCAGCGGTTTTTCACACACTCCCGTAAAACGGCCAGTTTCCGCCCAGAAACACCCACTTCCAGTCAATCACACAACGATCACCAGAACGAAGAAAAAACCTTGTAATGCCGTGAGTAAAATACCAAACTTCTTAGCAAATTTACTTGGCGCAGCCGCAGTGCGAACATTGCGCATGCGCAGTTTGCGGAAAATCGCTGCGATGCGATGAAAAAGAACGAGCGAGCAACTTGGAATGAGGGCCATGGTTTGCTGTCTGATCAGCAACTGGAAACAGTGATCCATTTACTTTACCTACTGAACATATAGTGCTCCTGCAGGAGGAATATACTTCATAGTGCATGTATTAGGCCTAATTCAGAGGCGGACACTGCTGCATCTGCTCTAACATTTGTTGTCAGAGTCAGCGATAATATGCAAATACTAGTTTTATCTTCCTCCTTGTAATGCCCACTTTCAGCATGTGTGCATACTTTAATACCTCCAGTGACCTTTGACACTCCACCATTGGCACACCATCACTTGCACCATCGACATATGCACCTGCCCTATAGCAAGGTGCAGTTTCTTGGTCTGTGCGTAGCCTCTGACTAAGTGGTTATGCTTCTGGGAAAGCAGTCGCTGTCACTGGCACACCCAAAGGCACTGGCACACCCACCACACTCCCATCACATCCCCACAAGATGACTTTCTTTGCTTTCACTACAGGCCACCTCCCAGCCTCCGCCCAGGAACTCCCATCACTTTGCTTGTTCTTTGCTCAAGATGCCATCTGTCCAGAGGAGTTTTAAGAGAGGAGGAGGCATGTGGGCAGCCTCCTCCATACAGCCCTACCACCAGCAATGCTGTAGAGCAGGGGTGGGGAACCTTTTTTCTACCAAGGGCCATTTGGATATTTATAAAATCCTTCGGGGGCCATACAAAAATTCTCAACTTAAAAAATGACCCTGCCCCCTGTAGGTCTGCCCCTTAGAGGTACTGTGTGCGCGTGCCGGAGGCGTGCGCGTGCCAAAGAGATGGGTGTGGCCAATTAAAATGGGACGTGATACACATATGCTCCCAATAGTGCAGTGCCAGATCCACAATTGCCCCCACTGTGCCAGATACACAATTGCCCCACAGTGCCAGATCCACAATTGCCCCCACAGTGCCAGGTATACAAATGCCCCCACAGTGCCAGGTATACAAATGCCCCCACAGTGTCAGGTATACAGTTGCCCCCAACAGTGTCAGATTCACAAATGCCCCCACAGTGCCAGATCCACAAATGCCCCCACAGTGCCAGATCCACAAATGCCCCCACAGTGTCAGGTATGCAAATGCCCCCACAGTGCCAGGTATACAAATGTCCCCACAGTGCCAGATCCACAAATGCCCCCACAGTGCCAGGTATACAAATGCCCCCACAGTGCCAGATCCACAAATGCCCCCACAGTGCCCCCCCTACCCTACTTTGCTGCTCACTGCTGCTGCTCCATCCGGTGGGTGTCAGGACAGGGAGGAGAGCGCGGCGGCAGTGGCGTGTAGGACCTCAAACCAGCAGCCGGTTCATGAGCCAATCAGAGCTCGTGGACCGGCAGCGGCGGCTCCTGGTTGGCTGCCGGTCCGCGAGCTCTGATTGGCTCACGAACCAGCGGCTGGTTTGAGATCTTACCTGCCGCCGGACATAGTAGCTGCGCTCTCCTCCCTGATAGCAGAGACACGCTGCCGCCGGACTGAGCGGCGGCGTGTCTCACTGACACAAGCGGGTGGGCCGGAACCAACCCCTGCTGTAGAGTATGAGCACTAGAGTCTCAGGCAGTGGCGGAAGTCTGGGAGGCAATATAAACTTTTTCGCCTCCGGGCATCTTATAATAACTTACGCCTCTGGTCTCAGGGGTACATTTACTAAGCAGTGATAAGAGCGGAGAAGTGAGCCAGTGGAGAAGTTGCCCATGGCAACCAATCAGCACTGAAGTAACATCTATAATTTGCATACTATAAAATGATACAGAGCTGCTGATTGGTTGATGGGGAAATTTCTCCACTGGCTCACTTCTCCGCTCTTATCACTGCTTAGTAAATGTTCCCCTCAGCCTCTAATACGCATGCACAGATGATGATGCAGCGACCATTTTCCTGGTGACTTCTCTGCTGCGCGTGCGCAGAATTGCCACAACAGTTTTCCGTGATGATTTGTGCTTTGCTGCCGCCAATGGGGGACTCAAGAGAGGTGAGTATTAAAGAAATGGGTGCAGGGTGTGCGTTGTGGGCCACTTTGGACTCCGGATCTAGTGTGCACTGCAAACACTGCACCCATTAATAATATGTCAGTGCATCTGTCCCATAGGCAACAGCACCTTCGTGAGTACACTCAGTGTACACAGGGTAATACATACTCCATAGCATCCACACTCCCTGCATCCAAACTTGTGAGGTGACCATGCAACTTGGACGCATGCGCAAACTTACAACAGCGGCGAACTGCATGCAGCATCGACACTGTGTCCACTTCTGAACCAGGACCTAAGACTCACTGGGTAATCGATACCATATTAAGTAATTAGAGAGTGTCTGCCTCTATTTATACTTATCTTGATTTTATGTAGGCAAATTATGTTATTATGTTTTTATTTTTGTATTGATTAAATGTGGGTATTTACCATTTTATTAAGATGTAAGTGTCCACCTCATACATTATATTTAGGGATATTGATATATATGTTATTGTGATATTTCGCACTATGGGCAGGGCCGGTTCTTGCCCTTGTGGCGCCCTGGGCAAAACTATAGGGGCGTGGCTTCATACGGGGCGTGGTCAGTTACGCCCCCATTTGTGCCCCCTGTAGCGCCGCTGGAAGAGAAAAAAAAATCAAAATGTATACTTACTATCCCCGCTCCTGATTCCAGACCGCTGTAGACAGCCGCCGGCGCCGCTCCTCTCCTCGGATCAGCATAGACACTAGAGGTTAAATATGACCCATAGCGTCTGTGCCACAATGCTGTGCGGTGGGGACCAGCGGGGGGCACAGCGGGGGGTACAGCGGCGGGGGGCACATTAGCGGATCTTGCCATGGTGCGGCGCCCTCCGGATGGCGCCGGCACCCTCCAGAAGGCGGAGCCCCGGGCAAAAGTCCTGCTTGCCCGTGGCAGGAGCCGCTACTGACTATGGGGGTAATTCAGAGTTGATTGCAGTAGCAAATCTGTAAGCAGTTGGGCAAAACGATGTGCAGTGCAGGAGGGGGGCAGATATAACACGTGCAGAGAGAGTTAGATTCGGGTGGGGTGAAATCTAAATTGCAGTGTGAAAATAAAGCAGCCAGTATTTACCCTGCACAGAAAGTAAATAATCCACCCAAATGTAACTCTCTCTGCACATGTTATATCTGCCCCACCTGCAGTGCACATGGTTTTTGCCCAACTGCTAACAGATTTGAGGCTGCGATCAACTCTGAATTACCCCGGGCCCCTATTCCCCTTCTGCAAAGTATAATAAGGGCTTTAGATATCTTGCGCTACATAACTTGTCCTTCTGTTTATTATTTCAGGAAGTTTTCTTACTTTTGTGCAGCAACTTATATCTCATCAAGAGCTGAATGGGTCCTCTATACTGGGGGTGTGCGGCCAAATTTGGGATGCATGACCATGCCAGCTGCAACAAAAAATTAATAAATACTGTCAAGGGGGACTTTTGTGACCCACAGCAGCTGACCCAGGCCCCTCCCCAGGGCAGGTAATCAGTACTGCTTCCCCTCCCCCCATTTATGCCCCTGCATATACTGGGCTGCTCTGAGCACGCAGGTGGGGCCCAAAGTCTTTTCCAGAACCATAGGAGGAAATATTTACAGAAGAGATAAATGATGCAAAACAGTAATTTTAGAAAACCTCTCTGGAAAATTTTCAGATATGTAACAAAGTAACATAGTTTCTGAGGTTGAAAAAAGACAATTTGGCCATTGAGTTCAACCTGTTAGTGATCTCCTACACTGTATTATTTTTAACTGTGGTAAATGTTTAGCCAATATGTATATTACTCTTACTTATTTATAAAAAAATGTATTACTATAGTGCATGATTTACCCACCATAGCCCTGTATATCCTTATCCATTAGGAAGTTATCTAGCCCATTCTTAAAAGCAATGACCGAGTCCGCCATTACTATTCTCTCAGGCAGGGAATTCCAAATACGTATTGTCCTTACTGTGAAGAAACCTTTCCGTCTCTGAGTGCGAAATCTCCTTTCCTATAACCTAAGCGGGTGTCCTTGTGTCTTTTGTGATGATCTTACCAAAAACAAATCCCCTGCTAGCTCTGTGTATTGTCCCCTTATATATTTGTAAATGTTAATCATGTCCCCTCTTAATCTCCTTTTTTCCAGTGTAAACATGCCTAGCCTAGCAAACCTTTCCTCGTATTCGAGCTTCTCCATCCCCTTAATCAATTTGGCCGCCCGTCTCTGTACCTTTTCTAATTCCAGGATATCCTTTTTGTAGTATGGTGCCCATAATTGTGCACAGTATTCAAGTTGTGGCCTCACTAGTGATTTATATAATGGGAGTATAACACTCTCATCCCTTGTATCAATTCCCCGGTTTATGCATGCTAATACCTTGTTTGCCTTATTAGCTGCATTCTTACTTTGGGTACTACTGCTGAGTTTGTTATCTATATGAACACCTAAATCCTTTTCCAGTACAGAATCCCCTAGTTTTTCTCCATTTAGTATGTAGGTAGTATTTTTGTTCTTGTTACCAAAGTGCATTACTGTCAGGGCCGAGTGTTTTTGTGAATCCGTTAACCATGGACCAACCAAAGGTGTAGGTGCCGGAGAATAGTGAAAGCAGGGAGGACGAATAAAGTTCTGTTTCATATTTTATTAAAGGCAACAATTCCAGTAAGGAGTTACTGTAAATGTCAATTATTAGTCACCATATATATACTGACGTATTGCAATGAATGGTATAATGATAAGAAGGAACAGTCTTTAAGATGCATTGAAGAAATGTTCATACAACTGAGTTTAAACAGGCTTGTGAAGAATAGTCCAAATGAAGCAATGACTGGTGCCAAACTGTAAGGAGTGTTAACTGGATTTTGTAGACATAAATTAATAACTGTAGAGATTTGTACTTAAGATTAAAGGTTAAACTGGAAGGCTGGGAAGAATTGTCCTTGATTGCAGCATCAATGAAAATACAATACTGAATAGAATACTTGCAAATTGTGAAACTGCAGCAGACGACAATGGTGAAGAATGAATTAAACTGAGAGCTGATTAACCGAGCACCTGGGTTTAGTAGAATCCTCCAAAGGCTGTGTGATTGAAGCAGGCAGACAGGGTAACCTCTCACAAGACTCTGGAAATTCACTTGTTGCCACTGGGAGAGCGATTAACTGACAGCACAGCAGGGAGCTGGTGGATCTTTTGCAGTGAAGGCTGCAGGCAGACCTCTAGGAGTGGAGCCGATATCTGGACCACTGGAATCACACAGAAAACAACGGAGTGTCAGGCTCCGGAGCCTTACCTCTGGCGGGTGCTCCCGCGGGTTGCCGTCCCACTGGTTGGTGCGGCTGCGGCGGCAGGGAGCTGCTAGTGGCGGGTTCTCCGGGACGGATGTGCGGCTGCCAAGGGCCGAGGCCAAGGGTCTGGAGAGCCGGGCGCTGCGGCGGGGATCACTGCAGTAAGGTCCTCTAGTGGTGACACAGTATAGTGTGTCAGAGACAGAAGCTGGCTAAAGCTGTGTGCTAACACCTTAGTATATCTCCTGTGCTGGGGGCAGCCATGTTGGAGACCAGAGTATTACCAATGAAGTTCCCAATCTGTGTCCAGCCAATCCTGCATGTTCTCCCCTTACAAAAGGGGGTTGGCTCAGAGGGAGAGTGCCAGTGCTTCAAGTTACCTCCTTGTGAAAGGTTCTCCAGCTCTGTGCTCCCAGGTTACTTCTGGTTCCCTGGTCCTGGTTGCTCTCATCCATCGGTTACCTAAACGCTGCTGCAGTCCTGCTGTCTAAGTCCGTTGCCACTTGTGGAAGCGCTCACGGGGTCCCAGGTCGTAGAGGAGCTCCAGGTGCTAACGGCGGTTCCCGCAGATATCATCATTTCTACAAAGTCCAAGTTCTTCGGCCTTGTCTTTCAATCACAAACCATAGTCTTCATTTCTTCAAAGTCCAAGTTCTTCAGCCTTGTCTTTCAATCACAAACCACAGTCTTAATTTCTTCAAAGTCCAAGTACTTTAGCCTCGTCTTTCAATCACAAACCACAGTCTTCATTTCTTCAAAGTCCAAGTTCTTCAGCCTCGTCTTTTAATCATAAAACACAGTCTTCATTTCTTCAAAGTCCAAGTTCTTCAGCCTCATCTTTTAATCATAAAACACAGTCTTCCGTTCTTTACCAGAGTTCTTCAGCTTCACTCTTCAAGTCATTTAACCATAGACTCTGATTCATCCAGTTTCTTCTATTTCTCCAATATTCGTGTACAGCCTAATTATTCATTAAAACTACAGTTATCTTCCTACGGAGTCCTCCTTTTCTTTACACCCTCCGGCCAACGCTTACACTTAATTTGGCTTCCACCCCATGAGGAGAAATTACATTCAGCCACCTAGTTTACTCTACTCACAGGTAGCTGTCCCTTCAGCCAAAACTCGGTTGTCGGAACCCCAACTTACGCCAAGCGTGACAGTAAGCACTTGCCCAATGGATCCGGCAAGTGAGCAGGCTACCGGGGGCGATTCCTCTGTGGATATTCTGTCTCGTCTAAATAAACAGGAGGCCATGCAGGCACAGATTGTACAGTTCATGCAGAATATGTCCACTCGTTTGGATTCTCTTCACGCAGCCATTTCCACATCTCGGACTCCGGTTCCAGCTTCCAATCTGCCAGCACTTAATCCTCCAGTGTCGATTCCAGTTCCTCGTTTACAACTAACACCACCCAGTGAATTTGATGGTAGTCCAAAGCAATGCTGAGGGTTCCTCAATCAATGCGAGATCCAGATTGAGCTTCAGTCAGCTAACTTTCCGTCAGATCGGACCAAAATCGCATACATCATTTCACTTCTGACCGGACCAGCTCTGGATTGGGTTTCACCCTTATGGGAGAGAACTGATACCATACTCTCGAATTACCCGGAATTCGTGGCAACTTTTTGTAAAATCTTTGACGCGCCAGGCTGGACCACCTCTGCCTCTTTGGAGATTCTGCGTCTGCGTCAGGGAACCCGTTCCGTTGCCCAGTACGTGATCCAATTCCGTACTCTGCCTTCCGAAGTGGGCTGGAATGAAGAGGCTCTCATTGCCGCCTTTTGGAACGGTCTCTCTGACAAAATTAAAGATGACCTGGTCACTCAGGATGTGCCAGCTAAGCTCGATCAGCTAATTTCTTTATGTAACAAGATTGATCTGAGATACAAGGAGCACTGTCTTGAGAGAACAAGATTCGAGCGACCCAAACCTCGGGTGTGTCCCACTCCTAGACCATCCTCACCGTCTACTGAAGAACCCATGCAGGTCAACCGCTCTCGTCTCACAAATGAGGAACATCAAAGACGCAGACAGGGCAACCTCTGCATGTATTGTGGGGCGGCCGACCACTTAATTAAGTCTTGTATTTAACGACCGGGTTACTCCCGCTCCTAGCTTACGCAGGAGAGGTAAAGCTAGGAGCATTCCCCAACCAAATTACCAGGAAGGAATCACTGTCGGCTGTATGTCTGGAACTTCCCTCTACCTCCCTTCATGTTGCAGCACTTTTGAATTCTGGAGCTGCAGAAAGTTTCATTACTTCCGCCTTAGTCCGACAGTCTGAAATACCAACCATTCGTTTTGAGCGAGCTATCTCTATCACCGCGGTTGACGGAAGTTATATCCCTGAAGGGATCATCACCCACCGTACAGTTCCTCTGAAGATGAAAGTTGGTATTCTCCATTCTGAAGTTATCTCTTTCCTGGTATTTCCTAAAGCCTCTCAAAAAATAATCCTAGGATTCCCGTGGTTACAGGAGCACAACCCCCACTGATCTCCCAGATGCCCTTTCTGGACGTCTTCAGTAAGCAAGGGGTGGATACCTTGCCTCCCCACCGAAGTTGGGACTGCCCTATCGATTTACTGCCTGGTAAAACACCTCCCAGAGGCCGAACGTACCCTTTATCTCTCCTGGAAACCCAAGCGATGTCTGAGTATATACAGGAGAATTTGGCCAAAGGGTTCCTTCGCCATTCCTCTTCTCAAGCCAGGGCAGGGTTTTTTTTGTTAAGAAGAAGGACGGGGGCCTACGACCTTGCATCGACTACCGGGGCCTCAACGATGTTACAGTTAAGAACAGATACCCCTTGCCCTTGATTCCCAAACTATTTGACCGAGTAAAGGGGGCTACCATTTTTACTAAATTGGACCTGCGTGGAGCTTATGACCTTATACGCATTTGCACAGGAGAAAAGTGGAAGACTGCGTTCAATACTCGTGATGGGCATTATGAATATCTGGTGATGCCCTTTGGCTTATACATTGCTCCAGCAGTCTTCCAGAATTATGTCAATGAATTATTCCGAGATCTCCTCTATAAGTGCCTGGTTATGTATCTGGATGATATTCTAATATTTTCAAAAGATCTGAAAGTCCATCGGGAACAGGTCAGAGAAGTCTTGAGACATCTAAGGGAAAATTGACTCTTTTGTAAACTGGAGAAGTGCAAATTTGAGGTTTCCTCCATCCCTTTCTTAGGTTACATCATTTCCGGGAGGGAATTACAGATGGATCCTGACAAAGTCAAAGCAATCAGAGATTGGACCCGTCCTACCACTCTGAAGGGAATCCAGTGTTTTTTAGGCTTCGACAATTTCTATAGGAAGTTTATTAAAGATTATTCCTCCATCATTGCCCCGATTACAGCACCAACAAGAAAAGGGTCTAATTCTGCAGCTTGGCCACCTGAGGCACTAAAAGCCTTTTAGTTTCTGAAAGAGGCCTTCATGTCTGCTCCTATCCTTCGGCAACCTGATCTCAGTCGTCCTTTTCAGGTAGAGGTAGATGCTTCTTCAGTAGGAGTGGGGGCCGTCTTATCCCTGTACTTCGATGATCAGAAAGCTCATCCTTGTGCTTATTTTTCCTGAAGATTCTCACCGGCAGAACAAAACTACGCCATTGGAGAACAAGAATTGCTTGCCATAAAACTTGCTTTTGAAGAGTGGGGTTACTTGTTGGAATGAGCTCAGCACCCAATCTCAGTAACCACGGATCACAAAAATCTTTTATATCTTCAGACCGCCCGATGTTTAAACCCATGCTGTCACGATCCAGGTAATTCTTTATCAGTATTTACCTTCCAAATACCTCCTGAGACTGTCCCAGCGTTCCAAGCTTGGATTCCATCTGCACTGTCTGTGTGCAGCCCGCTGCATCTCATTGTCTCAAGTCTCTTCATTGTGATTCTGGTAGCTTCATGGTTAAAACTCACATGCAAGTTACAAACAGTCTTTCCCTCCAAGTTCAAACATGGGCGCAGCCATGTTTGTTTTCATTACATGTTACTTTTCAGCCTATCAGCTGCACTCTGGTTTCTGCCTAATTATCCAGCAACTGCACTGTAGACTCTGCTTAATCAGCCAGCCAATCGCTGTTTCCCAGCAGGTATAAATATCCTGTTCCTGGGCTGGAAAGTGGTCAGTGCTTCAGTTGTCATCCTAGTGAAACCATTCTCTTCCTATTGTGGTCGTTCCTGCCTGCAAACTCCACTAGAGACTCACACCAGTTCCACTCTCCATGGTGCAGCCTGACTCTGCAGTGTCTCATCATTATCCTGTGACTGGCAGTTACCCGACACCGACTTCCAGCTTCCAGCGGTGCTCTGCCCTGCCAGTAACCATCGGTGTTCCACCATCGATCTCCAGTCACCATCGGTGTTCTGCCATCAATCTCCAGTCACCATCGGTGTTCCGCCATCGATCTCAAGTCACCATCGGTGTTCCGTCATCAATCTCAAGTCACCATCGGTGTTCCGTCATCGATCTCAAGTCACCATCGGTGTTCCGTCATCAATCTCAAGTCACCATCTGTGTCCTATCATCGATCCCAAGTCACCATCAGTGTCTTATCATCAATCTCAAGTCACCATCGGTTTTCTATCATCAGCATTCCTCTGAACTGTGTTTCCTATCACCAATACCAAGTCATCAGTATTCCTCTGAACTGTGTTTAATAAACTCTATACTTTTTACAAAGTTGTCTTGGTCACGCCTTCGGGCATTTGTTCTAAAGGTTCCCTGCATGTCCAAGAACCCTGTACTGCCTCCCAGGTACACATATACTTCAGCCCCTACAACTGAGGCTTCCTCTGGTCAGCCCCAGACCTCAGTTGTGACACACGGCAAGCCAGGTTGGCACTCTTCTTCTCCTGTTTTTCTTTCAAGCTCAGTTATCGTCCAGGTTCTCTTAATCGGAAAGCAAATGCGCTCTCTTGTTCATTGAATTCAGATGAGTCCACAGATCTTCTGAACAGACAATTCATCCTAGATCCTGCCTCCTTTGCTGCAACTCATACTACTCTGCTTCCTCCACTGGGAAAAACCTTCATTGCACCAGAACTCCGAAAAAGACTGCTCACGTGGGCTCATACCTCACCTTGTATGGGACATGCAGGTAGCCTCAAGACTCTTCAGTTCATCCAATGCTACTATTGGTGGCCTCATCTGAAGACGGATGTTTTGGAATTCATAGCTGCCTGCCCAAAGTGCGCCCAACATAAAAGCCCAAGAGGATCACCATCGGGTCTTCTTCATCCGCTATCGGTTCCACAAAAACCCTGGACACACATCTCCATGGATTTTATAACTGACCTACCTGTCTCCAGAGGACGAAACACCATTTGGGTCATTGTGGACCGATTTTCTAAAATGGCACACTTTGTCCCACTTACAGTTCTTCCAACTGCTCCACAACTATCAAAATTGTTCATATCAGATATCTTCCGGTTACATGGACTTCCACAAGAGATAGTTTCCGATCGAGGGCCTCAATTTGTGGCTAAATTCTGGAGAGCACTGAGTTCAGCTCTTGGAATGGAATTAAGTTTCTCATCTGCATACCATCCCCAAACGGATGGCCAGACTGAGAGAGTGAACCAAGACTTAGAGACTTTCCTATGACTCTTCATGTCTTCTTCTCAGGACGATTGGCTGGACTATCTTCCATTTGCTGAATTTGTTCACAATAATCTGTACCATTCCGCTACCCATTCCACACCCTTTTATGTGAATTATGGACTTCATCCACATGTTCCTGATTTCCAATCTTTTCCAGCTCTCGAAGTTTCTGCCGCAGAGTTAGCCCTTCAGCAATTCACTAAGATGTGGAGACAAGTTCATGAGGCTCTGCTTAAAACATCCAATAAATACTAATTTTTTGCAGATTGGAAACATAAGGCTGTCCCTAGTCTCAAAGTTGGTGATCAAGTCTGGATTTCTACTCAAAACTTAAGACTCAAGGTCCCTTCCAAGAAATTTGCCCCCAGATTCATTGGACCATATCCTATTGAAAAAGTATTGAATCCTGTAGCATAAAAAAGTGACGTTGCCTCCATACTTGAAGATCCCAAATGCATTTCACATATCCTTTCTGAAGCCTCTCATACTTAACCGTTTTCGGGTTGCACTCCCTAGACCTCCCGAAGTGCAAGCTGCTCAAGGAGAAGAATTTGAAGTTCATAGGATCCTTGACTGTCGTAAAAGATATGGTCATCTCTAATATCTTATTGATTGGAAGGGATATGGGCCCTCATTCCGAGTTGTTTGCTCGCTAGCTGCTTTTAGCAGCAGTGCAAACGCTAAGCCGCTCTCCGGGAGTGTATCTTAGCTTAGCAGAAGTGCAAACGAAAGAATCGCAGCATTGCTACAAAAAAAGATTGTGCAGTTTCAGAGTAGCTCTAGACTTACTCCTAGCTAGCGAACACTTCAGACACAAACACAAACATGCCCTGTGTTCGGCCAGCCACGCCTACGTTTTTATCCAGCACGCCTGCGTTTTTACACACACTCCACGAAAACGCTCAGTTACCACCCAGAAACACCCACTTCCTGTCAATCACTTTACGACCAGCAGTGCGACTGAAAAGCATCGCTAGACCTTGTGTGAAACTGCATCGGCTTTTGTGAAAGTACGTCGCACATACGCACTGCGCACCATACGCATGCGCAGAAGTGCCGCTTTTTTACCTAATCACTGTGCTGCGAACGAAAGCAGCTAGCGATCAACTCAGAATGAGGGCCTTGGACCGGAGGAAAGGTCCTGGGTTTCTGAAGAGGATGTCCACGCTCCAAGATTAGTCCGGGCCTTTCATACCAAGAATCCGATGAAAGCACATGGGTGTTCAGAACTCACCCTAAAAGGGGGGGGGGTACTGTCAGGCTCCGGAGCCTTACCTCCGGCGGGTGCTCCAGCGGGTTGCCGTCCCACTGGTTGGCGCGGCTGCAGCAGCAGGGAGCTGGCTGGTGGCGGGTCCTCCTGGACGGATGTGCGGCTGCCAAGGGCCGGGGTCCGAGGGTCTGGAGAGCCATCCACTGCGACGGGGATCGCTGCAGTAAGGTCCTGTAGGGGTGACACAGTATAGTGTGTCAGAGACAGAAGCTGGCTAAAGCTGTGTGCTAACAGCTAAGTATGTCTCCTGTGCTGGGGGCAGCCATGTTGGAGACCAGAGTATTACCAATGAAGTTCCCAATCTGTGTCCAGACAATCCTGCATGTTCTCCCCTTACAAAGGGGGCTGGCTCAGAGGGAGAGTGCCAGTGCTTCAAGCTACCTCCTTGTTAAAGGTTCTCCAGCTCTGTGCTACCAGGTTACTTCTGGTTCCCTGGTCCTGGTTGCTCTCATCCATCGGTTACCTAAACGCTGCTGCAGTCCTGCTGTCTAAGTTCGTTGCCACTCGTGGAAGAACTCACGGGGTCACAGGTCGTAGAGGAGTTCCAGGTGCTAACGGCGGTTCCCGCAGACCTCTTTATTTCTTCAAAGTCAAAGTTCTTCAGCCTCGTCTTTCAATCATAAAACACAGTCTTCATTTCTTCAAAGTCCAAGTTCTTCAGCCTTGTCTTTTAATCATAAAACACAGTCTTCAGTTCTTTACCGGAGTTCTTCAGCATCACTCTTCAAGTCATTTAACCATAGACTCTAATTCTTCCAGTTTCTTCTGTTTCTTCAATATTCGTGTACAGTCTGATTATTCATTAAAGCTATACAGTTATCTTCCTACGGAGTCCTCCTTTTCTTTATGCCCTCCGGCCAACGCTAACACTTAATTTGGCTTCCACCCCATGAGGAGGAATTACATTCAGCCACCTCGTTTACTCTCCTCACAGGTAGCTGTCCCTTCAGCCAAAACTCGGTTGTCGGAACCCCAACTTACATCGAGCGTGACACGGAGAGAGCACAGAGCTAGAGTACCGAGTAACTACAACAAAGCACTGGCTCAGAGTAACATAAACCCAGACTACTTAAAGGAAGCACGGGATTGGCTAACACTTACCGACAGGTGTTTCACAAGTGCTCTCAGGTGCTCATTTGGTCTCCAACATGGCCGCCTCCTATACTGCAGACACGGTGCCTTTGGCCATTTGGTCCCCTTATTCCCAGCTCCCAGAACCTGCATCACCTCTGCCGCTGACCACGCTGCATCCTCACACGGCCGCACAGCACCGCAAGCAACCGTGCCGGCAACGGACGGACCTCTGAACCCGCAGAGGTGAATGATCGGTTCGTGACAATTACCTTACTGAACTGAACATCATTATCCATTTTGCTGCCCATGCTTCCAGTTTAACTAAGTCATTCTGAAGAGACTCAGCATCCCCCACTGAATTTATAATCTTACACAGTTTGGTATCGTCTGCAAAAATTTACACCATGCTCTCTACACCTGCTTTTAGATCATTTATGAAAATGTTGAACAAGAGTGGTCCAAGTACAGACCATTGTGGCACATCACTTAGTACTTCAGTCCATTTTGAAAAAGTTCCATTTACCACCACTCGCAACTCCCTATTATCCAACCAATTTCTAACCCAAGTGCATATTTTGTTTACTATCCCCAGCTCTCTTAATTTATAGATAAGTCTCATGTCAGTTACTGTATTGAAAGGTTTAGCAAAGTCTAAAAAGATTACATCCACCTCTTTACCCTGATCTAGGTTCGCACTAACTGTTTCATAAAAGCCTATTAAGTTAGTTTGACATGATCTATTCTTGACAAATCTGTGTTGGATATTACTAACCTTATTGGCTTCAAGGAACTCCTGTATTCTATCCCTTGGAATATCTTCCAGTACTTTCCCCACTATAGATGTAAAACTTACTGGTCTATAATTACCTGGTTCAGATTTACTTCCCTTTTTAAATATCGGAACTACTTCCACTATACATCAGTATTTGGGAACCATGCCTCATGTAAGTTAGTCATTGAAAATCAAATATAGGGGTCTTGCTATTTCGGAGTGTAGCTCTATGAGAACTCTTGGTCGAATTCCGTCAGGACCAGATGACTTATTAATCTTAATTTTTTTTTAATCGGTCACAGACTACTTCCTCACTTAAATAAGCATTTAGCAGCGGGATATTATCATTGCTGAGGTTATGCATTAATCCCTCCATCTGTTCCTCACTTGTGAATAGAGATGAGAAAAACGTATTTAATGTTTCTGCTATGTCATTATCGTCTTTGATTAGGACGCCCAACTTACCTTTTAAAGAGCATCTTCTACTGTCTTTCTTCATGCCAACCGTAGAACACCACTGATAGCTGCATAGAAATAGCTGCTGGCAAAGGCTGCTTTAATATTTGTGGCTGATAATACTTCGGCCTTATGGTAGCCACACACCTTCCTCACCACCAGCTTAATTTGTTATTGCACGGCATTATATATCAGTTTTTTTCCCACGTTTCGTTTGTAAGGTCATTTGGGCATAGTCATCCCCTCAACTACAGTACTATGTAATATGTTTGTGCTTTATACTGTAAATAAGATTGTTTTTGAGAAAGGGTTAATTATTCATGAGGGACTGATATTGTAAGGTGACCAAAAATACTGTCTGTATTGTAAAGCGGTCACTAATGCTCTCTGTATTATATGGCAGACACTGTTACTCTCTGTATTATATAGCAGTCACCAATGCTCTCTGTATTGTATGATGGTCAATGAGGCTCTCTGTATAATACAATATATAATATAAATTGAACTACTGTGAGAGCAGCCTATGAAACAAAAAAGGAGCCCTCACCAATCACTCCACACATACACAAAGATTTAAAGAAAATTGTCCCACAATGGCACTCCCACAAAAAAGGGAGTGATATAAAGAGAATAAGATATGTTGATTACATAATGAATAGACTTGTTTCCTTTCTCAAAATGGGCTCTTTTTTGGACTCAAAATTAAGTCCAAAATAGTGTAACACCATTACAAATAAAGGTGATTTTTATTTCTACATAGCACTCACATTCAGTGGTTATCCACTTGGGGCTACTCACAGCAAGATTCCAAACGCCACATCAGATGGGATAGGGATTGGAGCTAACAGGTCCTGAACACCAGTGCTCTTTCTCCCAGTACAGCAGACTTTCGCCCCACTTATGGTCCTCCCAAGGATACACGCAGTGGTGCCAAGAGGGGGGGGTAGGTACTGTTTACCCAGGCCTGAGCCTGTAGGAGAACCGCAAGGGGGGGTCCCGGGTCCCGCTGCCCCCCTTACCTGTTATACACAGCACTGGCACTTGGAGTGGGGAGAGAGGAATAACTGCTGCAGCAGCAGCCTTTCTCCCCAGCACACACACTGCTGCGTGCTGGGGAGAGAGGCAGCTGCTGAAGCAGTGTCCTCTCTCTCCCAGCCTCTAACCGCCCATTCACCTTCATGCCAGTGCTCCCCTGTGTGGCGCCAGTGGTCGCACAAAACTAATATCTTTAGTATTAGCAAAGGAGGGGGGCTAGCCACACCTCTCTGCATTGACCATGCCCCCTCCCATTACCTGGGCCCGGCACAACTGTCAGCACCCCTGGATACAGGATCACCTGCATGATTCATTTCAGACCAAACAGTTCTTCATCAGAAGCATATGCCTTATTGGAAAAAAGAGTACTGGTGTCTGGGACCAGTTAGCTTCATTGTGGGCCAAGTTTCTTTACATCCCATCATAATATGGCAGCCACTGTGATGTTCTCTCTCTGGTTGAGCCACCCCACCGTTCTCCATGGAAAAGGAGAATGACTACAATACACATTACAGAGTCCAAAGTTAGCAAGAACCTGACATTATGTATGGTTATGTTTTGCATAGCTTTTAGATCGGAAGTGAGTTAGAAATTCTGAGTCTATTCAAGTTCTAACTCAGATTGGTAGAGATTAGAAATATAGAATTGAACAGAATGTTACCCACTAATTTTTATTTATATCAATTTCGGTACATGAATCCTTAAACACATGAAAAATTAAACACTGATGAAATTATTAAATATGGAGAAAGAGGAGGAATTAGGTCAGACATTTTTTTGGATTCTGAACTTCAATAATATGTTTGAATTTCAGTACTGTAGTATGGATTAGGGTATGAAAATTCTCCTAATTAGTGAAAAGCTGAATTTTTTAATAAGAATACAAGTAATAGCTGCAGGTTAGGTTCTGGCACCAGCTGGAATTCAGACCGTCATTGTTGACAGTAAGTGTTAAATAGTGTGACAGGACCTGGAGGTCTTATTAAGAGATCTGGTTACAGAAGCTAATTGTTATAATATATCTTCCCCTCATCATTTATTTGTTTGGTACCATAAAATCCCAGAGTGCATAAAAACAAGCCATAGATTAAAAGCAAACAGCAATATACAATTACATATGAAAATGTATTTACAATCATTAGTGTTATGTTAGTATACAGTAGGTATTTGGTCATTATACAGGCACCCCTGTAAAAAGTCAACACCTTCCACTGATGCAGCGCTTTGAAAAGTCCTACTTTATGAGCTAATACTATATCATTAAAGGCTCCTCACCTCTATGGGGGGAATTCAAGTGTTTTCGCACCAGCGGCAATTAGATGGTACCTCGCGGAGCAATTGAAGTGTTGCTCCATTCGGGTGCACACACAGCCATTATCGCTGACATTACTGTAATCTTGTTCCATCATTTTGAAATATCTGAAAGAAAAATGTGAAAAGAAAACCGCACTCACAGGGACAGTGATATACCCTTCCATTTAAATTGATAAAATATCAAGAGAGACGGAAATGACCAATTATATTTAATGCAAAAGTATCAATACATAAATTCAATTACAGCACATTATTGTTATAAAGTGAACTCAATATCGCCAACAACTCCAATGGGATTAGTAATACCCTGCTGCTAGCAAGGACGCGGAAAAGCCTGTCATGCACAGGCGGATATCCTTGGTTCAAGGCTGGATAGCAATGAATCTCGCTGTGGTTGTTAGTATGCAGCTGATACAGATTAGTTCATATACAGTAGTAGCACTTGCTTGTATATAAAAAGATGTAACAACCGAAAGAATTGTAGCAACAGATGGAACCTTCCTTATCTATGCTTGCCTGTCAATATTAACACTGAACACAGACTGTGTGAGTGGTTAAACACAGTAATTGGCTGGCACATAGTGGAAGACCACGGTGAGTGCAGCAGTGTATAGGTATGGTGTTACCTCCCAGGTGGCTGGTGTAACCCGAGCATCCTCGGGTTAGGTCCATTCTGAAGCCAATTCCTGTGAGTTCCTCAAGGAAGGCAGCACTGTGCCGTTTAGATAGAAAAAATTACCAAGTTGCGCTAGACAATCAAATAAAAAAGCATTTATTTTAATGCATAATATGTATTATGATAACAACAATTCTCCCGGGAGTAAAATACACACTTTAGAATGACATCTCTATAACTGTAGACCTACTGCTAATTTTATAACAGAAGTACAAATTAGTACTATTCCAGAGCTTATGACCCCAGGGATATCACTTTAAATAGAATATTACCAACAGAAATGAATATTATCTGTTAAAAGAAAAAAGAAAAAGTCTGTGTTGACATACATAAACTCACTTGGTCCACATGAATACCGAACAGTCCTGATCATTGATGACTGTGAGCTTAATCCAATGATCCTGTAGTAGACCGGACTTTTATAACATAAAATAGAAACTTATGTAATTGATGCTGTGAGCAAATGCATAATTGGTAAACCACTGGCCGCTGTGACAAGGGGGAGAGCCCGGAGCAATGTTGCTGCGATCAGCCGCTGGATCCTGCACGGGGAGTGGAAAGCCGTACCTGGAGTGACCGCCGGACTGGATGAAATGCGGCTGTGTATAGCAGGTTACCTGCCTTTGGAAGAAGACGCCCTGCTGGCGTTGAAACGCGTTAGGATACAGGTGCTTATTGTTGCTAACTTCACTTGGAGCCTCATCCAGCTTTACTCTGTGCGGGAGATCAGCAATATTGCTACTACGGTATACCACTGATTACGGACCAGCCGCCGCCTGAGTGTTCATCCACCTTCTATACACACTGGCAATTGCAGGGAGGCTCAATCGGAGCTGCCCGTGGGAGCACAGGTCAGCCGCCTGCTGTTGAGAGCCCATACCTTGTACCACGCAAGGTAACAGCCAACCGTCCGGATATTGCAGCCGCGTGTCAGCTATACACAGCTGCATTTCATCCAGTCCGGCGGTCACTCCAGGTACGGCTTTCCACTCCCCGTGCAGGAGCCAGCGGCTGATCGCAGCAACATTGCTCCGGGCTCTCCCCCTTGTCACAGCGGCCAGTGGTTTACCAATTATGCATTTGCTCACAGCATCAATTACATAAGTTTCTATTTTATGTTATAAAAGTCCGGTCTACTACAGGATCATTGGATTAAGCTCACAGTCATCAATGATCAGGACTGATCGGTATTCATGTGGACCAAGTGAGTTTATGTATGTCAACACAGACTTTTTATTTTTTCTTTTAACAGATAATATTCATTTCTGTTGGTAATATTCTATTTAAAGTGATATCCCTGGGGTCATAAGGTCTGGAACAGTACTAATTTGTACTTCTGTTATAAAATTAGCAGTAGGTCTACAGTTATAGAGATGTCATTCTAAAGTGTGTATTTTACTCCCGGGAGAATTGTTGTTATCATAATACATTTTATGCATTAAAATAAATGCTTTTTTATTTGATTGTCTAGCGCAACTTGGTAATTTTTTCTATCTAAGTGTGCTTTTGGGGATTGGCATTCCCTTCCCAAGCTGCTGCTGATAATCATTTATACAGCACCACTCACTGAGCGCTTAGCTAATTTTCCCTTCCTTCAGCACTGTGCCGTGCTTGATATACCGAAGATGTCTTGCTGTGTATTACTCCGCGTCTGACTTGCACTCTCTAAGTGTTTCTTATGAGGCAATGGTCATGCGGATCACACCGTGTGAGCGGCAAGTCTGGAATAGTGGGAGGAGTCCTAACGCGTTTTGTCACGGAAGCACATGACTTTCTCAATGGCATGACTCCTATCCAGGCAGGTCAGGGCTATGTAGCGGCTCCCAGAAGCAATCACCTGTATTATAATTCAGTAGATTACATGACACAATTAAAATGGTAAATTTCCGGCTCTCAAGACAGCACAGATTGCTCATATTCAAAGGGACAGTCAGCGATATGATAAGTAATCTAAAGATAAATAATAAAAAATATACACAACTTATACACTCAGTACACTAATCCTCTCCAAGTGTATAATTGAATGGATCTAATTTTCCCTCATGTGTTAATTGAAAGGAGTCAAGACATAATAAGTAAAATCAGTAGTTAAGAGACATACTGTAAATAATAAAAAACAGCACACACACCTTTCCTGAACTAGGAAGCCTATAGACAAATCCGGTTCTGAATAACGAAACTGCATAAACATAAATGCATACTACTGTATGTAATGTATAGAACATTATGGAAACTAATGGACAGCTAACCGTCCAAACTGAGTGGAATAATTATAACTAATACCCCTTTCACACCGCCAATGCCGGATCCCACTCGGGAATTGGAAACGGGTCCTTCCCGGGTGGGATCCGACATTGGTCGATGTTGCTGGCTTCCCCAACCCGGCAATATGCCGGGCGGGTTGCCATAGCTGTGGGGGTGGAGCCGGCAGTGGGGGTGGCGCTGGGAGATAGTGAACGGGTCCCAGGTACCGTTTACACTGCCATTGACCCGGTATTCAACCCGGGAATAACACTGCTTTATTCCCGGTTCGAATTGCCGCTTTCACACCGTACGCTGACCCGTGTCGACCCGGCAATATGCTGGGCCGATACCGGGTTATTTGGGGGTAATTCCAAGTTGATCGCAGCAGGAAATTTTTTAGCAGTTGGCCAAAACCATGTGCACTGCAGGGGAGGCAGATATAACATGTGCAGAGAGAGATAGATTTGGGTGTGGTGAGTTCAATCTGCAATCTAAATTGCAGTGTAAAAATAAAGCAGCCAGTATTTACCCTGCACAGAAACAAAATAACCCACCCAAATCTAACTCTTTCTGCAAATGTTATATCTGCCCCCCCTGCAGTGCACATGGTTTTGCCCAACTGCTAAAAAATATCCTGCTGCGATCAACTTGGAATTACCCCCTTTGTGTGGTGTGAAAGGGGTGTAAGAGGAAATATGAGGAAATATCTGTATAAAATTAATAAAAATATTAGCTAATATACGTTAGAATTGAGGTCTCTATTTAAGGCAATTATACTTGGAATAATCTAAAAATGGTGATCTACTCTTTTTCTCACTGTAATGAGAAACACATAGTAGAAAGAATCAGCAATAATGTAGTATAGCTATTTTATTTGAAAATATACCATTCTGGGCATATACTAATTGCTATTAGAGCTGCTTTGGCCCAATATTGGAAAAGGGCGGACCCCCAAAATTATCAAAGATCATATCTTACAGCCACCGCAGTTTTGAAATGGAAACCATAGGGTTTAAATATTCCATGGCTCCATCCTCTCCTTTGGACAAATGGTTAGCCTGGCCAAATTATTACACTGCTCATAGACACCCATGAAATCTCCAGATTTTGGAAAGTTGTATAAACCTCATTTAGATACCTAATGCTCTTCTAGCTGTAACTCCTGAGGGTCAACCGGAGGCCCAAGCTTGATTCTCTTAATTACTATCTGGATTACTTCCATTAGACTATGTCTCTGTGGGCTAATAGATGAATCTCTTATGGGCTTGTGCATACTCAATGACTGACTGATATTTTTAGAATATATACTGGTCACTTCCTCCTTTTTTTCTGTTTTCTTTTTTCTCTTTCTTTACTCTTCCCTTCCTGTTTATTTTAATACTATTACAGACCGGATGTTATTATGGCATTGTGCATTTGTATTTTTACATTGACTCAAATGATCTGTAATGTAAAATTTTCTTTCTATTTCAATAAAAATACTTCAGTTAATAAAAAAGAAAATATATCATGCAATGACTGTGGTGTTCAGTCCTTCACTCACAGAAAAATCATTTAATACCGTAGGGTTAAAAAGAAATAATATGTTTTTAAGTTTTTAAGTCCATGTACTGTAGGTCCTCTACTAGTGGAACATGATTGAATCCATCTTAGTGAAGCATAACCACCCAAATTTCCACATGCATTACAGAAAACTGGTATCTGGTTCCACATCGCCTACATTCCATTTTCACAGCTTCTGATTGCAGCTGGCGGAACTGTGGGGAGAGAGGTACCCTGCCCTTAATTTAGTAGAGCTGCAGTAAGCTGCAACCATTATGGTGCACAGTACTGCACTTAGGGCCTTATTCAGGTCACACCGCTAATGCGATGCGACCACATTCTCGTCCTGGGATCAGCGCGCGCACGCAGGTCCCATTCTGCGCATGTACCACCCGGACAATGCAATCGCATCACATTCATGCAAACAGCTCTGCCTGATTGACAGGCAGATGTGTTCACGGGGCGGTGTGATGCCACGTGGCCTCGCCGTACCACCCTGTGATCAGGAAAATGGTGGTGGTCTGACTGCCTTTGCAGCAATGCTGCAGAGGTAGGCGGGGCTTCACTTATTTAGCATTGCGATCGCATCGCTGAATGACATTAGCATGATGGGCGGCCTTGCCCTGTGTCGGGCTGGGCGGCCTTCAGCATGTGAGTTATAGCAGCTGAAGTTTTGCATTAAGTACTTAATACAGCCTCTCAGGGCCGGCTCCAGGCATATTCGAATAGAGTGGCCGCGCAGGGCGCAACCCTTGATGGGCGCCGCGCGCTGGCGCCGCCATATTCGAAGCTGGAGTCAGCCCTGTGCAGCATTGGCCCGGCCGCGTGACCTCTTGTGTGCGCTATGCGCGCTGCGCGGTGCCAGTGTCTATCGTCAGACGCCGGCGCCGCGCAGCGCGCATAGCGCACACAAGCGCCCGCCCGCACCTGGACCCGGACCCGCACTCGCCCGGCAGCCCGCCCGCACGCCCGCCCGCACTCGGACAGCAGTGTTCCTCCCCCTCTCAGCGCCGCAGTTATTTTTTTTGGGGGGGGGGCATTTATGGATGGCACTGTGGGAGCATTTATCTGGCACTGTGGGGTCACATCTGCACTGTGGGGCATTTATCTGGCACTGTGGGGGCATTTATCTGGCACTGTGGGGGCATATCTGCACTATGGGGGCATTTATCTGGCACTGTGGGGGCATATCTGCACTGTGGGGGCATTTATCTGGCACTGTGGGGGCATATCTGCACTGTGGGGGCATTTATCTGGCACTGTGGGGGCATTTCTGTATCTGGCACTGTAGGGGCATTTATGTATCTGGCACTGTGGGGGCATTTCTGGCACTGTGGGGGGATTTATGTATCTGGCACTGTGGGGGCATATCTGGCACTGTAGGGGCATATCTGGCACTGTGGGGGCAATTATGTATCTGGCACTGTGGGGGCATATCTGGCACTGTAGGGGCATATTTGGCACTGTGGGGGCATATCTGGCACTGTGGGGGCATTTCTGTATCTGGCACTGTGGGGGCATCTCTGGCACTGTGGGGGCATTTCTGGCACACTGGGGGCATTTCTGGCACTGTGGGGGCATATCTGGCACTGTGGGGGCATTTATCTGCACTGTGGGGGCATATCTGCACTGTGGGGGCATCTATCTGGCACTGTGGGGGCATATCTGGCACTGTCGGGGCATTTCTGTATCTGGCACTGTAGGGGCATTTATGTATCTGGAACTGTGGGGACATATCTGGCACTGTGGGGGCATTTATGTATCTGGCACTGTGGGGGCATTTATGTATCTGGCACTGTGGGGGCATTTATGGCACTGTGGGGGCATTTCTGTATCTGACACTGCTGGGGGGCATGTCATGTGTAGCTGGCACGGCTGGGGAGCATATCATGTAGTGTTCCCGCTAGGCGTCTGTGGCTAGGCAATGAGTCTCAGTGCTCTGCCTGGCGCAAAGTGTCTAACGTGCTCTGCCTGGCGCAAAGTGTCTAACGTGCTCTGCCTGGCGCAAAGTGTCTAACGTGCTCTGCCTGGCGCAAAGTGTCTAACGTGCTCTGCCTGGCGCAAAGTGTCTAACGTGCTCTGCCTGGCGCAAAGTGTCTAGGAGGTTCTACCTGGTGCAGTGTGTATTAACTGCACTACTGTGTGGTGTAATGCGAATTGCCACTATTATGTGGCCACGCACCTTTCCCACGAAGCAACGCCCCTAAATTTTTGCTGTCCATGCTTTGCCATGTAGGTAGATGAGCACCAAGCATTACAGTATGTACATCATTTTGCCCTCCTAACTTAAAAATGGGCCCTCCCTGTGATCAGCACCCTGCCCTAAAAAGTGAACACTATCATGTGTAGCTGGCACTGCTGGGGGGCATATTGTGTGTAGCTGGCACTGCTGGGGGGCATGTCATGTCTATCTGGCACTGCACATTGTGTATCTGACACTATACTGGAGACATTGTGTGTAAGGAACCCTACTGTGGCTGTTATGTGTAAGGCTGCTAATTGTGTGCGTAGAGGGGGGGTGAAAATATATTTATTTATAGTCTAAGAATATGAAGTTATGAGGCCACGCCCACTTTTCCAAAGGTCACACCCACTTTTCCTGGAGCGCGCGCATAGCGGGGGGGGGGGGGGGGGGGGGGGGCTTTTACATGTTCTCGCTCAGGGTACTAGTAGGCCTGGAGCCGGCCCTGCAGCCTCTCTCTCCGTCGACCTGTCTTTTCTTCTGCTTCCACACCCTGTTCTCAAAGAATCCAAGTACACTCAAAAATGTACAGGTCACATACTTACTGCATCTAGGTGTCTCATTGCTCTCACTGGGAAACAACCTAACCCTTACTTGGTCCCTACTCCCTACTGTCATTAATAAAGTTTGACAGATTTCTACATTTGAACATATTACTAATGTTCTTCATGTCTGCCCCATGCAACTTACACGTATCTGGAGTGCTGGCCCCAGGGTCGGATTTAGGGGTAAGGCCACTCCTAGGCACAACAGTAATGGCCGCCCCCTGCCTGCCTCATTTTATTATTTTTATTGATTGGTTATAAACCCTCATTTCTCTTAAGTCCTAGAGGATACTGGGGATCCATTTAGTACCATGGGGTATAGACTGGTCCACTAGAAGCCATGTGCACTTTAAGAATTTGATAGCGTGGGCTGGTGTGGAGATGTGCCATGTGTCCCAGGGCACATCACCACAACAGTGTGCAGGGGATCTGCGTCCCCTGCAGTTTCTTGCTGTGGACAGCGCTGGGGCAGCTTGTCTGTCCCCAGCGCTGGGAGTGCGGCAGCGGCGGGTGTCTGGTGATGGGATCAGATATTTCCCTGCACCAGACTGTCGCGGCGACGGGCAGCGGCGCGGCGGCATTTCAAACTTGGCGCCACTTGGGCCACCAATGAGAAGCGCCGCCGGCTTCTTTTCAAATCCGGCGCCGTCTGCGAGCCAATCGCGGGTTGCGGGGCGCCGACCAATCGGAGGTGGCGCGGCAAGCCAATCGGCGCTCGCCGCGTCATAGGCCCCGCCACCGGCGTCTGACGTCAGACGCCGGGCGGGAGCCAAAAGGGAGAAGCGCGCGGAAGAGCGCAGAAGAAGAAGCGGCCGAGACCCGGAGGAGGAAGTCGGCGCGCAGGAGCGCAGAAGAGAGACCGGCGCGGAGGAGAAGACGACGGCTGTTTGAAGAGGATCTCCGGTGGCCGCTGAAGAGGCCAGAAGACGTCGGGCTCCTGACAGAAGATGTCCAGCGGCGGCTGGACGCGGAGGAGCGGAGGCGACGCCGCTGGCCAGGACGGGTCAGCGGCAGAAGAGGGCGCCGGAGACCCCCGGATCAGGTGAGGCCTCAGTGAGGCTTCTTCCACCCCCCTCTCCTTTCCTCCCTAGACCATCAGGGACGGGCATTAGGCCCGGGGGCACAATTCAGGCACTAGGCCTGGGGCGCAGATAGGAGGTTGGGGCCACCATTTGATTAGGTGGTTTGGGCATTAGGCCCAAGCCACCTCAACGGCGCAGTAGGCGGGCATTAGGCCCGAGGGGCACATCGGGTACTAGGCCTGTGGGACATTAGAGGGCATTAGGCCCTAGTGCGTTTTGTCAGAGTAGGTACATATGAGGTGACCCTGGGCACTAGGCCCAGGTCACCCAATGGGCGACAAGTTAGGCGGGCGCTAGGTCCGTGGGTGAAGTCAGGCCTATGGCCTGTGTACAGTCAGGGGGCGTTAGGCCCGGTGAATAAGTGCCCCCAAGGTGAATAAAGGTGGCAATGGGCACTAGGCCCAGTCCACCCCAAGGTGTTTAGGCAGGCAGGCCCACTCGGCCTGAGCCCCTGGAAAGAAAGTACGGGAGGTGGGTGAGCTGTGCGGCCCCCACTACCTGATGTTCTGATTCAGGTACTTAAAGGGACAGCACCGTGGTAGTTGCTTGCACTGTGGATTGTGATTGGATATGTTGTTACCGTGCAGGGCAGAGTGTGAGCTTGTTAAGTCTGTGTTTAGTTGTGTTGCACCACACCCACAGAGCTAGTTTGAGGGCTCTGCCGTTGTAGTTAGTATAGGGGTGTGACACTAGGTTAGAGTTAGGCCCTGCACGGCTGTATGCTTGCTTGTTTGTTTGCCTCCTTACAGGGACCTGTAAGAGAAGAAGACATTCGCAGTGCGGAACTGACGGTGAGTAGCATCTGTGTACGTTTGTCCCTTTGTCTGTCCCCGAGCGCCGGAATAGGGGTTACTCACGGACATGAGAACCCCCTTCATCACACTACGCGCGAGAGTGCGAGTGTGTGAAATCTGGGTGGCTGAGGCTTTGTGCCAGTGATGACCTTTCACCCAACCGGTGAAGGTCGCCGTCACCCCTGGGGTATCCCCTTTTCCGGTGGAAGAAGGTTTGATACCCCCCCTTAAGGTAGACTATTTTCTCCTCAGCTCGTTCGTCCGTCAGCTCCGAGAGGGAATCGCCGTGTCCGGATCCGACTGAAGATTGCCAGGTCCGTTGATGGTTCCAGTACCTGAAGGTGAGAGAGAGCGGCGCCTGGTGAGTACCGAAACTACACCTGCATGGCAGCAGGCACCACCACACCGCACCGCCTCCCCTCTTACATTTTGGCGTAGTCGGCAGGATCAAGGATACAGGATCACGGACACGATGTGGAACGCCACCAAGACCTCCCTGCGGACGGCTCCGGAACAGACCCACCCCCGGATGTGTGCGGACCAGAGCGACTGGGTGATGGTGTCTGGGGCAGACCTTCTGAAGATGGTGCAGCGGTCGGTCCAGCGTAAAAAGGAAGAGCGCCGGGAGAAGGGGCGCAAGAAGGCCGCTGTGACGCCCTGCAAGAAATGTCGGCAAACGGGGCACTTTGACGACGAATGTACTTGGCGAGAGACGTCCCCAAAGAAGGTGGTCCAGGAAGCGGACCGAAGACGTCAGAAGGGCCAAACGAAGAAAGAGCCCGTGTGTGCGCTCTGCGAGGCTAGGGGACATGAGCTTCCCGATTGTCCATGGACTGAAGATAGGACAGACTACGAGGCCACGGTGAAGCAGCTGACGGAGTCTCGTCAGCATCTTTGGGACCGGGTGGCTGCAGAGCCCGTGTGTGCGCTCTGCGAGGCGAGAGGACATGTGCTTCCCGATTGTTCGTGGAATGAAGACCTGATGACTGCGGATGGTCGTGCCCAGAGATGGGAGGAGGAAACCAGGGAAATGGAGCGGAAGACCCTGCTTGAAGTTAGTTCGCAGGTGCCCATTTCCTCTTAGCCGGAACCAACGGGTGAAGATCCCCCAGTGAAGGAGGTGGCAAAAGAACCCGTCTTGGAAAAGGTGGCAGTGGCCCTCCCTTGTTGGAAGTGTCGGCGACCAGGACATGCGGCCAGTGAGTGCCCCTGGGAAGATGCCGCGGACCTACTCTGTCCCAAGGAAGCGACCCCAGTAACGAAGGATCCTTTCCCGCATCTGGCGGAGGTGGACGACTGGGAGGAGAAGAGACTACGCTGCGAGGGAAAGCGTGAAGACCCAGTGACGAGGATGTCCGGAATCTCCCCGCGTTGGAACCGTCCACGACCAGGACATGCGGAACAGGTGTGTCCTGGGTACCTAGAGATGCCAGCGGAAGCGAAGGAGTACGCTGAGGAATTAGAGACGCCAGCAGAAGAGAAGTACGCTGAGGGATTAGAGATGCCAGCGGAAGAGAAGTACGCTGAGGAAGTAAAGATGCCAGCGGAAGCGAAGGAGTACGCTGAGGAAGTAAAGATGCCAGCAGAAGGGACCAAGTAAGCTGAGGAGGAAAATAATCCCCTAGTCCAGGTATCGGTGGAGGAGGACTCGGACTACGGTGAGCTGTCTGCCGACGAATCCCTCCAAGAGCAGATGGTGGACGACTCTGGCATCTGGAGTGCCGACGAATGTGACTGGCAGGATCGGGTGGAGTCGTGCTCCCAGTTGATTGCCCTCCGTGGAGAGGAGGAGATAGTCCTGGAGCAAGAATACCTGCCGGAAGTGCCAAAATGGACGGACGTATGGGGAGAGGATCGTGATGCCATGGGAGGACCCGTTCCAGAGGAAGACATGGGACCTTTGGAGATGCCCCACGAGGAGATGCGACAGATGGTGGTTGTTGCCCGGGAGGAAACAGATGCCCCGGAGGATTCCGCTGTTGGGTGGTGGTCGGTACCACACCCTGAAGACAGGGACGATGCCACAGACGACATGGGAGGTCAAGAGTGGGTGACTGTTGTCCCCGTGGAGGAAGATTCCCCTTGGTGGGCCACGTCGAGCGACCGTGAGGAGGTGCCACTCCCCCAGAGGATCCACCGATGGAGGTCAGTAGGAGCGAAGAGGAGGAATCCGGAACAGGTGGAGGAGGGATGTGGAGTCACGGTCTGTCCGGGCTGGGCCCTTGAACACAACCTCGCCGGAGGGACCTCGGAATTCCCTGACCCGCGGACAATGGACGTCGTGGAGACCTTTGTAGGGACTACAAAGGAAAAAGGGGGGGGGGGGGGGAATGTGGAGATGTGCCCTGTGTCCCAGAACACATCACCACAACAGTGTGCAGGGGATCTGTGTCCCCTGCAGTTTCTTGCTGGGGCAGCTTGTCTGTCCCCAGCGCTGGGAGTGCGGCAGCGGCGGGTGTCTGGTGCAGGGATCAGATATTTCCCTGCATCAGACTGTCGGCGGCGACGGGCAGCGGCGCGGCGGCATTTCAAACTTGGCGCCACTTGGGCCACCAATGAGAAGCGCCGCCGGCGTCTTTTCAAATCCAGCACCGTCTGCGAGCCAATCGCGGGGCGCCGGCCAATCGGAGGCGGGCGTGGTGAGCCATTCGGCGCTCGCTGCGTCATAGGCCCCACCCCCGGCGTCTGACGTCAGACGCCGGGCGGGAGCCAAAAGGGAGAAGCGCGCCGAAGAAGAAGCGGCCGAGACCCGGAGGAGGAAGTCGGCGCGCAGGAGCGCAGAAGAGAGACCGGCGCGGGGGAGAAGACGACGGCCATTTGAAGAGGAGCTCCGGTGGCCGCTGAAGAGGCCAGAAGACGTCGGGCTCCTGACAGAAGATGTCCAGCAGCGGCTGGACGCGGAGGAGCGGAGGCGACGCCGCTGGCCAGGACGGGTCAGCGGCAGAAGAGGGCGCCGGAGACCCCCGGATCAGGTGAGGCTACTTCCACCCCCTCTCCTTTCCTCCCTAGACCATCAGGGACGGGCATTAGGCCCGGGGGCACAATTCAGGCACTAGGCCTGGGGCGCAGATAGGAGGTTGGGGCCACCATTTGATTAGGTGGTTTGGGCATTAGGCCCAAGCCACCTCAACGGCACAGTAGGCGGGCATTAGGCCCGAGGGGCACATCGGGCACTAGGCCTGTGGGGCATTAGAGGGCATTAGGCCCTAGTGCATTTTGTCAGAGTAGGTACATATGAGGTGACCCTTGGCAATTGGCCCAGGTCACCCAACGGGCGACAAGTTAGGCGGGCGCTAGGCCCGTGGGTGAAGTCAGGCCTACGGCCTGTGTGCAGTCAGGGGGCGCTAGGCCCGGTGAATAAGTGCCCCCAAGGTGAATAAAGGTACTAGGCCCAGTCCACCCCAAGGTGTTTAGGCAGGCGGGCCCGCTCGGCCTGAGCCCCTGGAAAGAAAGTACGGGAGGTGGGTGAGCTGTGCGGCCCCCACTACCTGATGTTCTGATTCAGGTACTTAAAGGGACAGCACCGTGGTAGTTGCTTGCGCTGTGGATTGTGATTGGATATGTTGTTACCGTGCAGGGCAGAGTGTGAGCTTATTAAGTCTGTGTTTAGTTGTGTTGCACCACACCCACAGAGCTAGTTTGAGGGCTCTGCCGTTGTAGTTAGTATAGGGGTGTGACACTAGGTTAGAGTTAGGCCCTGCACGGCTGTATGCTTGCTTGTTTGTTTGCCTCCTTACAGGGACCTGTAAGAGAAGAAGACATTCGCAGTGCGGAACTGACGGTGAGTAGCATCTGTGTACGTTTGTCCCTTTGTCTGTCCCCGAGCGCCGGAATAGGGATTGCTCATGGAAGTGAGAACCCCCTTCATCACACTACGCGCGAGAGTGCGAGTGTGTGAAATCTGGGTGGCTGAGGCTTTGTGCCAGTGATGACCTTTCACCCAACCGGTGAAGGTCGCCGTCACCCCTGGGGTATCCCCTTTTCCGATGGAAGAAGGGTAGATACCCCCCCTTAAGGTAGACTATTTTCTCCTCAGCTCGTTCGTCCGTCAGCTCCGAGAGGGAATCGCCGTGTCCGGATCTGACTGAAGATTGCCAGGTCCGTTGATGTTTCCGGTACCTGAAGGTGAGAGAGAGCGGCGCCTGGTGAGTACCGAAACTACACCTGCACGGCAGCAGGCACCACCACACCGCACTGCCTCCCCTCTTACACTGGTTCTTCCTTCTATGCCCCATCTACCAGACTCAGTTTAGAAAATGTACCTGGAGGAGCCGGTCACGCTTATGGAAGCTCCTGAAGAGTTTTCTGCATTTTTTTTATCTGTTTGTTATTTTCAGGCAGGGCTGGTTTGCACCAGCCTGCCTGCTTCGCGGGACTTAAGGGGGGGGGGGGGGGGGGCGGCCCAACCTCTTGAAGGGTTAATGGTCCCGTTCCCCGCTGACAGGACACTAGCTCTTGAGGGAACTATTCGCAAGCCCCACCATGGCGAGCGTACATTCCCGCAGCACGCCACCACCCCTAACAGAGCCAGAAGAGTGAAGAGTGGTGAGTACTAAGCTGGTGTCCCGGTTAGCGGGTCGCCGGCCATTATGGCAGCATGAGGGTACGGAGACGCACGGCTTCTAACTGGGGTGGACTGTGTCTTGAGACTCAGTGGGGGCGAACTGAGTCTCAGCACACTGTACACGGGCCCTCATTCCGAGTTGTTCGCTCGGAGTTTTTCATCGCATCGCAGTGAGAATTCTCTTAGTGCGCATGCGCAATGTTCGCACTGCGACTGCGCCAAGTAACTTTACTATGATGAAAGTAAGTTTACTCACGGCATTTTCATCGCTCCGACGTTCGCATTGTGATTGACAGGAAATGGGTTTTACTGGGCGGATGCACGGCGTTTTAGGGGCGTGTGGCTGAAAACGCTACCGTTTCCGGAAAAAACGCAGGAGTGGCCGGAGAAACGGTGGGAGTGCCTGGGCGAACGCTGGGTGTGTTTATGACGTCAGCCAGGAACGAAAAGCACTGAACTGATCGCACAGGCAGAGTAAGTCTGAAGCTACTCTGAAACTGCTAACTCGTTTGTAATCGCAATATTGCGCGTACGTCGGTCGCAATTTTAAGAAGCTAAGATTCACTCCCAGTAGGCGGCGGCTTAGCGTGTGTAACTCTGCTACATTCGCCTTGCGAGCGAACAACTCGGAATGAGGGCCACAGTACTCACACTGGCAACAAAGACTTAAAACGGATCTGTCTCCATTTTAAGCACTAAATTACCTCAGCCAGTATAAAAAAGGTGGGAAGCCTGCGCACCATGGAGGGGGCGGGGCTTCACTATGAGCGGATCCAGCAGCTCACCAGCGCCATTTTCCCTCTGCAGTGGACACAGACGCGGACTGATAGGGATGTGCAGCTCCTCCGGAGAGACTCCAGATTACCTCAGCAGTACCAGGGGGTTATAGCAGAGGGGGGCGGAGCGACTATTAGTGTACTAAGTCCCCAATCTGGGTACTTAGTCTGCGACCCGGCTAATCTTGGCATTAGCGATACGGGTGCTGTGTGCTGGCTCCATAATACCCTGTGTCTCCCTGGAAGGGCTCTTTATGGGTTAATTGTGCTTTTAACCTTTTCCTCTGTGTGTGCTGTCACATTTACAATATGTCAGGCAAAGAGTGTGTTTCATGTACTGCAGAGTGTTCCTCTTCCCCAGGGGGCTCACTACAGTGTACTCAGTGTAGTGCACATTCCCAGGCAAGCGGGGCTGAACCAGCATGGCTGGATTCCATTAAAGGTATGATATCCAATATTTCTACTAAATTGTCCTGCAATGAGAAAGAGAAGCAATACTTAAGACAGTCTGTGGAAGAGTTTATGAACAGGTACTCAGTCCCCAAACCAGCGTCTCAGACCCCTACCATTTGTCTGCAAAAACGTACTCTGGCCCATATCCTGCAGTCTGATTCTGATGATACAGGGTCAGACATGGAGGAGGGTGAGGTGGACTCAGAGGGGGGGATGCTGTTCTGTCACAGCGAATAAGAGCTATCAGAGACCTTCTGCAATTTCCTGATAAAATGACAGAGGAGTGTGAGGAATCTTATTTTAATGTAAAAAAGAAATCCTCAGTCACTTTTCCTGTGTCAAAAGAACTGAAAACCCTGTTTGAAGAACCGTGGGTTAATCCTGATAGGAAATTTCAAATCCCTAAGAGGTTACTCTCATCCTTTCCTTTTCCTCCTGAGGAAAGGAAAAAATGGGAAAGTCCACTGATAGTAGATGCATCAGAATCCAGGCTATCATGGAAAATAGTGTTGCCTGTCCCTGGTGCAGCCTCCCTGAAAGACACAGCTGATCGTATAATTGAGACTACACTCAAATCTTTGTACACAGCTTCTGGGGTGGCCCGGAGACCCACTATAGCATGTGCGTGGATCACTAAAGCCTTTGCTAGATGGTCAGGTAACCTAATTGAGGTGTTAGATTCCATATTTAGGGGGGAGATGGTTTTACTCCTGCAAAATATACAGGATTCTGCAAACTTTATGGTGGAAGCCATAAAAGAAATAGGCTTGCTTAATGCACGCACCACTGCTATGGCAGTGTCAGCACGCAGGGGCTTATGGCTATGCCAGTGGGCTGCTGATGCGGACTCCAGGAAAGGCGTGGAAGTCCTACCATTTACAAGCCTTATTTGGAGATGAACTGGATAAATGGATCTCCAAAGCTACTGTGGGTAAGTCCACGTATCTTCCTTCTACAGCTCCCCCAGCCAGGAAGGCCTACTCAGCTTCCAACTTTCAGTGCTTTCGGACAGCCAAGTTTAAGGGCAAAACCAGAGGTTCTTATACAGCCACAAGAGGTGCTAGAGGTAAACCACGCAAACCAGCAACTGCCAGTTCTCAGGAACAGAGTTCAAGCTCTGCTTCCTCAAAGCCTTCAGCATGACGGTGGACGGCTATGCCTGGAAGACTGGCGGGTGGGAGCCTGGCTCAAATACTTCAGTCACATCTGGACAAGTTCATGCCAGGATCCCTGGGTCATAAATCTTATTTCCCAGGGCTACAGACTGGAGTTCCAAGAGCTCCCACCTCACAGATTCTTCAAATCAGGCTTACCAGTTTCACAGGAGGCAAGTAGCAAGTTTAACTTTACAGGACGCCATTCAGAAACTGGTGCAGACTCAGGTCATTGTTCCAGTTTCACCTCATATGCAAAAAATGATTCCAACTTGTTTGTAGTACCGAAACCGGATGGTTCGGTAAGACCAATTTTGAACCTCAAGTCGTTGAACCTGTACTTAGGAGTGTTCAAATTCAAGATGGAGTCTCTGAGAGTTGTGATCTCAGGTCTGGAGGAGGTGGAATTCCTAGCGTCTCTAGATGTCAAGGATGCGCACCTTCACATTCCGATCTGGCCACCTCATCAGGCTTATCTACGGTTTGCACTGCAGGACTGTCACTACCAGTTCCAAGCCCTGCCATTTGGTCTCTCCACGGCACCGTGCGTGTTCGCCAAGGTGATGGCAGAGATAATGTTTCTCCTCCGCAAACAGGGAGTGAATATAATTCCATACCTGGACGATCTTCTGATAAAGGCGCCGTCCAGGGAGAGGTTGTTGGACGGCATTGCCCTCTCAACATGACTACTCCGGGATCATGGGTGGATTCTGAACCTTCCAAAATCTCACTTAGAACCAACACAGAGACTTCCATTCCTGGGAATGATACTGGACACAGAGTCGCAGAAAGTGCTCCTTCCGTTGGAAAAAGCATTGGTAATCCAGTCAATGGTTCGGGATGTCCTGAAGCCAACCCAGATATCAGTGCATCTATGCATTCGCCTTCTGGGGATAATGGTAGCCTCTTACGAGGCACTTCAGTACAGAAGGTTTCACGCAAGACCTTTCCAACTCGAACTGCTGGACAAAGGGTCCGGATCGCATCTTCACATGCACCTTCTGTCGCCAAGAGCCAGGATTTCTCTTCTATGGAGACTTCTCACCTAATCAAGGGTTGACGGTTCGGGTATCACAATTGGATTCTACTAACCACAGATGCAAGCCTCGGAGGTACGGGAGCAGTCATCCAGGGGGTGCAGTTTCAGGGAAGATGGTCAAGTCAGGAATTCGCCCTTCCAATAAACATTCTAGAACTCAGGGCTATATACAACGCCCTTCTGCAGGCCTCATATCTTCTTCAAGATCAATCCATTCAGGTCCAGTCGAACAATGTGACGGTGGTAACGTACATAAACCGACAGGGCGGAACAAAAAGCAAAGCAACAATGTCAGAGGTGACAAGAATTCTCCTCTGGGCAGAAAAATATGCTGTGGCGTTGTCAGTGGTTTTCATTCCGGGAGTAGACAACTGGGAAGCAGACTTCCTCAGCAGACACGACCTGCACCCAGGGGAGTGGGGCCTTCACCCGGAGGTGTTCAGGTGCTTGACACGTCGGTGGGGATATCCACATATCGACAAGCAGTATTGTTCCAGGTCGAGAGACCCACAGGCAGTGGCAGTAGACGCTCAGACGACTCCATCGGTCTATCAGATGGTGTACGTGTTTCCTCCACACTCTCTGATCCCAAGAATTCTCAAAAGAATAAAAAGGGAAAAGGTTCAAGCAATACTCATTGCTCCGGACTGGCCGAGAAGGGCCTGGTACGCGGACTTTCTAGAGATGCTACTCGAAAACTACGAGAAAAGGATTTACCACTAGGTAATTAAAATCCTATTTTTAGGATAGACAATTTAATAGAATAATAAAGAAAAAGGCACTATGAATTTCTTTTTTTTTTCATTATGTATTTATATATTTTCTAAGTAGGACAGCTTACAGGGGCAGTCTGTTCATGTCCTACCCGTTTAGACTCCATTCAAGATGGCATATGGTACAGTACAGTGGAAATATTTTGCTGTTACTGGTACTTTTTGGACTGACAGTACCAACACAAGCATCCAAGTGCCGCCCCCTAAATGAGTGCCGCCCCTAGGCACGTGCCTCTCATGCCAACTGGGAAATTCGCCACTGGTTGGCCCCATGGGCAATCCTCTTGCTCCTTCCTCTCAGTCATATCTAAATGAAGTAGCAGATTCCAGCTCCTTTCCTACCCCTCTTCCTGCCTTTACTAACATCCCCACATCTCTCATTCTTCCTCTCATACACTAAAACTTCTCATTATACACTTGTTTCCATATTCTACACTACCCTTTTCTCAGTCACGGCACTTATGTGGATAACATAGGAGGTCATTCCGAGTCGTTCGCTCGGAAAATTTCTTCGCATCGCAGTGATTTTCCGCTTAGTGCGCATGCGTAATGTCCGCACTGCGACTGCGCCAAGTAATTTTGCAATGAAGATAGTATTTTTACTCACGGCTTTTTCTTCGCTCCGGCGATCGTAATGTGATTGACAGGAAATGGGTGTTACTGGGCGGAAACAGGCCGTTTTATGGGCGTGTGGGAAAAAATGCTACCGTTTCCGGAAAAAACGCGGGAGTGGCTGGAGAAACGGAGGAGTGTCTGGGCGAACGCTGGGAGTGTTTGTGACGTCAACCCAGGAACGACAAGCACTGAACTGATCGCAGATGCCAAGTCTGAAGCTACTCTGAAACTGCTAAGAAGTTTGTAATCGCAATATTGCGAATACATCGTTCGCAATTTTAAGAAGCTAAGATTCACTCCCAGTAGGCGGCGGCTCAGCGTGTGTAATACTGCTAAAATCGCCTTGCGAGCGAACAACTCGGAATGACCTCCATGGATCGTGGCATTTCTTAAAATGTTTTTTCCTTGTATTTTCTATTTGGCATACTCATGTATTATTTATCCTCCCTCTCCTTTCCATCTTTCTGTGTCCGCCTTATTGCCCTTCCCATTCTTGTTTACATTCTGTTTTTTTTTACAAAACCTTATATAAAAACAATGTGGATAATAAATAATTATAAAACGCAATGACCCCTCTTAGTAAAAAACCCAAACATTAATTTGAAACAATACTATTACTCAGAGATTTTTAAACGCAGTCCTCAACGCACCCCAACAGTCAAGGTTTTAAGTATATCCATGCTTGGCCACAGGTGACTTAATTAGTACTAGAGTTAATTTAATGTAACCATCTGAGCTGAGCCTCGGATAAACTTAAAATTTGGGGGGTGATTCAGAGTTGATCGTAGCTGTGCTAAATTTAGCACAGCTACGATCAGGCACACTGACATGCGGGGGGACACCCAGCACAGGGCTAGTCCGCCCGGCATGTCAGGCCCTACCTCGTCGCAGAAGTACAAAAGCATCGCACAGCGGCGATGCTTTTGTACTGTAGGAGTAACTCCCAGCCAGTGCAGCTACTGCGCGCTGGCAGAAGTTACTAGTCTCTGCCCGGGTCGCAGCGGCTGCGTGTGACGTCATGCAGCCGCCACGGCCCGCCCCCACCAATGGTCCGGGCACGCCTGCATTGCTTGGACCACGCCCCCTAAATGGCGGACAAATGCTGCTGGCCCACCCCCTCCCACCCAGCGACCGCCTCTGCCTGTCAATCAGGCAGAGGCGATCGCTAGTATACGACAGCCGTCGGCTGCCTACCATGCGCCGGCGCACTGCGGCACCAGCGCATGCGCAGATCAGACCCGATCGCTGCTGTGCAAAAATGTACAGCAGCGATCGCGCCTGAATGACCCCCTTGGACTGTTGGGGTGCCTTGAGGACCACGGTTGAGAACCTCTGCTATAACCCAAAGATGCAAGTAATTGGGAATGGACAATAACTTTTTCTTTTTCCTACAATAAGGAAATATCTTTATGAAATAATAGTCCCTTTGTGTTAGTAATGGGGCCCATGCCTCTGTGATTGTAGAAATTTGCCTGGCTTGGGGTATAGGTGCTACAAAGAAACCAGGAGAATTTAGCAAGTAAGCCCAGGGAAATCAAGCATTTGGAGAATATATGTGTGGTTTACCTGCTAGTTGATTTCAGTGCTGTCTCCCTGCAGCCTGGCAGCCTGACTGATCAAATAAGAACACCTGTGAAGAGCGCCCTTTTAAACTCAACGTGGTAATGTGGTTTGCCTGAAAGTCTGGGCAGGAGGAATCTAGAGTATATAAGGTCTGTTTAGGCCATCTGTCTGTATAACCAATGCCAGGTAGTGGCAGGTAGCTTGGGAGTAGAAAGAAACAGTAATATGGTATTCCCAGTAGCCTCAACAATGTTAAATTCTCATAAAAGAGTGTCACCACAGCCAATAATTTGTGCACAAGTTTGGAATCAACACCTTTATAGGTGCTGAGTGGAAACAATCTAAATAAATAATTAAAATAAAGGACAATATACATTCCTTATGTACTGGTGGTTGTTTCCTGTTGTTATCTCTTCCTTTGTTGTAGATGATCCAAAAAATTTGTTTACTCCGAGAGATATGAAAAAAAAATGAACAAAACAGCCAATATGTAGTAGTTATGTACTCATCAAATGGTAATAGTCTTAACAAAGGGAAAATCTCATACAGTATATAAACTAGTCTAACCGAAAATTGAGCCCCAATGATAGTGTCTATAAAGGCAGAGGCGTATCTACACCTTGGCCAGGATGGCACTCGCCAGGGGCCCGACAGAAGAGGGGCGCCGCTCGGTGGTGCCACCCGCAGCCAGGGTGTAGAATCTATTAGTAGAAGCAGTACCTGTATAGCACAGTAGATAGCAGCCACTGGAACTTGAGGCGTTGTCCGGCGCCGCGGCCGCACTACAGTGAAGAAACTCAATTTAAACTACAGTCCCCAGCAGCCCTTGCTGCCGTGACCTCCTGGTTGCAATGACTGCTGGGAACTGTAGTTTATTTAGAGTTTTCATTCCTCACTGTATTGCGGGTGCTGTGCTGGACTCCGGCTCAAGTTCCAGTGGCTGCTATCTGCTGTGCTACTCAAGTACTGCCTATGGGCATGGCCGGATTAAGGCAGGGGCGGCAGTCCTGGGGCCCCCACATGTCCGTTGTCTATTGGAGGAGTCTCCCTCCGGCGGCTCAGCTGTTCAGTAACAGCTGGCGCCGAGGAGCTCCTCCAATCACAATTAGTCTCGTGGGACAGTGAAGGGGGATCCCGCGAGATAGTGACTGTTCCGACGCGCTGTACCTGCTGGCCGCTCAAGTGAAGTTCCTGCTACATCAGGAGCTCCGGGAGCTACGCCGATTGGCCACCCCAGTGTGATTATTGCGGGGGAGGGGAGGGTGTCTCTTGCAAGCAGACGCAGGGTTTCACGGTTGTAAATATAAATAAGTGTTAAATATTTGGTAAATCTATAGAGATGTAAATTTGAGATGTCTTACTGTAAGTAAATATTAATCCATGGTTCTTGGTGTTACCCGAGGAGCACCTGTACCAGATAAAAAGGTGACAGGACCATTTTTGTAGTTTATACATTTCTACACACTGGAGGTACAATACAAATTTTGATCCGATTGTCCGTTTGGGCATTATCATTCACGCAACTCAAGCCATGCATTGGTAATGACGTCACTATGTCAACCCCCTTTTCATCCCCTTAGGGAAGGTTTATTTAAATTCTAATTAAGTAGTTTTCCTATTTCCCATCTGAAGAATACCTATGTTAAATTTCAGCTTTCTAACATATCGGGAAGAGAATTAGTGATGAATGAGTGAGTGAGCGCTTTCGCATTTAAATATATAGATGGCCTGCTAAAGCTGCACTTTCAGACTAAGGTGGTCATTCCGAGTTGGTTGCTCGTTGCCATTTTTCGCAGCGCAGCGATCAAGTGAAAAATCGGCAATTATGCGCATGCGCATGGTACGCTGCACGCATGCGCTAAGTACTTTCACACAAAACTTTGTAGGTGTACCCAAGCACGAGCGACGTTTTTCAGTCGCTCGAGTGTTCGTAGTATGATTGACAGGTAGTTGGTGTTTCTGGGCGGCAACTCTGCGTTTTCAGGGAGTGTTCTAAAAACCGCAGGCGTGTCAGGCTAAAACGCAGGAGTGATAAAAAATAAAGGTATATACAGCGCTAACAAAAAACTGGATATGGGAAAATATTCACAATTTATTAAAAGACATTGTTGCAACAAATAAATTCATATATAAAAGAAGGACATTATTTTGTCAGTAAAAAATAAATAAATAAAGAAATATATATAGGGCAGGCACAGCAATTTTTGTTTGATAAATTACCACACGAGGAGACCGAATGGATGTACTGGTATAAGTCCTTGGAATGGTAGCCACAGTCCTAGGGAGCAGTTTGCAGTGCTAGCAGGTGAGGTCCAAATGTAGGAGGCAGATCTTTAAGATGTTTGATCCGGACTGAGGTGCGTCCTGTTAGATTGGTGGATCTTTCTGCGCCTCGTGGACATCCGCTATTTTTCCCAATTAGCTGGTGGACTTCTAGGCTGGTTTCCAAGTTCCAAAAGTGATTCCAGTAATATACGGCTCCTCAGAACCTGAACCTAAAGATCTGCCTCCTACATTTGGACCTCACCTGCTAGCACTGCAAACTGCTCCCTAGGACTGTGGCTACCATTCCAAGGACTTATACCAGTACATCCATTCGGTCTCCTCGTGTGGTAATTTATCAAACAAAAATTGCTGTGCCTGCCCTATATATATTTCTTTATTTATTTATTTTTTACTGACAAAATAATGTCCTTCTTTTATATATGAATTTATTTGTTGCAACAATGTCTTTTAATAAATTGTGAATATTTTCCCATATCCAGTTTTTTGTTAGCGCTGTATATACCTTTATTTTTTATCACTCATTCAGGGACTAACTATCCCTATAAAACAGCAGCTGAAAAGGATAAGCATACCCTCTTAACAGCGCCGGACAAATTACCTTGGTAATTTATTTTTTAAAACGCAGGAGTGGCTGAAGAAACGGGGGAGTGGCTGGCCGAACGCAGGGCGTGTTTGTGACGTCAAACCAGGAACTAAATGGACTGAGGTGATCACAATCTAGGAGTAGGTCTGGAGCTACTCAGAAACTGCATGAATTTTTTTAGTAGCAATTATGCTACTCTCTCGTTCGCAATTCTGCTATGCTAAGATACACTCCCAGAGGGCGGCGGCCTAGCGTGTGCAATGCTGCTAAAAGCAGCTAGCGAGTGAACAACTCGGAATGACCACCTATGTGCAGCGGAGATTCCTATAAATATATATTTGTGTGGTCCATAATGTACCTGGAGTTAAGCAATACAGTACATTTCCCTCGAGTAGGATATCCAGCTCAACATTCCTTTTTTCACCCATGTCACTTCTCCCACAATAAACTGTTTATGTATATATGAGAAAAAAGGATGCTGAACCATAGGCCACTAATGAGTTCCAGCAAACATTGCCATACCTTCCCTAGGTACACAGGTGTTACATAAAGTGCAATGTTAAGCATATCAAATAATGCTACTCATCAGTCAATGTATCTCCCCTTACCATCAGGAGACCTGACACAGATAATACTTATCTTAATATTGATATTGCTCATCTATCATGTGTCACACTGCAATTCTATTTAGAATGTACAGTATATTTATGTTTTCCTATTTTATTTTATGAAATTGCCACAATTAGAGCATTTATATTTTTATTGTAAATTAGTAATCTTGAGTTAAAACATATTCTGTAAAATACAAATTACTATATTTTCAGTCTATATATCCAAGTAATTGAATGAGTAAGCAAGTTCTTCTTATGAATAGAAGCATCCTGACTTTCCAGTAGAGATGACTGAATAAACTGCAACTCAAATCATGTACAGAAAAAAATCCCCTTTCAAATATGAAAGTGTTAGTACTATAGTACACATTTGGTATAACAGTCACTAAAAAAATTTTTTTTTAAGATATGTACTTGAATAATAAATGCACAGGGGTACAGTGTGCCAGATCAGTATAAACATTAGAACAATGCAGTTTATCACAGCGGTGCGATCGGGTCAGACCTGCGCATGCGCCGGTGCCGCAGTGTGCCGGCGCATGCCAGACGGCCGATCGCCTCTGCCTGATTGACAGGCAGAGGCAGTCGCTGGGCAGGAGGGGCGGAACGGCGGCATTTGCCCGCTGTTTCGTGGGCACTGTCTGGCCAACGCAGGCAAAGCCAGACCGAATGGGGGGCGGGGCTGCGGGCCAGGGAGCGATGAGTAGCTCCTGGCCAGCACGCTAAAGCTGCACTGGTTGGGAGCTACTCTTGAAGTGCAAAGGCATCGCCGCCATGCGATGCCTTTGCACTTCTGCGGGGGGCCGGCACTGACATGCGGGGCGGACTAGCCCTGTGCTGGGCGTCCCCCCGCATGTCAGTGTGAATGATCGTAGCTGTGCTAAATTTAGCACAGCTACGATCATCTCGGAATGACCCCCAATATAATTTTACATTTCCAGCTCAACTCACAATACAAAGGGGATTTTATTATATTATGTACGTGAATAATAAACGCACAATGGTACAGTACACCAGAACAGTATAAAAAATAGAACAATATATTTTTTCATTCACAACTCAACTCACACTGCAGTAATTCAAAGGGCTTTTTATTATATAATGTATGTGAATAATAAAAACACAGGGGTGCAGTGTACCAGAACAGTACAAACAATAGAACAATACATATTATTTTTCAATTTGCAGCTCAACTCACACTGCGGCAATTCAAAGAACTTTTATTATATTGATGTACGTAAATAATAAACAGACACGGGTACAGAACACACAGGTTGTGCAAACTTAAAATAATCCTTTGTTTTGACTTTTTTAATTTAACCAGCAGAGTACAGCATAGCACACAGCAGTGTGAATGAGAACAGAGTGAAATGGCACCAAGCCACCACAGTGGAGTCCTTAAACTCACAAGATTCTGACTCCGTGACAATGGTACTTTTCCTCGATTTGGAATCTGAGTCTGGTTGGAAAACCCAAGCGCCCTTCACCAGCTTGCACGACACACATACACTTAAATCACCTGGACGTCACTGAGCAGCACTCTGGGCAGGGACAGTGAACTGGAGCAGCAGATGCTGGTGGTTCACACTCAGTGACTTGCGGGATTTCCCTTCACTATCCCGTGAGACTGACTGTAGACGGAGGAGCTCCTTGGCTACTGGAGAGCCTCCTATTGAAAAATCAGTGTGTGGGGGCCCCGGAAACGGCTGCACCTGTCACCAATCCCTTAATCCAGCTCTCCGTGACACGCCTGCAACTGTTAGCCACCCCCCCTTCCCTGTTACCGCTCAGAAACGCCCATCCAAATTGGATGATCTGCATCTCCCAATGGTAAACATCAAGAGGGTGTAGTATGGTATGCCGGCGGTCGGGCTCCCGGCGACCAGCATACCGGCGCCGGGAGCCCGACCGCCGGCATACCGACAGTGTGGCGAGCGCAAATGAGCGCCTTGTGGGCTAGCTGCGCTCGCCACGCTGCGGGCATGGTGGCGCGCTATGTGCGCCACGCTATTTTATTCTCCCTCCAGGGGGGTCGTGAAGCCCCACGAGGGAGAATAAGTGTCGGTATGCCGGCTGTCGGGATTCCGGCGCCGGTATACTGTGCACCGGGATCCTGACAGCCGGCATACTGAAGACCACCCCATCAAGACACATGCACGGAGGTAAAACATTGTGCACTTGCGCCCAATGCTTTTCCTGCATCCACCTTAGAATCGCACCCTCAGAGCAGTGCCAGATTAAGGTCCACATGGGCCTGGAGCTGAAATTTATGAAAGGTCTATTTTATGCCGCTGCAGGGTATGTGAAAAACGCTGTGGGGTGTGACCAGTGACCAGTAATGTGCGGGGTGTGGTTGATTTTGTAAGGGTCTGCATGGGGGGTATGTCCTGTGCCATGGGGTGTGACTAGCGCCTATCTTGAAAAACCTCAATCTCCCTCACTTCTTCCCTTACATCAGTAGTGTAATCATAGGTGTGCGCAGGGGGGGTGCCTGGTGCGCACAGGCACCCCCTAATGTCTGGCACCCCAATCTCACATGCCTGATGCAACAATCACCGAGCAGGCAGATTACTGTCCCCTCTGCGCTGCACCCTGTCAGGACTGCATTACTGACCGGACGCCTGGGTTAATCAAGGGGTGCCACTGGCTTTCAAATTCCCAGCTCCACCTCCACGTACAAAAACAGTGTGATGTGACGTGATTACATCATGCTGCTCGCACGCCCACCCGCCACATGCCCACCTCTCTCCTTCTATGCTATGCCAACGCCAGCCACTGATGAGGAGCAGCATGCAGCCAGCGTTCCACTTAGGAAGACAAGTTCAATACTGGCAGGCGGCCGGGAGCAGCATTGACACGTCACTCGTTTTTCCAGCAGCAGTACTAGTCTGCGACTGTCAGTGTCAGTGAGTGAGTGACTTGTAAGTAAGCTGCTGCAGCTTGCAGGGGAAAGAGAGGGGGAGACAGACCAGGCTGAGGAGGAGCAGTGTAATTGCAGTGAGTGCCATCAGGGGTGTTTGTTTGGTGCACACCACAACATCTGACAATGGGGGTCATTCCGAGTTGTTCGCTCGCAAGTGAATTTTAGCAGATTTGCTCATGCTAAGCCGCCGCCTACTGGGAGTGAATCTTAGCATCTTAAAATTGCGAACGATGTATTCGCAATATTGTGATTACACACCTCGTAGCAGTTTCTGAGTTGCTTCAGACTTACTCGGCATCTGCGATCATTTCACTGCTTGTCATTCCTGGTTTGACGTCACAAACACACCCAGCGTTCGCCCAGACACTCCCCCGTTTCTCCAGCCACTCCTGCGTTTTTTCCGGAAACGGTAGCGTTTTTTCCCACACGCCCATAAAACGGCCTGTTTCCGCCCAGTAACACCCATTTCCTGTCAATCACATTACGATCGCCAGAACGATGAAAATGCCGTGAGTAAAATTCCTAAGTGCATAGCAAATTTACTTGGCGCAGTCGCAGTGCGGACATTGCGCATGCGCATTAAGCGGAAAATCGCTGCGATGCGAAGATTTTTACCGAGCGAACAACTCGGAATGACCCCCAATGTATCTGCTTTATTAGGATTGGTACAAGGGTGGATATTTTATGTGTTGACCATCAATAGATGGTGCTAGACACGCCCAAAAGGCGGTGCTAGTCACACCCCTCCAACGGTGCACCCCCTAATAAAATGTGCTGCGCACGCCAGTGAGTGTAATGTGAGAATCTACAAATGGACAAAGGAAAACATTCTGTTATATGAAAAATAGCGCTTTGTGATGACGTAAATTTGAAACTTCTCAACGAAAGATGCTACGGGTTGCTTAGTGAAGTCATAAATGTGAAATCTTTCTGTATCACGTGACCATGCCCCTGGATCCGCCCCGCCATGCCACTCCCTGTGCCGACCTGGCTGTCAGAATATCAGCAGGCATGACACATACATACAAAGAAGTTCACAGTCACACATACGCACACTGTTCTCTCCACTCACTCTTACCTTAAACACTATAGCAGAGTGCAGTCTCACAGGCTGGGCCGGCCCTGGATGTGCAGCATTTTCTCCTCTCCCACTCACAGCATGTGAGCAGCAGCCTGCCCTGAATCCCGTGTAGCTTCGCCCCCTTAGTACCGTGTAGCTGTGCCCCCTGAGTCCTGTGTAGCTCCACCCCCCAGTCACTTGTAGCCCTTAACCCCGGCTGAGTTCCTGTATCCGCTGCGGCAGTGCGGCTCTGCCAGAGCGGATCCTGGAAGCGCTGGTGTTACTGCCTGCTGACATTTTGAGCCTGGACAAAAATGGACCAGCTGTAGTACTACCATCTATACACTACACTGCGGGCAGGAGGGGGAAGTGCTTTAAACTGTTCCTGGTAAGCTGCTGTAGCAGGGGAAAAAAAATTCCCTGGCTGCAGTAGCAGCAAAGCAGGTGCTGTGGGCCTATTTTGATGGGTGGCCTGGAACTGCAGCTCCACCCGCTCCATTGTTAATCCGGCCCTGCAGGCTCAGAGTCTCATGTTCATAGGCTTTTCATATACTTTTTCTCTCATTTTGGTGTGAAATAGCTTTGCATTCATTAGAATGGATACTTTATACAGCAAGCTGCTTCAAGATCAGGAAATAATAGGAGGCCAACATCTGTGATTGCCAGAGCATTAATTACCGTCAAAGGTGCCCACTGAGAAAAGAGTGGTAATTAAGGAAATAATGTTTCTCACCTAGTTGTTTGAGGACAATGCCTGCTGACTTCGCCCTCTACTCAGTCTAAGCAGATGTCTCAGGTGTCAACCTAAACACATTTAATACAGCTTAAACATTCATTGCCTTATCCGTACAAGCAGAATTACAAATATATTTTCAGATATGTAAGATGATGTGCATATATTTATTACCTAACTTAGGTAGAACTCGAATAGTGCCTTAAGAATTTATATTTTTCTTCTTTACCTACCTAGGACACTTTCTTTCTGGCTTCCTGGGAAGGTTGGCAAGTCTCCCGTATGTGACCTCTAACTGCCCTCAGCCGCCAGACTTTCCCCATAAACCGGCAGATGACACAATTCTGAACTGAATTATGCCATCGTAGCCATGCCCCCGCTGTACAATGCCTGTAATCTTGGCATTGTATAGCCACACTCCCCGATCGGTATCCAGATGATAGACAGACAGTGTCTAGTTAGACCAGGCATGTCCAAACTGCGGCCCTCCAGCTGTTGAGAAACTACACATCCCAGCATGCCCTGACACAGCTTTAGCATTCTCTGACAGCAAAACTGTGGCAGGGCATGCTGGGATATGTAGTTTCACAACAGCTGGAGGGCTGCAGTTTGGACATGCCTGAGTTAGACAGTCATTATCTTTTTTATGTCGACCATTTTCATGTCGACCGTTTGACCCTGTCTATCTTTTGACCCAGTCGACCTTTTGTACTGTTTTTTATGTAGACCTTTTGACCCTATCAACCTAATGTCTATCTAACATGTGGTGTCTATCTATTGAATGTCTAACTAGACACTGTCTGTCTATCATCCGAATACCAATCGGGGGTGTGGTATAATAGATAGACACAGTTTTTTTTTTAAATTTTGCATGTTTTTGGACCTTGTTTATACCTTCTCTATCCATGTCGGCATAGAATTGGTTATAAAGCAGCGAGTCACCATGCCTGAAGCGCGGCGAGTGAAGCGAGCCCTGCAAGGGGATGCCTTTCTACAATTAGGGGTCCCAGTTGACAAAACTATGCACACATACCCCCAAAATGTTTTAATAAAAAGGTGTCTATCTTTTTGATGTTGACCATTTTCATGTCGACCTTTTGACCCTGTCTAGCTTTTGACCCAGTCGAATTTTTGTACTGTCTACATTTGTCATGTCTACCTTTTGACCCTGTTGACCTTTTGACCCTGTCGACCTTTTGACTGTCTAACATGTGGTGTCTATCTATTGACTGTCTAACTAGACACTATCTATTATACCACCCCCTTCCCGATCCACCTTCAGCTGTTCTATCCTGGAATCCTGGCTGTCCCCTCCTCCTGCAGAGGGACATATGAAAGTCGGTAAGTATGGTAATAATTTACATTTGATTGGTATTTGATGCTGCTGTAAGGACACTGAAGTGTATGAAGCCAGCGGCCGTGTAAGTGAATCACTGCTTACCTCCGTCCGGACACACGCTCCTCCCGCGCAGCGTTGATTTCAGAGGACGTGTCTTCAGGACCTCCGCCCAGAACTTGCCGGCTAAAGGGAACAAGAAATACTCTCACTGCGGGCCCACTTCCCTCTTGGCCTGGGGATCAGGGGCACACCGGGGGTGGCTGCGACGTTCACCGATTAGGTGAATGTCATCATCGGCCCGTGGGCCTCAGCTACCCAATCGTCACCTATTTGGCACTTGCGCACCGAGGTGGGAGCGAGCCCGCTAGGCCTAGCGGGATCCCGCGACCGGTGCTCAACACGGACAAGGACACACACTCACAAATAATACTCACGCTGGTACTCTTGTCAACTTGCTTGATACGCCACTCCGCTCCTGGGGAAAAGAATGACAGCAGCCTCCCTACAACTAAACTACGGCTAACAACAAACTGAGCCTAACTATTATGAACTGCAACAATTTACTGGGACGGCTACTTCACCTAATCACTAACAACAGGTCAAGCAAACACAAGAGTAATGCGAGTATAATATAAATGGAGGGTACCTTACCATCCGGTCCGGCGCAGGTTCTGCCACCTCGCCCTAGTGGTGACCAACTCTCCACGGCTCTTCCCCGCCCTGGGAGTGTACGCAAGGCGTGAGGGTCAGCCGACCCTCCGTGCCCAGCCTACAATGTACCCCACCCGAGCGGCCGCACAGCTCGCCCGCGGAGGTGCACAAAAAGGCAGGGCCCCGCTTGGCTTGAGAACACCCCGATGGCCTTTCCCTCCTTAGTGGGTACCGTGGGATGACCCGAACGTAATACCCTGGGTCACCTTTGATCCTCTACCCCCGTAGTTTGCTGGGTGCTCCTGTGGCCCGCAGGCCTACGGCCCATTATGCCCCGGGCCTAATGCCCGCCTGACTGGGTGGCTGATGAGAGTGCGAGCCTAACGCCCAGCACCCCAGTTTAGAATGGCCGGGTCTGGCCTTACAGGCCGCGGGCCGGGTGGAGCCCCGACTGCACGCGGCCTCACAGGCCCAGACGCGCCGACCTTATTGCCCACGGGCCGGAAGGGCCCGACTAACTGGCCACAGGCCGAGAGGGCCTGACTATGCCCACGGGCCTAGCGCCCGATCACCCGGTGGTCTAGGAGGAGGCTGGAGACTCGGCACGAGGCCGCTTACCGGGCCGTAGGGAGAGGCCGCGGTGGGGAGCTTCGTTAGCTCTTTTGCCTCCCACACACCGCAACACTCTCCTCCGGGACTTCCGGTGGGCTCCTCTTCCGCAGTCGTCCCGACGCCTTCTTCCCGGCCGTCGACAGGCTCTCCGCGCTGGGACCTCTTCTGTCTTCTGCCTCCTGGCCGTCGCCGCTGTCGCCGCTGCCCCCGCCTCTTCTCCTGGACCACCGCCGTCTTCTTTCTTCTGTTCCTTCTTCCTCTTCTGGAGCTCTTCTCTGCTCCGTCCCCGGCGCCGACTGGCCGCTCCCGCTCCGCCGCGTCTGTTATAAGACGCTGGGAGGGGGCGGCGCTATGACGCGGCGAGCCCTGATTGGCTCGTCGCGGCATGCTCTGATTGGCTGACCGGGCGCGAGCCCTGATTGGCTCCCGCCCGGCGCCATCCTCGCCCGCGATTGGAGGGGATTGAATCCCACCGGATGCAAGCCCCTCCGCACTGAGGACCCGCCGCAACGCCGCCGCTGACCGGGGGGAACGGGGGCCAGCGACTTCCCCTGTCCCCGCGTCCCGCTGCCCTCTCACATTTCCCCCCCCTGTTTACTTTGTAGACCCTACAAAGATGCGAGCTGCAGCCCACTCGAAGTTTGGGTCCGCGAAACGGGGGGACGGCACCCCAAGGGTAGTTCGAGTTGAACGCCTGGGTAGGGTTGCTGAGGTGGGGACGGGAACCTCTGGCACAGAAGTCACCAGTTCACCACTCGCGGCTGACTCCCCCGATGGCGGAGGGTCCGAGGCCCCTTCAGGCGGCGGAATCCACCAATCATCCTCCTCCGTTCCCGGAGTAGCCCCTGGGACTGTCTCCATGGGGAGCAGGTCCTCAAATAGGCAGGGACGCAGCATGTTCCTATGTAAAGTGCGGGCACGCCCACTCCCGTCTTCCGCCTTTACTTCGTAAACGGGGTTGTCAGGAGACACTCGCCGCTGCACGATGTATGGCATCACCTCCCATCGTTCGCTCAATTTGTTTCTCTCGGACTAACACTCTTTGTCCCTCCGCGAATGGTCCTCCTAACGACCTCCCGGGGCTAGGGTGCAGGTTGGACCCGATGTTCCCCGCTGCCATCTCCCGGGCGAACGTCAGTCGGCGTCTCTGCTCCTCAATCCAACCACTGTGCGTCCACTCTTCCTCCTCCGCCGGTAGGGACAGATCGAGGTCCTGTAGGTCCTTCTCTGGTCGGCCGAACAGCAGGAAATAAGGCGAGAACCCCGTGGTCCGGTGTACTCTGTTGTTGTATACCCACACCAACTCCGGAACAAAGTCGGGCCAGCGCCGCTTCTTGTCAGCCTCCAAGACCCGCAGCATTTGTAGCAACGTCCGGTTGAATCGCTCGCAGGCTCCATTCCCCTGGGGGTGGTACGGGGTGGTCCTTGATTTATTCATGCCATAGGTGCGACACAGCCGCTCCATCACCCGACCTTGGAAGCATGCACCTTGATCCGAATGGAGGCGCTCCGGGCAGCCGTACCTTCGGATAAAGTGCTCCACAATGGCCTTAGCCGCCGTGTCGGCAGTCTGGTCCATGGTAGGGACAACCACTGTAAATTTGGTGAAATGGTCGGTCATCACGATGGCATACTGGTACCCACGCACCGACTCCCCTACCAAGACATAGTCCACCATGAGGAGTTCCAGGGGTCTGGTGGTCCGAATGGTCTGCACTGGTGCCCGTTGTTCGCCACTTTTGGTAACAGCACACCTCCTACATGTCTGACACACGTTCTCCACCAGGGTCTGTAAACCCGGGACGAAGTACTGCCGGCGGACCCATTGCAGGGTCTTCTCTGTGCCAAAATGGGCGCCCTCTTCGTGGGCCTCTGTCACCAGACCACGGGCCAACTCTCTGGGGAGGACAACCTGCCACACCCTCCGGAGCTCATGCTCGAGATAAGCCTGGCGGCACAATACCCCTCCTCGTACGGCCAATTGTTCCCACTGACGTACCAGCCTCTTGCCCCACGGGCTAAGCTGCAGCCTCTCCGCGGCGGACGGCCAGTGGTCCCGCTCCTTCCACCCTCGCACACACCGCACCTCCTGGTCTTGCCCTTGTGCCACAGCCCAATCCGGCAAGGCCTTCTGTAGTAGGATCCCGCGTGTTGCCCTGGGCCCGGTCGGGCTGGGGGTCATCCTGGTAAGGTCAGGGATCTCCTGACCCTCTCTCTCTTCGTCCGTGGGCCCCGTAGGTAGCCCTACCGGGTAGCGGGACAGGGCGTCTGCATTGGTATTCGCCTTACCCGGCCGGTACCGGATCTTAAAGGAGAATTTGGCCAAGCGTGCTACCCAACGCTGCTCCAGGGCGCCCAACTTAGCCGTATGTAGGTGCGACAGGGGGTTGTTATCTGTGACCACTTCGAAGTCGGTGGCGGTCAGGTACTCTGCAAACTTCTCGGTGACCGCCCAGACGACTGCCAACAACTCCAGCTTGAACGAGCTGTAGTTGTCAGGGTTCCGCTCCGACTCTCGGAGACTCCGACTCCCATATGCGATAACTCGCTCCTGGCCCTCCTGCAGCTGGGAGAGTACAGCCCCCAGGCCTTGGTGGCTCCCGTCGGTGTACAATATAAATGGCTTGTCAAAGTCAGCATAAGCCAGCACGGGGGCCTGGGTGAGGGCTTGTTTAAGCCCCGTGAAGGCAACCTCCTGTGCTTGGTCCCACGCCACTGCCCGATTCCGCACATCTGTGGCAACACCTCGCAACAGTCCATGCAGGGGGCCTGCAATCTTGGCAAAGTCTCGAATGAACCGCCGATAGTAGCCTACCAATCCCAGAAATGCCCTCAACTCCGTCACATTGCCCGGGGTCCTCCATTCCTGGACTGCGGCAATCTTATCGGGGGTGGGCCGCACCCCTTGCTCTGAGACTACATGGCCCAGGTATTCCAAGCTGGACTTCAAGAGGTGGCACTTCCGTGGTTTCAATTTGAGGCCGTATTGTTCCAATCGCTGGAGTACTTGTTCCAACCTATGCAAGTGTTCCTCCAGGGTGGGGGCGAACACTATGATGTCGTCCAAATAGATGAGGATTGCCTCGAAGTTCAAGTCCCCGAGACAGCGCTCCATTAAGCGCTGGAACGTGGCCGGTGCATTGGAGAGCCCGAAGGGCATTCGACAGAAATCAAAAAGCCCCATGGGCGTAACGAATGCCGTCTTCGCCTGATCCTTCTCCGCGACGGGCACCTGCCAGTACCCACTGGCCAGATCTAACGTGGAGAAGAAGCGCGACTTCCCTAAAGCCGCCAGCGACTCTTCAATGCGGGGTAACGGGTAAGCGTCCCGGACGGTGCAGCTGTTCAACCTCCGGTAGTCCACGCAGAATCGGATGGTCCCGTCTTTCTTCTTTACCAACACGATGGGGGCAGCCCATGGGCTCTTACTTTCCCTGATGACGCCGTTGGCTAACATTTGTTGGATCATGGTCTTGACCTCCTGGTACAGCTTCGGGGGAATCTGCCGATAGCGCTCCCGAGCGGGCAGACTGTCACCGGTGTTGATCTCGTGCTCTATTTCGGTCGTGTGACCAAAATCCTCCTCGCTGCGGGAGAACGACTTCTGTCGTGCCCACAACATTTGCTTCACCCGGTCCACCTCTGCTGTACCAAGGCCCTCCAGTGATAAATCCATCTGGTTCAGGATCACGTCCCCGTTCCACTCCGCGGAGGGTTCCTGTTTTTCCTCAAGGGCGACGGCCAACGTCCAAGGCTCGCATGCGTCCGGCTTCAAGGTAACCCTAGGGCCGGGTTCAATGCCACCCTCGGGGATAGCCTCTAGATGGGCCAGCACCGACCTGCCCGGGATCTTGATTGGTGAGTTTCCCAGGTTGCACACCCGCAGGGGTACGGTGCCATTCCGTACAACCGCAACGGTTCTGGCCAGCAGCAACCCGGCCTCCACTTGTCTGAACCAACAAGGTTCTATCACAACTTCCCTTCCTTCCAGCCGCTGCTGCGCACGGACGGGTACTTCCAGGACCACCTCCTGTCTCGCTGGGATCCTCACCCTTTGGTTATGTCGTGTCTTTATCAGGCCGAGGGGGCGCAAGGCTTCCATGGAGGCGGTCTCCTCGTTCCGCTGGACGACCCTCTGGAAAGCTTGCTGCACCGGCTTCTGCACACCCAGATACTTCCAGTACTGGGGGCCCTTATCGTGTACAAGTACTCGATCGAGACTCCGTAGGATGTTCATCCCCAGAATCACCGGCCCATGATGAAACTCCTCGCCACTCACCACTACGAACCCCTTCTTTCCAAGGGACTGCCCATACACCTCCACCTCAATCCACACGACCCCTGTCACGGGAATGGGAAGGTTGTTTGCGGCCACTAGGGTTACCCAATTCCCGACACTGGTGGTCGAGAGATGGGCATAATCTTCCCTAAACCGCTTCTCGGACATGGTGGACACTTGTGATCCGGTATCCAAAAGGCAACGTTGATCCCTCCCTCCTAACCTTGCCACTACCGTGGGACACTCACCGAACAAGTCCGATGAGTTGACGACGTCTACTTGGGCGTCGCCTTCCCCCGCGGTTTGTCCCGTTACCGCGAGGGACCTTAGTTTAAAGGTCTCCAACGCCCCTCCCGTCCGGAGCGGCGCTCCGGGCAATCCCGAGCGAAATGTCCAGGCTCCTCACATTCCCAACACACCAACTCGCGGGGTCCCCTCGGGCGCACCTCCCCTCCCCGACGTCCAGCGGTCTCCGTCTCCTTTTTCCTCCGAGGGTTCTTTTCTTTGGCCCGATCCTCGTTGTCCCAACCCCTCCTTTCTGGGTCGGCGTCGCGGCTTTCGGCTCGTTCCACCCTCTGCCTTAACTGGGACACTTCGTCCTGGACGAGAAGGAGCGTGGTGGTCAGCTCCTTGATGCATCCCTCCAAGGGACTAACTTCTGGCGCCCGGACCCTATCTATCGGTTGAGTGGGTGGTGTAGACACAGCGCTGGAACTGAGCTCCGCGTTCTCTTCTTTCTTCAGCGCCATCTCTAACACTTCGAAGAAGGTGAGCTCGCCATCCCCATCGACTTTATCCTGGAGGTAGTTCCGCAGGGACCTGCTCCTCAGTCCACCAATCAAAATACCTCTCAAGGTGGAATCTGGGTCCCCTGTCATCAGCTCCTCATCTTCCCTCGTCTGGATCTCACCCATGTACTCCTGGATCGCGTTCGCGAACTGAGAAATCGTCTCATCTTCCCTCTGAACCCGCGCGAACACACGCTTCTTCAGCGTGGTGGTGGTGGCCTTCTCCCCATACACGCCCCTCAGGATGGTGAAGACGTCAGCCAGGCTCTTACGAAGCCGCTCGGGGCGTACTCTCACGGTCTTCCGGGCGTCGCCAGTCAGGACTTTCAACGCCAAATTCACCTGTACCCGCCTCGGAATCTGGTAGAGGTCGATCGTGGTTTCCAACTGCTCGATCCACTCCGTCAAGGGCATATTCTGCCCGTCGAACTTGTCAAGGTGGTTGAGGGCCGCCCCGATGGGTATCCTGTCCCGAGGCGGATTGCTGGTCCCGTCCTTCACCTCCTCGGGGGACTCGTTACCGTCGTCCTCCGGCTTGTCCACTTCTCGATCCATCTTCTCTAAGGATCCTGCCGACTACGCCAAATGTAAGGACACTGAAGTGTATGAAGCCAGCGGCCGTGTAAGTGAATCACTGCTTACCTCCGTCCGGACACACGCTCCTCCCGCGCAGCGTTGATTTCAGAGGACGTGTCTTCAGGACCTCCGCCCAGAACTTGCCGGCTAAAGGGAACAAGAAATACTCTCACTGCGGGCCCACTTCCCTCTTGGCCTGGGGATCAGGGGCACACCGGGGGTGGCTGCGACGTTCACCGATTAGGTGAATGTCATCATCGGCCCGTGGGCCTCAGCTACCCAATCGTCACCTATTTGGCACTTGCGCACCGAGGTGGGAGCGAGCCCGCTAGGCCTAGCGGGATCCCGCGACCGGTGCTCAACACGGACAAGGACACACACTCACAAATAATACTCACGCTGGTACTCTTGTCAACTTGCTTGATACGCCACTCCGCTCCTGGGGAAAAGAATGACAGCAGCCTCCCTACAACTAAACAACGGCTAACAACAAACTGAGCCTAACTATTATGAACTGCAACAATTTACTGGGACGGCTACTTCACCTAATCACTAACAACAGGTCAAGCAAACACAAGAGTAATGCGAGTATAATATAAATGGAGGGTACCTTACCATCCGGTCCGGCGCAGGTTCTGCCACCTCGCCCTAGTGGTGACCAACTCTCCACGGCTCTTCCCCGCCCTGGGAGTGTACGCAAGGCGTGAGGGTCAGCCGACCCTCCGTGCCCAGCCTACAATGTACCCCACCCGAGCGGCCGCACAGCTCGCCCGCGGAGGTGCACAAAAAGGCAGGGCCCCGCTTGGCTTGAGAACACCCCGATGGCCTTTCCCTCCTTAGTGGGTACCGTGGGATGACCCGAACGTAATACCCTGGGTCACCTTTGATCCTCTACCCCCGTAGTTTGCTGGGTGCTCCTGTGGCCCGCAGGCCTACGGCCCGTTATGCCCCGGGCCTAATGCCCGCCTGACTGGGTGGCTGATGAGAGTGCGAGCCTAACGCCCAGCACCCCAGTTTAGAATGGCCGGGTCTGGCCTTACAGGCCGCGGGCCGGGTGGAGCCCCGACTGCACGCGGCCTCACAGGCCCAGACGCGCCGACCTTATTGCCCACGGGCCGGAAGGGCCCGACTAACTGGCCACAGGCCGAGAGGGCCTGACTATGCCCACGGGCCTAGCGCCCGATCACCCGGTGGTCTAGGAGGAGGCTGGAGACTCGGCACGAGGCCGCTTACCGGGCCGTAGGGAGAGGCCGCGGTGGGGAGCTTCGTTAGCTCTTTTGCCTCCCACACACCGCGACACTCTCCTCCGGGACTTCCGGTGGGCTCCTCTTCCGCAGTCGTCCCGACGCCTTCTTCCCGGCCGTCGACAGGCTCTCCGCGCTGGGACCTCTTCTGTCTTCTGCCTCCTGGCCGTCGCCGCTGTCGCCGCTGCCGCCGCCTCTTCTCCTGGACCACCGCCGTCTTCTTTCTTCTGTTCCTTCTTCCTCTTCTGGAGCTCTTCTCTGCTCCGTCCCCGGCGCCGACTGGCCGCTCCCGCTCCGCCGCGTCTGTTATAAGACGCTGGGAGGGGGCGGCGCTATGACGCGGCGAGCCCTGATTGGCTCGTCGCGGCATGCTCTGATTGGCTGACCGGGCGCGAGCCCTGATTGGCTCCCGCCCGGCGCCATCCTCGCCCGCGATTGGAGGGGCTTGAATCCCACCGGATGCAAGCCCCTCCGCACTGAGGACCCGCCGCAACGCCGCCGCTGACCGGGGGGAACGGGGGCCAGCGACTTCCCCCGTCCCCGCGTCCCGCTGCCCTCTCACACTGCTGTCAAAACAAATAATTTAATTTCAAATGATGTATATTGTTTGCACAGTGTTTCAAGATCTTGGCTCTCAAATTACTCTAAAGCAAACAACATTTTTAAGGTTTATCTTTACAACCTGCCAACTAGTTGCCTGGCTAGAACTAAAATCTGGTAATGTATGGGAGCAAATGACAAACAGCTGTTTGTACGCAAACACAGGAAAACCAATGAAAATTGTTGTTCAGACAAGTTGATTGAATCTACTTAATTTAACTAAATAGTCTGAATGGAATACAAACTTTTTACCAGTGGCCGGGATCAGTGGCGCATGCAGTGGGGGGGGGGGGTTTCTGAGCACCCAGAAACCCCCTTTCACCAAAAAAAATATATATATGTATATATATACAATACAGCAGGCCCGGCACTCCACGAGGGAGAAGCAACTTGGTTTGGTGCCCTTACAATAAAAGGGAAATACAGCACTTACAAGTGCCACCAGGAGGACAGCAGGCTGCAGAGGACGTTAGACAGCCATTAATAATACTCATGCAGCAAAAATAAATATATATATATATATATATATATATATATATATATACAGCAGCGCAGATGTACGGCACTCACAACCATATTGAAAGGAATAGACAAAAGCAAGTTTGCTATACAACGTTTCAAACTCTATTTGAGTTTTTCTTCAGGTAAACATACATAACATGAAACACACTCACCTTAAATCCCCTCTAAACAACATGGTGCAATTCAATGATTGGTGGCAATTTCGAGCGCGGAAATTCCTGCCCGACTCTCTGGCTCACACAGATGACGTCACCGCGTATGAACGTGGCGCACGCCGTACACGTAACCTGGCAACCACCCGCTACACTGTAGAGGCAGAGCGGCGTGTCACCATGGCATCATAAACCTAAACCAACACAATACATATTTTGCCGACGAGGACATGCATTAATCATACATTAGAGAAACGTCAAGCACTAAACAAGCATAGATTGAACACATACATCCAACTATTTTAGCATAACATCTGCAGTATGAATCCGGTTATGATTATAATAATAGTGCCTAAAGTAACATTATGTGACATTATAAACTGAAAAATCAGCTGCCATACAACAATCACCTTTTATATTATTTCACCCATAAATCCTGATCTTACAGAAAACTGAGATATGAATTCATCTCATTAAGGCCTCTTGTATGGATAACATATGGATAACATATGGATAACGTATGGATAGTATATGTGTAGATATGTATATATATATATATATATATATACACACACACACTAGTTTTACGGACCCAGCATATACTGGGTCACGTCAGTCCCCACCCTCGTGATTGGCTCCACCCAGTTCTGGAAACCCCCCCATGCAAATCCTGCGTTTGCCACTGGCTGGGATCCTGGCTGTCATGATCCCAACAGCAGGATCCCGGCCACCAGTATGCCGGCAGCAGGGCGAGCGCTAGAAAGCCAGGGCCGTCTTTTTGTATGGGCTCAATGGGCTCTTGCCCAAGGGCCCCAGGAGTATAAGGGCCCTAGGCTTTCCAGGGGTACCAGATTTTTGAAAATCGGCCCTGGGGAACCAGAGATATCCGACTTGAAAGCAGTGGTTCCCATCCAAGCCTGTTAATTCCTCTTTCCAGCCATGTATCTCGGGTTTTGTCTGACTTATGCTGGGTACACACTGGCAGATATATTGGCCAATCAGTTGGTTGTCCAATATATCTTTTGCTGATCTGCAGGTGTGTACAAGCAATATGTGTGTGAAAGACATCTTTCACAGATATATTGCATCTGCTGTGCAACACAGCAGATGACCAATATATCTGCAGATATATTAGTGCATCTTTCAGTGTGTATGAACAATCCCCATCTGCATATATAGCTGCAGATAGATTTAACAGCAGATATATCTTTAAGATATATTGGTGCATCTTTCTGTGTGTATGAACAACCACCATCTGCAGATATCTCTGCAGATCGATTGAACTGCAGATATATCTGCCAATGTGTACCCAGCTTTAGAGTTTTTCTGAGGCTATAGTCCAAAAGCTGTGACACTCCCCTTTTGGTGGACACTGGCAGCTTGTCTCTACTATGCCCATAACCAGAGATATCAGCCTTCAAGCAGCTGGTCCCTGCTCCAGCTCCACACGCCTAATATGCCGTTTTAGATTTTCGTTGGTGAATTGCTCTGGCTCCTGAACTCTGATCCCCAAGTCCCCAGAACCTTCTGAAAGGTGGGACTCTCTAGGTTTTTATTCCATTCATAGCTAAGAAATATATTTTCAGAAACTTGAGATATCAACATGCATGAAGATAGAACACCCCGCTACCGCTCACGGGACATCAAAGCAGCCACTGATAGCGCCCCCCACCCCTACCACTGGAGGATGGGTAGGGGGCCCAGTGCATTGCTGTGCCCAGGGGCCTACACTGCTGTTAAGATGGCCTTGTAGAAAGCCCCTTGCGGACACCCATAGAAGGAGAAACCCCTGCGGTGCCGGTATTCCGGTTGCGGTATTTCACCACCTGTCGGGATTCCAGCGTCGGCATTGTGGCCGCCAGGATCCCGACGGGCAGGCTGGTGATTGCCTCCCTTCTGAATAACCATAGGTGTATGGTGTATTGCCAGCTTTGCAGTTCAGGTTTCAAACATAGCCATCCTTGAGCACAGATGGTTTAATCAAAATGACTGTCACTTGTGCTCAGGTGTGGATATCCATAAAAGCTGGACTGATAAAGAGTCTTGACGACCAAGTTTGGGAAACACAGCTGTTAGCATTTGACTGTACAAAACAGGTCCTGAATAGGCTATTTTGCTGTTGTTAGATCTAAAACTGATTCTTCATTAATTACTTTCTTATTCATTACATCACTAGTCCCCAGCCCCTCCACATTATAATACTACACCCCGTTCTATCCACATTACAGCAATATTTCCCTACACATTACATCACTACCCCGAAACTCCCCAGATTACATCACTAGTCCCCAGCCACTCCATATTATAGCACTACTCCCCAATCCCTCCACATTACAGCATTACAACCTCAATCCAACCAGTACTATTCCCAGGCACCAAAGCATTACAGCACTACCACCCCAGACCAGTGTCATATTAAGGCCTGGATGCAATAGGCTCCCCTCCATACAGCCAGGGCCAGCAACAGAAATCTTGGGGCCCAGTACATCGATATCTCTGGGGCCCCCTCAACACCCCTTAACTTGGCAGAGGGGATCTTTAAAAAAAATTAAGCCTTTGAGTCAGACTGTCAGTGTGCCCGGCAGATGATTTTCATACTGGGCTACCCGGCTCTTCGGTGGTGGTAGCAGGGACTGATAAAGCTAATTATTTACCTTTTAACATAAGCTATTTACTAATACCGTGCAGCCGTAATGGGCGCTAAACCACGTGCACGTGCTACGCACTTCGTACGCTATTTGCGTACAAAGACCTCACACGTGGTACGCAAGTTACGTACACATGCTGCGCTGGGTGTATGGAATACACACAGCGAGCGTACACACAGACAGTAACCTTTATAAACTTTAAACACAGAATATGCTTACACTGTAAACCTTAATACCGTGGTACTATAATGGTGTAACACTGAACCTTTGTGAGTATGCAAGCTGTTTGAGCAATTGAGATGCTCTGAAACCCTTAGCACTTATATGGTGAATCACACAAACACTTGTTAAGGTTCCAACACCTTACCAGATGATTTTTAGTAAGTAAAAGGGAAAAGAATACAGATTACAGCTTATACACTACAAACCTAACATTAATAACTAAACAGAATAACTAAATAGAAATATACACAATAGCGAACGATCGTAACACAGATACATATAATAAACACAAAGAGAATAAAATGGCAAACACTTAAAGGATAACAAGATGAGAACGAATTGCATACACACAGAGTAATGAAATGGCCACAGAGAAAACTTACACACGTGGGAATGAATCGCATGCGCTATCTGGAAACCAGCTCTCAGTCATCACGGGGAAAACCTTGTGGAGAGAAGTGAGAGCTGGTCTGGCTATGGGGGTCTTTATATACACAGCATACTGTACACTACAAAGGGCCCTACAATCTCATTGTTCATTGGACACAGGGATGTCCCTCTGCATTATAACCAAAGGTCATAGGTGGATTCGAACAGGTGGGCTGTGACTATTTCAAACTGCTCAGGTGGGAGGAATCCTCAGGATTCCCGCCGCATGGATAATGAACTGCAAATACTGTAAATGTCCATAAACTTCTTTTAAACATAACTATACGCAGGAGCGACTAATCTCTTCCTAACCAACACCGGATTGTTTCTAATAAAATACTCTTCAGTTAGGTACTAGACACCACTGTTCAACCTTTGTCAGACCCTTCGTATCATGCAAAGAGGAATCCCTATGTCCACGAACCATTTACACTAAACATACTTGCAGACATTATTAAGGGGATTAATATCTACAAAACACACTATAAAGGTTAACTATGCTATAAACGAGTCGCCCGCTACAAGCTCATAAACTCTACCGTAAATACGCATATACCGCGCGTAAATTGCCGGAGCGAGCGTACGCAATTTGCGGACATGTGCACGTACAGCAGACTAAATGCACGAGCAGCGGGCATGTGCATGGGGTTAGTATATGGCAATGTGAAGCACGATATTTTTCGACTTTGACAGTCCACCCTTTGGCAGTCACCAATAACTGCCACTTCCTAAACAATTCAAACAGAAAAATATATGTCATCATGTAAATACCTTTTTATGATTGGGTAGAGGGAGGAGAGGAGAAGGTGGGAAAGATATGACCTAGTGAGATAATAAAAGCATGTGTGTATGAGATCCATGTCTGAGGGGTCATGTATCATTGTGCCGTACGTGTTTTAAATCAAGCTTCGAGGTATTGTGAAGTATACATTTGAATCCTTCTTATCCTGTATTAAGGGTCTGTGGGTGGGCTGTCAAACTCTACCGAGCTCTTTCCGGCTTTTGGTTACAACAAATGGGGTGCACATTAGTTGATGATACATGAAGGGGGAGAATATGTGAATGCTAATATGTGAAAATCACCTGTCGACTATGTGGGATACTACCTGGAGGTTGTAGAGATGAAGATAAGAAACAAGCGTTATAAATGCAGTCATATAACTATGTGAGGTTTAGTATACAGTCGCCGATTGGGGTCTTGTTGATGTCTTGTCTGGTGTCTTGTTGGGATCGTCGGGTCTTTACTGTAGCTTTGAGGTTTATTGGCAAACAAAAAGCTTCTTCAAGTGTCCATAAGAAGAATTACAGTCTCTAAAAAGCTCATCAGGTGTCTGTGACACAGTTCATCATTGGTCTTGTATAAATGGTCTTCAAATTCTTCTTCCAGGCTGATCTCTTGGTACCTCGGGGAAAATCAAAGGAGAAACGGGTGAAAGAAACGGACCGTGGAATCACATTTTATCACAACATTGTCTCGATTGACGGGTCATATATCAAATTAGTTGTTGTTACAATGCTTTCACTCCTCAGACTCATCAATTTGGTACTACGCTTGCAATTTGTTAGAATTCGAACACATCTGAATACCAGACCAATCAGTACGATAACTCCCAAAACACACAAGAGGAACTTTCCTACATCCATGATGACTCCCTGAGCCCATTCGCCTAAACCTGAGAACCAATTTCGTGGGTTCAACCAAGACACCCAGCCAGTCAATTAATTTCCCACAGCAGCGAGTGTAAGGCTGTGCCTCCTTCGAAACTCCCACTTTAATTGCAATATATCATCCATTTTTCGATCTATAACCTCGGTTGGGTCCTCAGTGCTGTTAGTGATGTATGTACAACATTTCACGCCATACTGAGTCGCTAGGGTGACACAATACCCGCCTGTTACCGCTGTGAGGTAATTGAGAACCATTCTATGCTGGACCAGCTCTGTTTTGTAGGCTTGCAGCTCTCTTCCAGTATACCTAAAGGTGTCATCGTACATCTCGTGATATTATCTATCAGGTTCGCTAGCGCATTAATATACCTATAATTTATAACTCCTCTGGCAGTACGGGTGTTATCTATCGCGAGAAGGACTTGAATCCCGGTGGATTCGTGAATCAAATCAGAGGCCGCATGCTCTATTCTATCTACAAGGTGTCTTTTAACAATGTGTTCGTAATGAGTGTGAGTGTAAGAAGCTTGAGCATTGCTGTGAATGTCTTTCATTTTGTTATGGGTAATGGTCATTATTTCATGCAGTACTTTTCCAACGTAACACAATCCCTCTGAGTTTGGGGCAAGCCACTTATACGCCTTTCTCCCACATATGAAATATGACTCATCGGGGAGAACATATGGGATAGAAAAGGACATGACCATATTACAAACCTTCCATGAAAACAGTCCTATCCCTAACTCTCTCATTTGTCTAGTACACGTATCAGGCTGTATGACATGTGCACAGTATCCTGGTGATACTTCTCCAACTCGCATGATCCTACTTCCTAGAGGGTACCTATACTGGAAATATTTTCCACTGTTGGCTATGTGGCGTATAAGCTCTGAATCTATGGGCATTCTGTCGGCTCTGTGCGAAAATGTCATGGTTTGGTTGTTCCATGACACCTCCCAATTTCCCGGCTTTCGGGGATTGGAAATATTAAAACATATTAGGGACCTATCTACGTGGTATTGTTGGAGCTTCAAACTAGGAGGACTAGAAATATTAAATCTCTTGTCCACCGGTCTCCCACCCTTTAACTCAAGTACCTCTTCTACCGTTAAAGGATATGGCACTAGTCCTGACTTTCTATGACCTTGAGGTACTTGTGAGCACACTCAACAGTCTGTCTGATTTAACACTTTACCCACCAATGAGTGATAGTCACTCAATGGATGCCGGTCCATGTTGATATTAAAACGGGACTGACATTCCTTGATGCAACCGTCCTCAACTATGTTGTCACAATTCCTACAGATACAATTCTCTTCAGCTAACAATCCTTCACAATGTCTATTAATAACATGGCTACCAGATCGTTTTCTGATACTCGCCTTTTCTTGGTGATTGAGTTGCTCTTGGAATTCTACGCCTCCATCCTGATCATCAGATTCCATTCCAGATCCCTCTTTGGCCTCTCTGGTACTCTCGCCGAAACAGACTGCTCTGGTCAACAACAGGGTCAACAGGAAAATCCGGAACACAGTCTCTTGGGGCAAGTCCATCTTAGAGGAGGGAAAGGAGAAGATTAAGAAGGGGGGAGGAGAATAGGAGGGAGATGGGAACTGGGGGGGGGGGAAGAAATCTTGGCTCGACAACCGCCTCCGATCTTATTGCTTTCAGTGCTCAGGTGCCGTCTCAACCTTCCTGAAACAGACACTCTAACGATACAATTTCCTCTACCGTCTGTTCTTTGTCACGGGACCTCTCTGGATCAGCGACCTTCTTACAGTGAGACGAATGAACCCAAGTCTCTCTCTCGGCAACCTTTAACGCTGTCGTGCTGGTCAATAAGACTTGATATGGTCCTTCCCATCTGTCAATAAGGCAACCTGAGCGTAGAAAGTTTCGAATCATTACATAATCCCCAGGTTCAATGTCATGACAATTACTATCTGGCAGATCAGGAATCACTAGCTTTAGATTATCATTTTGATTCTTTAACTGCTTACTCATCTTAACCAGATACTTTACAGTTACTTCATTGTTACATTTCAAATCATCCTGGGGGTCAATCATTATATGGGGTTGTCGACCAAAAAGAATTTCAAAAGGAGACAGATTAAGGGGGGACCTGGGAGTGGTTCTGATGCTATACAATACAAGTGGCAAAGCTTCCGGCCACAACAATCCTGTGTCAGCCATCACCTTGCTCAATTTGTTCTTAATAGTGCTGTTTACTCTTTCCACTTTCGCACTCGCCTGGGGGCGATACGGAGTATGCAGCTTACTATTAATTCCCATTAATTTACACATTACCTGAAAGACTTCACCTGTAAAATGGGTACCCCTATCGCTTTCAATTATCCTAGGGATACCGTACCTACACACAAATTCCTGCACAATTTTCTTTGCGGTAAACGTAGTGGTATTTGTGGCAGCGGGGAATGCTTCAACCCAATTTGAAAACACATCAATACAAACCAGTACATACTTTAAATTTCTACAAGGTGGTAATTGTATGAAATCAATTTGTATTACCTGGAAAGGACCATCTGTAGGAGGGATATGGGATGGCTCTGTTGGTATTGCCTTTCCGATATTCTTCCTCAAGCAGGTGAGACATGTCATTGCTCTTTTACCCGCATGGGAAGAAAATCCTGGTGCGCACCAATAAGCTCTTACTGTCACGATCCGGGTATCTGGACGCCATTTCTTACCCATCAGATGCCTCCTAAGGCTGGCTCAGCGCTCCAGGACCGGATCCCATCTGTTATCCTGATGTGTACATTCCTGTATCCTCTCCTGTCACTCTGGGACGCTGTCACAGTAAACGCCATATTACACCTGGCATGGCGTCTCCCGCGGCCTCCGCCGCCGTCCCTGAACTTCTGCATGCAGAGTGTCTGAGTGGCGATTACGTCAGCCGCGGCCTCCGCTGTGTCCGCGTGGTTGGATGTGCATCTGTCAGCCTGGCGCCTCCTGTCTCCGGTGGCCGGCGCCGCCATTACTGTTTTCATTACCACATGGATTACAAACCAAACTTCCCTCCAAGTGTCTGCATGGGCGCAGCCATCTTGGATTCTGTCAGCTGATCATTTCCACCAATCTGTTCTCAGTATTGATAATCTGCATAATTGCCTAGCCAATCCCTTCCTTGCTGCAGGTATAAATACACTGTGCCTGAGCAAGGAAGGCGTCAGTGCTTTGGTTGTCAAACCTAGTTCCTGTTTGTCTCTCTCCTGTGATTGTCTTCCAGGTTCCAGCTCCTGTTTCAAGACTTCCACCATAGAGACCCGCACCAGCATTCCACCTGCGGTGTAGCCTGACTCTCCAATCCATTGTGGATTCATCTGTTTCCAGCTACAACATTACCTGCTTCCAGCTCAGCTTCCAGCAGAGTACAGCTTCCCTTAAAGGGCCGGTGTCCTTTCTACACTTTACCACTCTCCACCGGTATTATTATTTCTCCGCTCTCAAGTTCTACATTTCAGTTCATATTTCATCGCTCCCAAGTTCATTTATTATTTAACTGGTTCCAGCCAGTATCCACTCCGTGCTAACAACAGTCTGGTTCCAGCCAGTATCCACAGCAGCTGTTTTATCTTCAGCAACCCAGCTTTTCCTGGAACACCAGCTGGCACAATCCTGGGTTATCTCCATTGCTACAGTCGGGCCTGGTAAGGACTTTCCATCTAGAAGATCATAAGAACTATCTCACACTACCAGTGCCCTGTGGCTCCTGCCATCCTGTAGTACCCAGGAACTGTATTTATTCTTTGCTGACTTTTACGTTTTCTTTTACTGCTGCTGTGTTGCGGAGTTGTCATAATAAACATCATTGACTTTTATCCAAGTTGTCGTGGTCACGCCTTCGGGCAGTTATTATTCATGTTACTTACATGTCCAGGGGTCTGATACAACCTCCCAGGTTCCGGTACATCTCAGCCCCTACAACTGAGGCTGCCTCCCGTCAGCTCAGGCCCTCAGTTGTGACAGTAAGCACTGACCTAATGAATCCAGCCGGAGACCAGGATCAAGCGGCCAGGCCGATGCAAGAACTGGCAGCCCGACTAGAACATCAGGAGGCTGCACAGGGCCACATCATCCGCTGTCTCCAGGATCTCTCTACTCGGCTGGATGGGATTCAGACAACTCTCCGTGGATCAGGCGCGTCTGGTGCGTCAACCACAGTGACTCCAGCTATAACCCCACCCACCTTACCCATTTCTGCTCCACGTCTTCATCTTCCAACGCCAGCAAAATTTGACGGATCTCCAAGATTCTGCAGGGGATTTCTCAACCAGTGTGAGATTCAGTTTGAGCTACAACCTGGCAATTTTTCCAGTGACCGTACAAAAATTGCCTACATTATTTCTCTTCTCAGTGGCTCAGCCCTTGTTTGGGCATCACCGTTATGGGAGAGGTCCGACACCCTGCTATCTTCCTACACTGCCTTCGTGTCAACATTCAGGCGCATCTTCGACGAGCCAGGCCGGGTAACCTCAGCTTCATCCGAGATTCTCCGTTTACGCCAGGGGTCACGTACTGTAGGACAATATCTGATACAGTTCCAGATCCTGGCATCCGAACTGGCATTGAACGACGAGGCCCTGTATGCTGCATTCTGGCATGGCTTATCTGAGCGTATTAAAGATGAGTTAGCTACCAGAGACTTACCTTCTAAGTTAGATGAGCTAATCTCACTCTGCACGAAAGTTGATTTACGTTTCAGAGAGAGAGCAACTGAGCGTGGAAGATCATCTGCTCCAAAATCTTCTGCTCCTCCTCCTCGTCAACTGTCACCATCTAAAGATGAGCCCATGCAACTTGGCCGTTCCCGTTTAACTCCTGCTGAGCGCCGAAGACGTCTCTCCGAGTTTCTCTGTCTCTATTGTGCAGCTCCGTCTCACACCATCAATGCCTGTTCCGAACGTCCGGGAAAACTCCAAACCCTAGCTCGCCCAGGAGAGGGCCGGCTAGGAGTAATGATCTCCTCTCCATCTCCTCATGATTGTAATCTCCCAGTCTCGCTTCAAGTTGCTCAACGTTATCGGAACGTCATTGCCCTCCTTGATTCCGGAGCAGCTGGGAACTTTATTACTGAAGCCTATGTTAAACGGTGGTCCCTACCCACCGAGAGACTTCCTTCCTCCTTTTCCTTAACTGCCGTGGATGGCAGTAAAATTTTTGATACTGTTATTGCTCTAAGGACTCTACCAGTTCGTCTGAGAGTGGGAGTTCTTCATTCCGAACTTATTTCACTTTTAGTGATTCCAAGAGCCACACATCCTGTGGTCCTGGGCCTTCCATGGCTCCGTCTTCACAATCCTACAATTGATTGGACGACTACGCAAATTCTGGCATGGGGTCCCTCCTGTGCTGAGACATGTTTGTTTAAAGTGTTGCCTGTCTGTTCTTCCTCCCCCAGGTCGTCTGATGTTCCACCTCCTCCATATCAAGATTTCACGGATGTGTTCAGTAAAGCTTCTGCTGATATCCTTCCTCCTCATAGAGAATGGGACTGTCCGATTGATCTCGTTCCAGGGAAGGTTCCACCTCGAGGCCGAACTTATCCGTTGTCTCTGCCTGAGACGCATTCTATGGAGGAATATATTAAAGAGAACCTAGCAAAGGGGTTCATTCGACCTTCTTCTTCTCCAGCCGGCGCAGGCTTCTTTTTTGTAAAAAAGAAAGATGGTGGTCTGCGGCCATGCATCGACTACCGAGGTTTGAACGACATTACCATCAAGAACCGTTATCCTTTACCCCTGATTACTGAGCTCTTTGACAGAGTTAGCGGAGCTACCATCTTTACAAAGCTGGACTTGCGAGGTGCATACAATCTCATCCGGATCCGTGAGGGTGACGAGTGGAAGACCGCCTTTAACACCCGTGACGGACATTATGAGTACCTCGTCATGCCCTTCGGATTGAGCAATGCTCCAGCTGTCTTCCAGCATTTTGTCAATGAGATCTTCAGAGACATTCTATACCGTCATGTCGTGGTCTATCTAGACGATATCCTCATTTTTGCCAACGATTTAGAGGAACATCGTTTTTGGGTTAAAGAGGTTCTGTCCCGTCTCCGTGTCAATCATCTCTATTGCAAATTAGAAAAATGCGTCTTTGAAGTCAAGTCCATTCCGTTTCTAGGGTACATTGTGTCCGGTTCCGGACTAGAGATGGATCCTGAGAAACTACAAGCAATCCAAAATTGGCCGGTACCCTTAACCCTCAAAGGGGTCCAGAGGTTCTTAGGGTTCGCCAACTATTACCGAAAGTTTATACGAGACTTTTCCACCATTGTGGCGCCTATTACTGCTTTCACTAAGAAGGGTGCTAACCCGTCCAAGTGGTCTGAAGAAGCCATGCAAGCATTTCATCTTTTAAAACAAAGGTTCATCTCTGCGCCTGTTCTGAAACAGCCTGACATCGACTCTCCTTTCATCTTAGAGGTGGATGCCTCCTCCGTTGGAGTAGGAGCGGTGTTATCTCAGAGGGCTAAAGATGGCCATTTACACCCTTGCAGTTTCTTCTCCCGGAAGTTCTCCCCAGCTGAGCGCAACTATGCCATTGGCGACCAGGAGTTGCTAGCCATCAAGCTCGCTCTAGAAGAGTGGAGGTATCTGTTGGAGGGAGCTTCTCATTCAATCACCATACTTACAGACCACAAGAACCTTTTATACCTGAAGGGCGCACAATGTCTCAACCCTCGTCAGGCCAGATGGGCACTTTTCTTTTCCAGGTTCGACTTTAAACTCCAGTTCTGTCCGGGCTCTCAGAATCGCAAGGCCGATGCCCTTTCCCGCTCATGGGAGCAAGAAAATGAGTCAGAGTCTTCAGACAAGCATCCTATTATAAATCCGTTGGCATTCTCCACGGTAGGGATGGACTCTACGCCCCCATCAGGGAAAAGTTTTGTGAAGCCGATGCTAAGGAAGAAGCTCATGCATTGGGCCCATGCTTCCCGTTTTGCCGGACATACAGGTATCCAAAAAACCCTGGAGTTTATCTCTAGGTCCTATTGGTGGCCAACTCTGAAAAAGGACGTCTTGGAGTTTATTGCATCTTGCCCAAAGTGTGCCCAACATAAAGTATCCCGCCAGTCGCCTGCGGGGCAACTGGTTCCACTATCCGTTCCCCGTCGACCATGGACCCACTTGTCGATGGATTTCATTACAGACTTACCCATGTGCAACAAGTTCAATACCATCTGGGTGGTAGTTGACCGGTTCACCAAGATGGCACACTTCATTCCTCTCACCGGTCTTCCGTCAGCTTCCAAGTTGGCTCAAGTATTCATACAAGAGATCTTCCGACTCCACGGTCTTCCTGAAGAAATTATCTCAGATCGAGGAGTTCAATTCACAGCCAAATTCTGGCGAAGTTTATGTCAAGTCCTCCAAGTCAAGCTAAAGTTTTCCACGGCTTACCATCCTCAGACCAATGGTCAAACCGAGAGGGTGAATCAGGACTTGGAGGCCTTCCTCCGCATCTATGTGTCCTCCTCTCAAGATGACTGGGTTCAATTACTTCCCTGGGCCGAGTTCTGTCATAACAACCAGTATCATTCTTCATCTGCTTCAACACCATTCTTCACTAACTTTGGATTCCACCCTAAAGTCCCTGAGTTCCAACCGCTTCCAGCAACTTCTGTTCCCGCAGTGGATATCACCTTGCATCAGTTTGCCAATATCTGGAAGAGCGTACGATCAGCTCTGCTCAAGGCATCGTTCAGGTACAAGAAGTTTGCGGATAAGAAGCGTCGAGCAGTTCCTGCTCTCAAGGTGGGTGATCGGGTATGGTTATCCACGAAGAATTTGAGGTTAAGAGTTCCCAGTATGAAGTTTGTACCTCGCTATATCAGTCCTTTCAAGATTGAACAAGTCATCAATCCTGTTGCTTACAGACTCCAGTTGCCTCCCTTCTTAAAAATACCCAGGACATTCCATGTTTCCCTGTTGAAACCGCTGATCTTGAATCGGTTTCATTCCTCACTTCCTCCAACTCCGAAAGTCCAAACTCAACGAGGCGTTGAGTATGAAGTGGCCAAGATCCTGGACTCACGTCACCATTACGGTCAACTACAATATCTTATTGACTGGAAGGGTTATGGTCCTGAGGAACGTTCATGGACCAATGCTTCTGATGTCCATGCTCCTGCCTTGGTCCGGAGATTCCATTCCAAGTTTCCTCAAAAGCCAAAGAAGTGTCCTGGGGCCACTCCGGGTATCTGGACGCCATTTCTTACCCATCAGATGCCTCCTAAGGCTGGCTCAGCGCTCCAGGACCGGATCCCATCTGTTATCCTGATGTGTACATTCCTGTATCCTCTCCTGTCACTCTGGGACGCTGTCACAGTAAACGCCATATTACACCTGGCATGGCGTCTCCCGCGGCCTCCGCCGCCGTCCCTGAACTTCTGCATGCAGAGTGTCTGAGTGGCGATTACGTCAGCCGCGGCCTCCGCTGTGTCCGCGTGGTTGGATGTGCATCTGTCAGCCTGGCGCCTCCTGTCTCCGGTGGCCGGCGCCGCCATTACTGTTTTCATTACCACATGGATTACAAACCAAACTTCCCTCCAAGTGTCTGCATGGGCGCAGCCATCTTGGATTCTGTCAGCTGATCATTTCCACCAATCTGTTCTCAGTATTGATAATCTGCATAATTGCCTAGCCAATCCCTTCCTTGCTGCAGGTATAAATACACTGTGCCTGAGCAAGGAAGGCGTCAGTGCTTTGGTTGTCAAACCTAGTTCCTGTTTGTCTCTCTCCTGTGATTGTCTTCCAGGTTCCAGCTCCTGTTTCAAGACTTCCACCATAGAGACCCGCACCAGCATTCCACCTGCGGTGTAGCCTGACTCTCCAATCCATTGTGGATTCATCTGTTTCCAGCTACAACATTACCTGCTTCCAGCTCAGCTTCCAGCAGAGTACAGCTTCCCTTAAAGGGCTGGTGTCCTTTCTACACTTTACCACTCTCCACCGGTATTATTATTTCTCCGCTCTCAAGTTCTACATTTCAGTTCATATTTCATCGCTCCCAAGTTCATTTATTATTTAACTGGTTCCAGCCAGTATCCACTCCGTGCTAACAACAGTCTGGTTCCAGCCAGTATCCACAGCAGCTGTTTTATCTTCAGCAACCCAGCTTTTCCTGGAACACCAGCTGGCACAATCCTGGGTTATCTCCATTGCTACAGTCGGGCCTGGTAAGGACTTTCCATCTAGAAGATCATAAGAACTATCTCACACTACCAGTGCCCTGTGGCTCCTGCCATCCTGTAGTACCCAGGAACTGTATTTATTCTTTGCTGACTTTTACGTTTTCTTTTACTGCTGCTGTGTTGCGGAGTTGTCATAATAAACATCATTGACTTTTATCCAAGTTGTCGTGGTCACGCCTTCGGGCAGTTATTATTCATGTTACTTACATGTCCAGGGGTCTGATACAACCTCCCAGGTTCCGGTACATCTCAGTCCCTACAACTGAGGCTGCCTCCCGTCAGCTCAGGCCCTCAGTTGTGACACTTACCAACTTACACATTCCTTCTTTACCTAGATGAGTCAGCCCATGTGCCGCTTCCGCTAGACTTGGAAGGTATGCTCTGGGTGCCACTGGCTTACCCTGTCCATCTGTCCAGAGTCCTGAGGACTCCTGGCCATATCCTTTTGACCTCCAAACTGCCTTTTCTTGTGATGAACACAAATTTTGCATTTCACACAATTTCTGTGTGTTTACAGTATTAAATACCATCAGTTGTGTGGTGTCTGTCTGCATGGGGGTGCTGGCTGCTGATTTAGCAGCTTCGTCTGCTCGGCTGTTACCAAGTGACACTGGGTCTTGGCTATACGTGTGGGCTTTACACTTGATAACAGCCACTCTGTCAGGTTCTTGTATTGCTGCTAAAAGTCTTTTGATGTGGGTTGCATGTGCCACGGGTGTGCCAGCTGCCGTCATGAAATTTCTGAGGCGCCATAGGGCCCCAAAATCATGAACTACTCCAAAGGCGTACCTAGAATCTGTGTAAATATTGGATGACTTACCTTTAGCCAATTCGCATGCTTTGGTTAGGGCGACCAGCTCAGCAACTTGTGCTGAGTGAGGTGGGCCCAGGGGTTCCGCTTCTATGGTACCTTTGTCATCTACGACTGCGTATCCAGTACACAAGTCTCCCGAGTCCATCTGTCTGTGACAACTACCGTCAGTGTAGAAAGTAAAATCTACATCTTCCAGTGGATTGTCACTGATGTCAGGCCTTGCCGTGAAATTTTGGGTCAAATATTCCATACAATCATGTGAGTCAGTGTCTGTACTAAATCCTCCCTCTCCATCCTTCTCATCCTCCACCCTTTGTGCCTGTCCAGGCACACCTGGGAGATACGTTGCTGGATTTAGTGCACTGCATCTCTTTATGGTGATGTTTACAGGAGCCATTAGTGGTAACTCCCACCTTGTAAACCGTGCAGATGAGACGTGTCTGGTTTGGGCCGAATTTAATAATGCTGACACTGCATGAGGTGTATGGATTGTGAGGTTGTGTCCTAGCACTACGTCTTCGCTTTTACTCACTAGCAATGCTATCGCTGCAACACTTCGCAAGCATGTGGGGAGGGATCGCGCTACCGTGTCTAGCTGAGCGCTGTAGTAGGCTACCGGCCTGCTGGCATCACCTTGCTTCTGGGTTAAGACACCTGCTGCACATCCAGCATTTTCCGCACCGTACAGTTCAAAGGGTTTTCCATAATCTGGCATACCCAATGCTGGTGCCTGCGTTAGGCACTGCTTGAGTTTCTCAAATGCCATCTCAGACTCATCTGTATGTGAAATCCGATCTGGTTTGTTTGATGAGACCATCTCCTGCAAAGGCAGGGCTAGTATGGAAAATCCTGGGATCCAGTTACGGCAGTACCCACACATTCCTAGGAATGTGCGAATCTGCTGCTGAGTTTGCGGCAGAGTCATGTCGTGAATTGCCTGTACTCTATCAGTAGTGAGGTGTCTCAGTCCTTGGGTCAAACAATGCCCCAAATATTTTACCTTGGTTTGGCATAATTGTAACTTGTCCTTTGAAACCTTGTGTCCTGTATCAGAAAGATGAAACAGAAGCTGTTTCGTATCTCTCAAGGACGATTCCAGTGAATCAGAACACAGCAGTAAGTCGTCTACATACTGTATTAATATTGATCTGCTCTCAGGTTGAAAGGATTGTAAACAATCATGCAAAGCCTGCAAGAAAATACTTGGGCTGTCGATGAAACCTTGTGGTAAACGAGTCCAGGTGTACTGTACTCCTCTATATGTAAATGCAAACAAATATTGACTGTCAGGGTGCAGAGGTACCGAGAAGAAGGCGGAGCAGAGGTCCATTACAGTGAAAAATTTGGCAGTGGGAGGGATCTGCATAAGTATGACAGCTGGATTTGGCACTACGGGGAATTGGCTCTCAACTATTTTGTTGATTCCCCTTAGATCCTGCACTAACCTGTAACCCCTCCTCCCACTCTTTCACAGGGAAGATGGGACTATTGGCAGTGCTGGACGTTCTAACCAGAATGCCCTGTTGTAGCAATCGCTCTATTACTGGGTAAACTCCTAACTCCACCTCTGGCTTCAGAGGATACTGTGGGATTTTTGGAGCTATCCTACCATCTTTTACTTGAACTACTACAGGAGCTACATTTGCCATCAATCCAGTGTCTTGTCCATCCTTGGTCCAAAGTGATTCCGGTATCTGGGAAATCATTTCCTCTACCTTGGACGGACACTTATCTGTAACAGCAGTATGCGTCATTAACCTTTGTGGGGAATCTAGCATATCCTGTACTTCCTGAGCGTGATTCTCGGGAATATCTAAGAACACACCTCCAGGAATACAATATATGACACATCCCATCTTGCAAAGTAAATCTCTACCAAGTAGATTAGTAAGAGCCGATGCAGCTAGCAAGAAAGAATGCTTGGTCTGCAAAGGCCCTATCGTAATCTCTGCTGGTTTGCTTAAAGGGTAGTGTTGTACTACTCCTGTTACTCCCATGGCTGGAATTGTCTTACCAGTGGTCTTCATACCCACTGTTGAATTTATCACTGACTTGGCCGCCCCGTATCTACAAGGAAAGGTAGAGATCTACCAGCTACATCAATTGTGACCTCGGGTTCACTGCCAAGGCTCGCAATTAATTTTACTGGCTGCAGACTACAGGTGTGGCCCCACCCCTATTGTATGTGGTGACCTCCCTGGAGTGCGTTGGCAGCTACAACATGTGAAGGGGGCAACTGGGAATTATCAGAGACTTGCCAGTCCCTTTTTGGTGGGTACCTTTTTGTTTCCCCTGCATGTGGCTCATAACTCCGTCTCTGCGGTCCCTGGTCCCAATTTTGTGTGTCTTGTCGTTGTCTAGGGGGTTGATATACCTTGTGTGTGTCTTTATACATACAATTCCGTGCAATATGTCCCTCTTTCTGACAGTTGTAACATGTTATTACATTTGACTTACCCACAGGGGTCTGGGGCCTATACTGAGGTGACTTTGTTGTAAGGGCTTGTATACTCACTGCCATCAGCTTATCGCCCTGTGACTCCCTGTGTCTCATGATGTTCTGATCATGGTCAATAGCGGCCTCTCTCAAAGTAGCCACCGACAAACCTCGCCAACATGGTTGGGTGGTCTGTACCCTCGTCCTCAATACTTCCTTTAAACCATCCATTAACACAGAAACTGCTACCTCTCTATGATTCACATTTGTCTTAATGTCTTCTATTCCTGTATACCTAGCCATTTCCTGCAGTGCCCGATGGAAATAATCAGCAGCTATTTCTACCTCTTTTTGTCTTATGGTGAAGATTTTGTTCCACTTGACAACAGCTGGGAAATATGCTCCTAACTGCAGGTTTATACGTCTCACATTCTCCTGATTGTACTCATCAGTGAGGGGCACCTCTTCATCCAAACCACAATCAGTGATAAATCTCAAAGAATCAATGTTGGGGGGCAAACATGCCCTTAACACTGCTCGCCAATCTTTGTTATTGGGTTCTGAGGAGTTACCCAGTTCTCTAATGAACTTTTGACATGCAACTAGATCTTTCCTAGGGTCAGGGAATTCAGACATAATTGCTCTTAATTCTGTCCGGGAAAAGGGGCAATGCATCGCAATGTTTCTGACGGGAGTGACTCCCGAAGCGTCAGTTTTCCCATCTGGGACCGCAATTACCCTGACAGGATTAAGTTCAATAACATCCCTCTGGGTTGATTCTACAATATGTGGTGTAACTGTTTCTGCGTAGTGTATTGTGCCGTACTTACCTGCCGACACGACCTCACCTGTCCCTCCACTAGGGGCCTTTACTACTCCTCTTACTGGTTGGGCCGTGCTCACTGTAGTCTCTGCTATGGTGGCTGCTAGAGAGAGTGCCGATATTGTGGTAGGTTCATCTTCCTGCTCGCAATCCTGGGGGAAGTTTAAGATGGGATACAACTTGCACGGGTTAGCATTAGTATCAATACACTTATCCACTTTACTCTTATCACTAACACATTTAGTAAGTACATTTTTATCATATACCAGTGTGCCATTCTCTGCAGCCATTTTCTCTCCTGTTATGTATGGTGGTGGTGGTGCGGTAGCTATCAGTTTCCTGATAGGATTGGAACCAGCTGCTTGAGCTAATCCTCTTTGAATTTCACCTTCCTGTTGCCATAACTGTAAGTAATCATAATGTCTAATTCTTCACTTCCCGGGCTTTATTAGACATATCCTTCTTCTTAAATTGTGCAACACCTCGGGATTAAAACTGCCCACCCTGGGGAACTTTTCCCCATCATTCACAGTCATACGTTCCCATTCATTGCATAAAACCTCGGCGTGTGAACCATATTTCTCACACATTATGTACCTGGCCGACCCAGCAGGTCGGGGTACTGAATCAACCTGAACCTTGGTTGATCGCCCCTTACTTGAGCAACTGGCCCCCATTATTTTGCAGGTATTTCTTTTTCAGCAAATTTCCTACAAAAACAACCAAGTTCCCAGAGGTAAGGCGACGGTGAAAGTTCAACGAGTGCCTTCACCCACTCTCGCCCACGTCGACCAATACGCCCACGCGTTCTGACGTAACGCTGGCGTACTCAACCTAGGGCCCCTGCAACCTGAACCTCTATTTACTGGAGCATGTGGGAGTGATCCGCAGAGCAATTTCCCTCCCCAGTAAATATTAGTTGCTGGAGAATTCCTGTGTGATCAGCGAACCTCCCTTAAAATAAAAAAAACCTACACAAATCACGTTAGAATGTACAAGTAGTGTTTATGATCCCACAGTAAATCTTAGTGGGTATCAAGGTAACAAACGAATGCACACAATTACGTGCGGTACAGTCGCACTGTGTATAAATAACTATTATTTATACGCCTTACGAGTAGCGGAATCGATTGTTTAGGCTGCGAAACCTTCAGCCGGAGCTTTATTCTTAACACGGGCCAATATGGGTTTTGCGCCAACCTCTCTGTGGGTTGCGCCCACTGCCTCTGACCTTTCTTAAGTCAGGGTCTTTAAACTTAGCGACCTTCTGGTCTGCTTTAACACTAATTTCTCCTTTTACCTTAAATCACTTTTAACGTGAGATGGCCTTCTCCCACGCCACCACGTGTTCACTCCACGGGTGTCTTCCACGAGATCTCGACTTTTCTCAAGGTTCACCCCAAAGAAAAATTTACTTTCATACACACGCTTCTATCACTTCATATATACTTTGATTATTTTCTGTACAGAAAATTACTTGCATTCAGGTAACACAGGTTAATCCCAGAGGAGATGCAGCAATAGAAGGAACCTTTTAAAACTAGTTTTGGGAACTGAAAGAACTTGTGCTATTATCACGTGGCTACTATACCGCCCATACTAAAACAATGTTATCGTGTGATTTGTATCTAGTGGGCGTATCTGTACGCAAGTTGCGTAATATACGCTCCTTGTGTACGCTTTTGCGTCGCGTACGCTTGACTCGCACTCGGTGAGAGACACATGTACACAGCTTGGATACGCCCGCAGTGACACAAATAACACACTTCTATAAATGTAAACGATATTTAGCTATAATCGCTTACCGACCACCACACAGTATCTGCTATGCTGCGTGCGTGCTTTTTATAATTACACCCTTAAATATTACTGTTTACTTTTAACTAAAATAGCAGCAAATTTTCTCAGTACGTTATCAAATGCAAATGGCAAACAGGATGGTGAGATATGCGTAAAATACACAAAATGAGAATGCAGGTGTGTGTGCGTGTATTGTATGCGCAATTGGCGCCAAACAGAGAGAGAGAGAGAGAGAGAAAAAAAACAGATTTAAAACAATAGCTGTATGTTCTTACCTTCCTCGGATTCCACCAGCATCACTGCAAACCAAGAGAAGCAGACACAGACGCACATCCGATCAGCACTACAAGATACTACCTATCTGCCTATCCGCCCTTTGCTGATCGATAAAGTCTGCGTGTTTTCGCCTGACTGCGGATATGAGGTGGACCGGACTTGCCCCCAATTGATAAAGCTAATTATTTACCTTTTAACATAAGCTATTTACTAATACTGTGTAGCCGTAATGGCCGCTAAACCACGTGCACGTGCTACGTACTTCGTACGCTATTTGCGTACAAAGACCTCACACGTGGTACGCAAGTTACGTACACACGCTGCGCTGGGTGTACGGAATACACACAGCGAGCGTACACACAGACAGTAACCTTTATAAACTTTAAACACAGAATATGCTTACACTGTAAACCTTAATACCGTGGTACTATAATGGTGTAACACTGAACCTTTGTGAGTATGCAAGCTGTTTGAGCAATTGAGATGCTCTGAAACCCTTAGCACTTATATGGTGAATCACACAAACACTTGTTAAGGTTTCAACACCTTACCAGATGATTTTTAGTAAGTAAAAGGGAAAAGAATACAGATTACAGCTTATACACTACAAACCTAACATTAATAACTAAACGGAATAACTAAATAGAAATATACACAATAGCGAACGATCGTAACACAGATACATATAATAAACACAAAGAGAATAAAATGGCAAACACTTAAAGGATAACAAGATGAGAACGAATTGCATACACACAGAGTAATGAAATGGCCACAGAGAAAACGTACACACGTGGGAATGAATCGCATGCGCTATCTGGAAACCAGCTCTCAGTCATCACGGGGAAAACCTTGTGGAGAGAAGTGAGAGCTGGTCTGGCTATGGGGGTCTTTATATACACAGCATACTGTACACTACAAAGGGCCCTACAATCTCATTGTTCATTGGACACAGGAATGTCCCTCTGCATTATAACCAAAGGTCATAGGTGGATTCGAGCAGGTGCGCTGTGACTATTTCAAACTGCTCAGGTGGGAGGAATCCTCAGGATTCCCGCCGCATGGATAATGAACTGCAAATACTGTAAATGTCCATAAACTTCTTTTAAACATAACTATACGCAGGAGCGACTAATCTCTTCCTAACCAACACCGGATTGTTTCTAATAAAAAACTCTTCAGTTAGGTACTAGACACCACTGTTCAACCTTTGTCAGACCCTTCGTATCATGCAAAGAGGAATCCCTATGTCCACGAACCATTTACACTAAACATACTTGCAGACATTATTAAGGGGATTAATATCTACAAAACACACTATAAAGTTTAACTATGCTATAAACGAGTCGCCCGCTACAAGCTCATAAACTCTACCATAAATACGCATATACCGCGCGTAATCGCCGGAGCGAGCGTACGCAATTTGCGGACATGTGCACGTACAGCAGACTAAATGCACGAGCAGCGGGCATGTGCATGGGGTTAGTATATGGCAATGTGAAGCACGATATTTTTCGACTTTGACAGGACATACAGAAATGTGCCAGCGCAGCGACATGTATAATGATAGCAGTACAGTATGGACCACAGGGGCTGGACAAAGTGATGGGGTAAAAGGAGGGGGGAGGGTTTAGGTGACCTGTTAATTGTTTTCCTGCTTAAATTGAGCAGCTGGAGGATACACTTTAAAAAGCAATATTGGCACTGTGGCTCCATTATTTCTGTCCTTAATACTTGGGGGCCCCCTGAACCTTGGTGCCCTACACAAGTGTGCCCTTTGTCGTCGTCCCCTGTCGCCGGGCCTGCATACAGCAGACCGCCCCATCTCTTTACAGCAATACTTCTGGAGAATTGTTGCAGATAGTAACATAGTAACATAGTAACATAGTATCTGAGGTTGAAAAAAGACAATTGTCCATCGAGTTCAACCTATTTGTGGTCTCCTATGCATGATGATTTGACTAAAATTTCTGACTGATGCTGCTGTCAGCCGTTGCATTTTATCCCTAGTTATAGTAACTATAATGCATGACTATGCACCATACCCCTGGATATCCTTATCCATTAGGAATTTATCTAACCCATTCTTAAAGGTGTTGACAGATTCCGCCATTACAACTCCCTCGGGCAGGGAATTCCAAACACGTATTGTCCTTACCGTGAAAAAGCCTTTACGCCGTATTGTGCGGAATCTCCTCTCCTCTAACCTGAGCGAGTGTCCACGAGTCCTCTTGTGTTGATCTAACCAAAAACAGGTCCCGCGCAAGCTCTGTGTATTGTCCCCTTATATATTTGTAGATGTTGATCATATCCCCTCTTAGTATCCGCTTTTCCAATGTAAACATGCCTAGTCTTTCAAGCCTTTCCTTGTATTCCATCGTCTCCATGCCCTTAATTAGTTTGGTCGCCCTCCTCTGTACCTTTTCAAGCTCCAGGATATCCTTTTTGTAGTACGGTGCCCAGAATTGTACACAGTATTCAAGGTGTGGCCTCACTAGTGATTTATATAACGGGAGTATAATACTCTCGTCCCTAGCATCAATACCCCGTTTTATGCATGCTAATATCTTATTAGCCTTCTTTGCTGAAGTCCTACTTTGGGTACTACTGCTTAGCTTGCTATCTATGAGGACACCTAAGTCCTTTTCCAGTACAGAATCCCCTAATTTTACCCCATTTAGTAGGTAGGTGTAATTTTTGTTCTTGTTACCACAGTGCATTACCTTACACTTGTCTGTGTTGAAGCGCATTCTCCATTTGGCTGCCCATGCTTCTAATTTAACTAAGTCGTTCTGAAGAGACTTGGCATCCTCCTTTGTATTTATAGCCTTACACAATTTGGTATCATCTGCAAAAATTGACACCATGCTCTCTAGACCTTCTGTTAGGTCGTTAATGAAAATATTGAACAATAGCGGTCCTAATACTGAGCCTTGCGGCACACCACTTAGCACTTCAGTCCAAGTTGAAAAAGATCCATTAACCACAGCGCGCTCCCTATTATCTAACCAGTTTTTGACCCAAGTGCATATTGTGCTTCCTAGCCCTGATTCTTGTAGCTTGTAGATAAGTCTCATGTGTGGTACAGTATCGAACGCTTTGGCAAAGTCTAAAAAGATTACATCCACGTCTTTACCCTGATCTAGGTTTGCGCTTACTGTTTCATAAAAGCCAAGTAAGTTGGTTTGACAGGATCTGTCCTTCATAAACCCATGTTGATTCCTTTTAATGACCTTATTGGTTTCAAGGAACTTCTGAATACTGTCTCTTAGAATACCTTCCAATACTTTCCCCACTATAGATGTAAGACTAACTGGTCTATAATAACCTGGTTCAGCTTTACTTCCCTTTTTGAATATAGGCACTACTTCCGCTATACGCCAGTCTTTGGGAACCATACCTGATATAACTGAATCCTTAAAGATCAAAGATAGCGGTTTGCCAGTTCAGAGTGAAGCTCCATTAGAACCCTTGGATGAATGCCATCGGGCCCTGGTGATTTATTATTCTTTAAATGTTTTAATCGGTCACAGACTACTTCCTCGCTTAAATAAGTACCTATCAGTGTCATATTCTCATTATTGAGATTGTGTGTCAGTCCCTGAATTGGGTCCTCTCTAGTGAATACTGTTGAAAAAAACTCATTTAGTGTGTCCGCTATGTCATTATCATTTTTGCTTAAGACTCCCAACTTGTCTTTTAAAGGGCCTATACTCTCCTTCTTTAATCTCTTGCTATTAATGTATTTAAATAATTTTTTGGGATTCGCTTTGCTTTCCTTTGCTACTAGTTTTTTAGTTTCTACTTTAGCCGCTCTTATTTCCTTTTTGCAAATTTTGTTACATTCCTTATAGTGCTGAAATGACTCTGCTTCCCCGTCAGATTTGTATTTTTTAAATGCTTGCCTTTTCTTGCCCATAAGTTCCTTAATCTTTTTGTTAAGCCACATCGGTTTATGATTTTTATTCCTTTTTTTGCTACTCATAGGAATACATTTGAGTGTATTTTTAGCTAGCAGGAATTTTAGTACCTCCCATTTCTCCGTAGTATTTTTTCCTAAAAACAAACCTTCCCATTCAATATCCCTGAAAAATACCCTCATCTTTTCAAAATTTGCTTTGCTAAAGTTTAAAGTCCTAGTTGAGCCAGTATAGGGCTGTTTATAGAAACTGATATTGAATGTGACCATATTGTGGTCGCTGTTTCCTATGGGTTCCCCTACTATAATACCTGATACCAAATCCCCATTGTTTGTTAATACCAGGTCTAAGATTGCATTGTACCTAGTTGGTTCCTCAATTAGTTGGACTAAGTAGTTATCATTAAGTGTGTTTAAAAACATATTGCCCCTAGCAGTATCACATAAGTCGTTTTTCCAGTTTATCTCTGGATAGTTAAAATCTCCCATCACTACTATGTCTCCTACTCCTGCTGCTCTTTCAATTTGCTTTAGTAACAATTCATCATCAGATGCGTTGATACCAGGCGGCCTATAGCATACACCCAATACTAACTTTTTTATTCCTTTTTCCCCGCATGCAATTTCTACCCATAATGTCTCGACAGTGTCTGCAGTCCCCTCCTGAATATCTTCCCATATATTAGGTTTTAAAAACGGCTTTACGTAAAGACACACCCCTCCACCCTTTTTATTTAGTCTGTCTCTCCTAAACAGTGTATAGCAGAGCCGGATTAAGGCTCTGGGGGGCCCGGGGCACTTCAGAGAGCGAGGCCCCTAATTAAAAGGCAGGCAGCTGAGATATATATATATATATATATATATATATATGAAATATATATATATGAAATATATATATATATATATATATATATAAAACCAACACTTGACTCCGGCACTCCAGACGTCCCTACGGACCTACTTGCTGCGGTGCCTTCCTCCGGGGGGTCACCCCAATGCACAAAGGAGAATAACGAGGCGGCACTCAGAGTCTTGCAGAAAAATCAAATGTGTATTTTGTGTGTCAACGTTTCGGGGACCACCTCCCCTTCGTCAGGATAACAATAACAGTGTACATTTCAAACTTATATAGTGATAAACTTACCCCCCTTGCATGATTCCCCACACTCTCGTCCTCCCCTGGCCACGCCACTCGGGTTTCCGTTCGGCGTCACCACGCGCTTCAGCGGCACCGGAAGTGACGTCGCGGCTCCCCCCTGTGTGGCCATGGAGATGCTGAAAACAAAACAAAAGATATAGAAACACGTGTATGTTTGGAAGACTGCTGCATCAACTGCTTTGCAGATAGAAATGTGCATAGTAGTGCTAACAAAAACCGACAACCTTGTTGTCAATGCATGGAAAAGATATTAAAAAAGTTTTTTTTTAAAAACAAAAAATTTTCTTTTCTTAAAAAAATGTGCGTTGCATAGATATACATGATGCTGCCACTATTCATCCACATACGTTTTTCAGTGTAACATATTAGATCAAATAAGCCTAATCATCAGTATATAAAGTGCGTGCAAGTGCTATATCAAATGACTAATGCGGCTGTGTCTCATCTAGGTCAATATAGGTGAGCTGTCCATGGAACTTATGAACCTGCTATATTTTCAATCACATGAACTGACTCCATTTTTGCTCCCCTTTCACATCTGCTCTACTGCCAAGTCAACAAAAAGGTGTTGGAGCAGACCATGTATGTCACAAAGAGTTCTCCCTCATTATAGAAAATTAATGAGACCTAGGCTATCATTAAGCCCGCCCGGTTTGAGGGTATTGAGCCTATGTATCCACATAGACTCGAGTTGAAGAAGTTTTTTGCCCCTGTTGCCCCCCCGAGGGGACTCAGGGACGTGATCTATGATACGGTGTTTAAACGTGGCCATGCTGTGTCTATGTTCTACAAAATGTTTGGCTACTGGCTGTTCGCCACTACCAGTTGCCAGCGCATTGGACATATGATGGCCAATAGTGTCCACAGACCCTGATTTAAAAACATTTCGTGATATGAGGGTTATGCCCAGTTATACCAGAAGCCGTAATATCAGAGACATGGTAGTGAAGACCGATATGGCCAGGTTGAAGACACCCCCTCCCAGGCATTTTTTGACCCGAAGAAATGGCTGCTTTAAGTGCACTGGGTGCACGACGTGCACCCATATGTCACCTGGTGATAGCATTGCGCATCCCTTCTCCGGGAAAAAATTTAACATCAGATGGCCCCTCACCTGCACTTCCAAATTCGTGGTGTATGCCATCATATGTCCATGTGGACGTTATTACATTGGAAAGACCGAATGCCAATTTAAGGTGAGGATGGCCCAACATCGACTTGCTATTAGGAATGCGCTGGCAACTGGTAGTGGCGAACAGCCAGTAGCCAAACATTTTGTAGAACATAGACACAGCATGGCCACGTTTAAACACCGTATCATAGATCACGTCCCTGAGTCCCCTCGGGGGGGCAACAGGGGCAAAAAACGTCTTCAACTTGAGTCTATGTGGATACATAGGCTCAATACCCTCAAACCGGGCGGGCTTAATGATAGCCTAGGTCTCATTAATTTTCTATAATCAGGGAGAACTCTTTGTGACATACATGGTCTGCTCCAACACCTTTTTGTTGACTTGGCAGTAGAGCAGATGTGAAAGGGGAGCAAAAATGGAGTCAGTTCATGTGATTGAAAATATAGCAGGTTCATAAGTTCCATGGACAGCTCACCTATATTGACCTAGATGAGACACAGCCGCATTAGTCATTTGATATAGCACTTGCACGCACTTTATATACTGATGATTAGGCTTATTTGATCTAATATGTTACACTGAAAAACGTATGTGGATGAATAGTGGCAGCATCATGTATATCTATGCAACGCACATTTTTTTAAGAAAAGAACATTTTTTGTTTTTTTAAAAAAACTTTTTTAATATCTTTTCCATGCTTTGACAACAAGGTTGTCGGTTTTTGTTAGCACTACTATGCACATTTCTATCTGCAAAGCAGTTGATGCAGCAGTCTTCCAAACATACACGTGTTTCTATATCTTTTGTTTTGTTTTCAGCGTCTCCATGGCCACACAGGAGGGAGCCGCGACGTCACTTCCAGTGCCGCTGAAGCGCGTGGTGACGCCGAACGGAAACCCGAGTGGCGTGGCCGGGGGAGGACGAGAGTGTGGGGAATCATGCAAGGGGGGTAAGTTTATCACTATATAAGTTTGAAATGTACACTGTTATTGTTATCCTGACGAAGGGGAGGTGGTCCCCGAAACGTTGACACACAAAATACACGTTTGATTTTTCTGCAAGACTCTGAGTGCCGCCTCGTTATTCTCCTTTATATATATATATATATATATATATATAAACACACACACACGTATACTATACATACATACACATATAAATGCAAATACATATATACACACGCATATACAGTATGTTTACATATACTGTATATGCACACACAGATATATACACAGATACAGATATATACAGATATATACAATAATACAGATATATATATATACTAACAAACATTTATGCACATATGTATAGACAGACACAAACGTGATGTGAGCCATAATAATACAGCCAGCCAGCCTAACTTTTACTGGCAGGCTGCTGTAGCATAGGAGACAGGAGAGTGAGTGTTCGTTCGTCTCCTTCTCCTTCTCCTCCAAACACCGCTCCGTACCAGCTGCCATTCCCTACACTACAGCCTGCGTGCTCAGACGGTGACTGAGCCGCAGGCTGTTACACTATTGGACAGCTGAGCCGTCGCTCAGCTGTCCTGTACTGATAGGCGGCGCCGGCGCCACGGCTCAGGTGTTAGGTTGCCAGGGCAACCAAACGGGAGGCGGGAATGCAGCGCAGCGCCGCAGATCGGTAAGAGCTCCGATCTGTGGCGGGGGGCCCTTTTAGGAAGGGGAGCCCGGGGTACATACCCCCCGGGCCCCCCCCCCCCCCCCTTAATCCGGCTCTGGTGTATAGCCCTCTAGATTGACTGTCCAATCATGAGATTCATCCCACCAAGTTTCAGTAATGCCTATAATATCATACTGTTTGCTTGCTGCAAGTATTTCTAGTTCACCCTTTTTACCAGTAATGCTTCTGGCGTTTACATACATACAACTAAGATAAGTATTTTCCCTTGCGTTAGGGACATCTTTCACCTTATGTAGCAAGGATGACCTGTAATTGTCATTGGTTAGTGCTTTGGTAAAATCCCTTTTAGTACCCATGTTAGTAACCTTACCGCCTGCTCTTACCCTCCCCCCAACTTCTCCCCCATTTCGTTTACTACCACCATCCCCACTATTCTCACTGCATGCCCCGTAGTTTCTAGCTAAACCCTCCCCCAGGCTCCTAGTTTAAAATCTCCTCCAACCTTCTAACCATCCTTTCCCCCAGCACCGCTGCCCCCTCCTCAGTCAGGTGCAATCCGTCACGACAAAAGAGATGGCGCCTGACTGAGAAGTCCGCCCAGTGTTCCAGGAACACAAACCCCTCTTTCCTGCACCAATCCCTAAGCCACACATTTATCTCCCTAATCTCCCTCTGCCTCCCTGGACTAGCACGTGGCATGGGTAATAATTCCGAGAATATTACCTTAGATGTCCTTGCCTTCAGTTTCTTTCCTAAGTCCCTATAGTCTTTCTTAAGGACATCCCACCTTCCGCTAACTTTGTCATTGGTGCCAACGTGCACCAAGACCGTCGGGTCTTTGCCAGCCCCTCCCAACAATCTATCTACCCGGTCCGCGATGTGCCGTACCCGAGCACCCGGGAGACAACAGACTGTACGGCGATCATGGTCCCGGTAGCAGATTGCCCTATCTGCCTTCCTGATGATAGAATCCCCTACCACCACCATCTGACTAGGTACCTCTCTATCTTTTATCCCAACCGCGCCAGAGGGACCGCACCTCTGGATGCTAGAGGGAGCAGTCTCCTCCGGCACCGTCATTTCTTCACTATCATCCTCCGATTCCTCGTCCAATCGGGCAAATTTGTTCGGGTTTGATAGTTCGGAGATGTCGTGCCTCCCCCTCTTTTTCTTCCTTCTAACTGTGACCCAACTGGCTACCTGATCATCATCCTCTTCTACCAGTGACCCCTCCCGCAACTCCTCCACCGTTCTGTCTAAACTACGCTCGAGATTGTGAATCCCCCTCAGTCGCGTAACGGTTTGCTCTAGATCAGTTACCTGGGCTTCCAGGGCAACCGTTCGCACACACCTCGTGCAGATGTAATCACACTGGGCCGGTAGCTCCAGGTGTGCATACATCTTGCACGACATGCACTGAGTGAGGTCCTCAATCACAGCCCCTCCCATATTGTTTGTAAGGTCTAACTCCCTGTTACTCTCACAGAAAAAGCAGCAAAAATACAAAGTAGAAGACAAGCAATCTCACTTATACAATAAATTAAGCTGGCTTATACTTATCTATCTTTGTGTGGTTCTTGGTCCTTCACTTTTATGCAGCCGTAGTACTCTCTCCTGCGGCACCTATACTCCACTTAGCAGTTGCAGTTGTTCCAGCTCACTGCACCTCCTTTTAACTCGGCTTCCAGCTCCTGGAAAAACACACAAAAAAAAAACCCCGCACACACGCACAATCACAGCCCCTCTGCTACTCCAAGTTGCTACTCCAAGTAAGAGACCCTCTCACTCACTCACAAGGTCAGCCCCTTGCAGCCTCACCGGAAGTTTAATGGTACTGCAAATGTGTGTTCCTGATTGTGTATTGTGTATTATAAAACTCACCTTTTTCTGTATTCTAACTCACCTTTTTGCTGTTTAAAACTCACACTTAGAAATCCAATCAGCACTTGGAAGAGACAAGCCCCACAGAGCGAGCTCCAAGAGTCTAGTCACTGCTTATATAGGCCCAGCCAGCTGCCTTAATCAGCCCCTCCTCCTCCTGATTACTCACACCTGAGTTAACCCCTCTGGCTTTTCACCTCACACTTTTTTTTTCCCTCCAAAAAAACAACAACCCAGTACAGATATATTAAAACAAAAACAAACAGTATAGATACAATCAGAATCAGATTATAGATATAGTATAGATACTAACAATCAGAATCAGATTACTTTCTCTCACAATATTACTATCCCTATATGGATAGACAGATTAATCAGAGTTCACCTTTTTGCTGTTTAAAACTTACACTTAGAAATCCAATCAGCACTTGGAAGAGACAAGCCCCACAGAGCGAGCTCCAAGAGTCTAGTCACTGCTTATATAGGCCCAGCCAGCTGCCTTAATCAGCCCCTCCTCCTGATTACTCACACCTGAGTTAACCCCTCTGGCTTTTCACCTCACACTTTTTTTTTCCCCTCCAAAACAACAACAACCGAGTACAGATATATTAAAACAAAAAGAAACAGTATAGATACAAACAATCAGAATCAGATTATAGATATAGTATAGATACTAACAATCAGAATCAGATTACTTTCTCTCACAATATTACTATCCCTATATGGATAGACAGATTAATCAGAGTTCACCTTTTTGCTGTTTAAAACTCACACTTAGAAATCCAATCAGCACTTGGAAGAGACAAGGCCCACAGAGCGAGCTCCAAGAGTCTAGTCACTGCTTATATAGGCCCAGCCAGCTGCCTTAATCAGCCCCTCCTCCTCCTGATTACTCACACCTGAGTTAACCCCTCTGGCTTTTCACCTCACACTTTTTTTTCCCTCCAAAAAAACTACAACCCAGTACAGATATATTAAAACAACAAGAAACAGTATAGATACAAACAATCAGAATCAGATTATATATATAGTATAGATACTAACAATCAGAATCAGATTACTTTCTCTCACAATATTACTATCCCTATATGGATAGACAGATTAATCAGCGTTCACCTTTTTGCTGTTTAAAACTCACACTTAGAAATCCAATCAGCACTTGGAAGAGACAAGCCCCACAGAGCGAGCTCCAAGAGTCTAGTCACTGCTTATATAGGCCCAGCCAGCTGCCTTAATCAGCCCCTCCTCCTGATTACTCACACCTGAGTTAACCCCTCTGGCTTTTCACCTCACACTTTTTTTTTTCCCTCCAAAAAAACAACAACCCAGTACAGATATATTAAAACAAAAAGAAACAGTATAGATACAAACAATCAGAATCAGATTATAGATATAGTATAGATACTAACAATCAGAATCAGATTACTTTCTCTCACAATATTACTATCCCTATATGGATAGACAGATTAATCAGAGTTCACCTTTTTGCTGTTTAAAACTCACACTTAGAAATCCAATCAGCACTTTGAAGAGACAAGCCCCACAGAGCGAGCTCCAAGAGTCTAGTCACTGCTTATATAGGCCCAGCCAGCTGCCTTAATCAGCCCCTCCTCCTCCTGATTACTCACACCTGAGTTAACCCCTCTGGCTTTTCACCTCACACTTTTTTTTCCCTTCAAAAAAAACAACAACCCAGTACAGATATATTAAAACAAAAAGAAACAGTATAGATACAAACAATCAGAATCAGATTATAGATATAGTATAGATACTAACAATCAGAATCAGATTACTTTCTCTCACAATATTACTATCCCTATATGGATAGACAGATTAATCAGAGTTCACCTTTTTGCTGTTTAAAACTCACACTTTAAAATCCAATCAGCACTTGGAAGAGACAAGCCCCACAGAGCGAGCTCCAAGAGTCTAGTCACTGCTTATATAGGCCCAGCCAGCTGCCTTAATCAGCCCCTCCTCCTCCTGATTACTCACACCTGAGTTAACCCCTCTGGCTTTTCACCTCACACTTATTTTTTTCCCCTCCAAAAAAAACAACAACCGAGTACAGATATATTAAAACAAAAAGAAACAGTATAGATACAAACAATCAGAATCAGATTATAGATATAGTATAGATACTAACTATCAGAATCAGATTACTTTCTCTCACAATATTACTATCCCTATATGGATAGACAGATTAATCAGAGTTCACCTTTTTGCTGTTTAAAACTCACACTTAGAAATCCAATCAGCAGTTGGAAGAGACAAGCCCCACAGAGCGAGCTCCAAGAGTCTAGTCACTGCTTATATAGGCCCAGCCAGCTGCCTTAATCAGCCCCTCCTCCTCCTGATCACTCACACCTGAGTTAACCCCTCTGGCTTTTCACCTCACACTTTTTTTTTCCCTCCAAAAAAACAACAACCCAGTACAGATATATTAAAACAAAAAGAAACAGTATAGATACAAACAATCAGAATCAGATTATAGATATAGTATAGATACTAACAATCAGAATCAGATTACTTTCTCTCACAATATTACTATCCCTATATGGATAGACAGATTAATCAGAGTTCACCTTTTTGCTGTTTAAAACTCACACTTAGAAATCCAATCAGCACTTGGAAGAGACAAGCCCCGCAGAGCTTGTCAGTAGCTTTGCCATAGAGCCAGAGTCTTTGCTATCATCTGCACTAGAGACATCTTTCTGGAAATTTCAGCCATAAGATTGCCGCAGGAAGAGTATATAGGGGATGGACCACTGCATCGCACACAATAGGGTCTGTTCTGGGTGCCGACAGAGGCCCTCATTCCGAGTTGATCGCTAGCTGCCGTTGTTCGCTGCATAGCGATCATTTAAAAAAATGGCAAAACTGCACATGCGTATGCACCACAATGCACACGCACGTCGTACGGATAGAAAGAGCATTGTTGCTGTGCAATGCTTCTAGCGATGAATCCATTCGCACAGCCGATCGCAAGGAGATTGATTGGAAGAGGGTGTTTATGGGTGTCAACTGACCGTTTTCTGGGAGTGGTATGGAAAACGCAGGTGTGACCATGCGTTTGCAGGGCGGGTATCTGACGTCAATTCCGGGACCTCCCACGCTAGAATCATCGCACAGGACAAGTAACTACAGGGCTGGTCTTATTTTGCACAAAATGGTTTTGTACCGCTCGGCTGCACATGCGATCGCACACTTGCAAAGTGAAAATACACTCCCCCATGGGCGGCGATTATACGTTTGCACAGCTGCTAAAAGTAGCTAGCGAGCGATCAACTCGGAATGAGGGCCAGAGTGTGCAGTGTGGAGTCCCTCTCAACTGAAGTGCCCACATGCACTGTACACCCTACATCCACTGCCCCAGTCCATCCACATTACTTACTTGCTCCCTATCCCTTCCACATTATAGTACTTCTCTCCATCACCTCTACAGTACATTACAGGACTACTCCCTGGCACATCCACATTACAGCATTACTCCCCCGAAAACCACCATATTAAAGCACTACTCCCCAACACCACTACATTACAGCACTACTCCACCCGATACCACCGTATTACAACACTACTCCCTGGCAGCACCACATTCCAGCACTAGTCCCCGACACCACCACATTACAGCACTACTCCCCGGCATCACCACATTACAGCACTATTACCTGGCAATACCACATTACAGCACTACTCCCTGGCATCACCACATTACAGCACTACTCCCTGGCATCACCACATTACAGCTCTACTCCATGGCACACCCTACAATACAGCACTACTCCCCGGCAATAGCATATTACAGCCAGGGCAGCGGGTGCAAGGTTTCTAGGTGTCCTATGCAAAACTTCACATTATCACCCTAAATCCGTAATACACTCTACCATCCATTTCCATAAAAACAAACCTACTTACAGAGATGCTGGGCTGCTCCTGGAGACTAGTTGCTCCCCTGCCTGCTCCTTCTCACTGACAGGAGCCCAGAGCTGCAGGATAATGTTACACTACAGCACTCCCTCCTGTCACAAAAGAGAAATCAGTCATTTGGTGTCATCTCTTGGAAGGTTGACACCCGAGTGCACCCCTCACTTCCCTTGTGATGCTTCTGCCCATATCTACTGCCTATGCGCAGGTCTCCAGGGAAATGGCACTGTGGCAATTTTCCCAGCGATTTCCCTACTACTCATTCGCAAAATGCTGGTAAAATGGCCACCACACCATTTTCCCCATGATTTTGCAGTGCTGGCACTGCCGACTCAAGACTCCAGAGAGGTAAGTATTAAAGAAATGGGTGTAGCATGTGCAGTGTGGGCAACCCTGTACCACACACTCTACATCCATTATATACACGCGCCGGGCCGGACTGGCCATCTGGCATATGCCAGAAGTGGCGATAGGCAGGTGGGCCGGTCCATCAGAGAGCCGGGAAGGCCGCGTGCCCCCACCGGTCTCCACGGAAATGGGGGCATGCCCCCGGCTCGCGGTACGCCCCGCCCTCAGCAAGCATCGCCATGGTAATAGGGGCATAACACGAGTCCACACCCCCATGACACGCAGCACGCCCCCCGTATTACGTGACCGTGCGCCACCCTGTGAAGTGTGCATGCCCCCTCCCCCCCTGTGATGAGCTTTGGCGCGCGCACGCGTTCACGAGTACCCAGGCCGATATGGAGGCCCAATCCGTCACTGTACACGCCACTGTCCCTGGCTTGTAAAATCTAGTGCTGGTTACTGGATAATTGTAGTGGCATCCCACACTCATACTTGCCTATCCTTCCAGATTCTGCAGGAGACACATGATTATTAGGGCAGTCCCTCGCAGACCCAGAAGAGTGGGCACACCTCCTGCATCCTGCCCACTTCCTAGTGTAGTGGGCAGAAAGGTTGAGATAAATAGAGGCAATACCAGAGTCGCCGAGGAGGGGGTGGAGCCTAGGGATGTATTTCAAAGAAAATGCATCATTTTGCCCCAGGCCCTATATAAATATGCACCAATCGCGCAATTTTTTCATGAGTGGGTTGGAGCCTAATGATGCATCTAGTCCAGCCCTGCCCCTGTCGCCATCCACCTGCATTTCCTCTCCGGGCTTCTCCCGGAGAGGAAGAATATAGAGTAGGCAAGTATGCTCTGTGCCACACCAATTTTTCCACTACCAGCCTAATTTTAAAGGCCTAGTTCTGGTAGGAAACTGCCATTTTGATTTTAACAAAGTAGTTTATACAAGCCTGCACCATAGTTGCCAACCCTCCCTCATTCTGCAGGTATGGCCTGCACAGATGCCTAGGGGGTAATTCTGAGTTGATCGCAGCAGGATTTTTGTTAGCAAATGGGCAAAACCATGTGCACTGCAGAGGAGGCAGATATAACATGTGCAGAGAGAGTTAGATTTGGGTGGGTTATTTTGTTTCTGTGCAGGGTAAATACTGGCTGATTTATGTTTACACTGTAATTTAGATTGCAGATTGAACACACCACATCCAAATCTAACTCTCTCTGCACATGTTATATCTGCCTCCCCTGCAGTGCACATGGGGGGTAATTCCAAGTTGATCGCAGCAGGATTTTTGTTAGCAATTGGGCAAAACCATGTGCACTGCAGGAGGGGCAGATATAACATGTGTAGAGAGAGTTAGATTTGGGTGGGGTGTGTTCAATCTGCAATCTAATTTGCAGTGTAAAAATAAAGCAGCCAGTATTTACTAGAGATGAGCGGGTTCGGTTCCTCGGAAACCGAACCCGCCCGAACTTCATGTTTTTTTACACGGGTCCGAGCGACTCGGATCTTCCCGCCTTGCTCGGTTAACCCGAGCGCGCCCGAACGTCATCATCCCGCTGTCGGATTCTCGCGAGGCTCGGATTCTATCGCGAGACTCGGATTCTATATAAGGAGCCGCGCGCCGCCGCCATTTTCACACGTGCATTGAGATTCATAGGGAGAGGACGTGGCTGGCGTCCTCTCCGTTTATAGAGAAGAGAAGAAGAGAGTGAGACTAGAGTAGAGAGAGACACAGTAGTAATTTTGGGGAGCATTAGGAGGAGTACTACTACTTGCTGAAGTGATAGATAGATAGATAGTGTGACTGTATAATGTATATCTGACTTGTGGGGGAGACACTGACAGTGGGGAGCAGTTAGAGTCTGAGAGCAGGACTCAGGAGTACTACATATAACGTACAGTGCACACTTTTGCTGCCAGAGTGCCACACTGCCATTGTGACCACACTGACCACCAGTATAATATATATTGTGATTGTCTGCTTAGGAGTACTACTTGCAAGTTGCTGATAGTGTGACCAGTGACCTGACCACCAGTTTAATAATCACCACCAGTTTAATATATATATATATAATTGTATATAATATATATATAATATTGTATACCCCCTACCCGTGTTTTTTTTTCTTTCTTTCTTCTTCTTTATACATACTACTATAGTAGCTTACTGTAGCAGTCTGCGGTGCTGCTGAGCTGACAGTGTCCAGCAGGTCCGTCATCAGTCATTACATAATAAATATATATACCTGTCCGGCTGCAGTACTAGTGATATTATATATATATATATATATATATTAATTTCATCTCATTATCATCCAGTCTATATTAGCAGCAGACACAGTACGGTAGTCCATGGCTGTAGCTACCTCTGTATCGGCAGTCGCTGGTCCATCCATAATTGTATACCACCTACCCGTGTTTTTTTTTTTTTTCTTTCTTCTTCTTTATACATACTACTATAGTAGCTTACTGTAGCAGTCTGCGGTGCTGCTGAGCTGACAGTGTCCAGCAGGTCCGTCATCAGTCATTACATAATAAATATATATACCTGTCCGGCTGCAGTACTAGTGATATTATATATATATATATATATATTAATTTCATCTCATTATCATCCAGTCTATATTAGCAGCAGACACAGTACGGTAGTCCACGGCTGTAGCTACCTCTGTGTCGGCAGTCGCTGGTCCATCCATAATTGTATACCACCTACCCGTGTTTTTTTCTTTTTCTTTCTTCTTCTTTATACATACTACTATAGTAGCTTACTGTAGCAGTCTGCGGTGCTGCTGAGCTGACAGTGTCCAGCAGGTCCGTCATCAGTCATTACATAATAAATATATATACCTGTCCGGCTGCAGTACTAGTGATATTATATATATATATATATTAATTTCATCTCATTATCATCCAGTCTATATTAGCAGCAGACACAGTACGGTAGTCCACGGCTGTAGCTACCTCTGTGTCGGCAGTCGCTGGTCCATCCATAATTGTATACCACCTACCCGTGTTTTTTTTTTCTTTCTTTCTTCTTCTTTATACATACTACTATAGTAGCTTACTGTAGCAGTCTGCGGTGCTGCTGAGCTGACAGTGTCCAGCAGGTCCGTCATCAGTCATTACATAATAAATATATATACCTGTCCGGCTGCAGTACTAGTGATATTATATATATATATATATTAATTTCATCTCATTATCATCCAGTCTATATTAGCAGCAGACACAGTACGGTAGTCCACGGCTGTAGCTACCTCTGTGTCGGCAGTCGCTGGTCCATCCATAATTGTATACCACCTACCCGTGTTTTTTTCTTTTTCTTTCTTCTTCTTTATACATACTACTATAGTAGCTTACTGTAGCAGTCTGCGGTGCTGCTGAGCTGACAGTGTCCAGCAGGTCCGTCATCAGTCATTACATAATAAATATATATACCTGTCCGGCTGCAGTACTAGTGATATTATATATATATATATATATATTAATTTCATCTCATTATCATCCAGTCTATATTAGCAGCAGACACAGTACGGTAGTCCAAGGCTGTAGCTACCTCTGTGTCGGCAGTCGCTGGTCCATCCATAATTGTATACCACCTACCCGTGTTTTTTTCTTTTCTTTCTTTCTTCTTCTTTATACATACTACTATAGTAGCTTACTGTAGCAGTCTGCGGTGCTGCTGAGCTGACAGTGTCCAGCAGGTCCGTCATCAGTCATTACATAATAAATATATATACCTGTCCGGCTGCAGTACTAGTGATATTATATATATATATATTAATTTCATCTCATTATCATCCAGTCTATATTAGCAGCAGACACAGTACGGTAGTCCACGGCTGTAGCTACCTCTGTGTCGGCAGTCGCTGGTCCATCCATAATTGTATACCACCTACCCGTGTTTTTTTTTTTTTCTTTCTTCTTCTTTATACATACTACTATAATAGCTTACTGTAGCAGTCTGCGGTGCTGCTGAGCTGACAGTGTCCAGCAGGTCCGTCATCAGTCATTACATAATAAATATATATACCTGTCCGGCTGCAGTACTAGTGATATTATATATATATATATATATATATATTAATTTCATCTCATTATCATCCAGTCTATATTAGCAGCAGACACAGTACGGTAGTCCACGGCTGTAGCTACCTCTGTTTCGGCAGTCGCTGGTCCATCCATAAGTATACTAGTATCCATCCATCTCCATTGTTTACCTGAGGTGCCTTTTAGTTGTGCCTATTAAAATATGGAGAACAAAAATGTTGAGGTTCCAAAATTAGGGAAAGATCAAGATCCACTTCCACCTCGTGCTGAAGCTGCTGCCACTAGTCATGGCCGAGACGATGAAATGCCAGCAACGTCGTCTGCCAAGGCCGATGCCCAATGTCATAGTACAGAGCATGTCAAATCCAAAACACCAAATATCAGTAAAAAAAGGACTCCAAAATCTAAAATAAAATTGTCGGAGGAGAAGCGTAAACTTGCCAATATGCCATTTACCACACGGAGTGGCAAGGAACGGCTGAGGCCCTGGCCTATGTTCATGGCTAGTGGTTCAGCTTCACATGAGGATGGAAGCACTCAGCCTCTCGCTAGAAAACTGAAAAGACTCAAGCTGGCAAAAGCACCGCAAAGAACTGTGCGTTCTTCGAAATCCCAAATCCACAAGGAGAGTCCAATTGTGTCGGTTGCGATGCCTGACCTTCCCAACACTGGACGTGAAGAGCATGCGCCTTCCACCATTTTCACGCCCCCTGCAAGTGCTGGAAGGAGCACCCGCAGTCCAGTTCCTGATAGTCAGATTGAAGATGTCAGTGTTGAAGTACACCAGGATGAGGAGGATATGGGTGTTGCTGGCGCTGGGGAGGAAATTGACCAGGAGGATTCTGATGGTGAGGTGGTTTGTTTAAGTCAGGCACCCGGGGAGACACCTGTTGTCCGTGGGAGGAATAGGGCCATTGACATGCCTGGTCAAAATACAAAAAAAATCAGCTCTTCGGTGTGGAAGTATTTCACCAGAAATGCGGACAACATTTGTCAAGCCGTGTGTTGCCTTTGTCAAGCTGTAATAAGTAGGGGTAAGGACGTTAACCACCTCGGAACATCCTCCCTTACACGTCACCTGCAGCGCATTCATCATAAGTCAGTGACAAGTTCAAAAACTTTGGGCGACAGCGGAAGCAGTCCACTGACCAGTAAATCCCTTCCTCTTGTAACCAAGCTCACGCAAACCACCCCACCAACTCCCTCAGTGTCAATTTCCTCCTTCCCCAGGAATGCCAGTAGTCCTGCAGGCCATGTCACTGGCAATTCTGACGAGTCCTCTCCTGCCTGGGATTCCTCCGATGCATCCTTGCGTGTAACGCCTACTGCTGCTGGCGCTGCTGTTGTTGCTGCTGGGAGTCGATGGTCATCCCAGAGGGGAAGTCGTAAGCCCACTTTTACTACTTCCACCAAGCAATTGACTGTCCAACAGTCCTTTGCGAGGAAGATGAAATATCACAGCAGTCATCCTGTTGCAAAGCGGATAACTGAGGCCTTGACAACTATGTTGGTGTTAGACGTGCGTCCGGTATCCGCCGTTAGTTCACAGGGAACTAGACAATTTCTTGAGGTAGTGTGCCCCCGTTACCAAATACCATCTAGGTTCCACTTCTCTAGGCAGGCGATACCGAGAATGTACACGGACGTCAGAAAAAGACTCACCAGTGTCCTAAAAAATGCAGTTGTACCCAATGTCCACTTAACCACGGACATGTGGACAAGTGGAGCAGGGCAGGGTCAGGACTATATGACTGTGACAGCCCACTGGGTAGATGTATGGACGCCCGCCGCAAGAACAGCAGCGGCGGCACCAGTAGCAGCATCTCGCAAACGCCAACTCTTTCCTAGGCAGGCTACGCTTTGTATCACCGGTTTCCAGAATACGCACACAGCTGAAAACCTCTTACGGCAACTGAGGAAGATCATCGCGGAATGGCTTACCCCAATTGGACTCTCCTGTGGATTTGTGGCATCGGACAACGCCAGCAATATTGTGTGTGCATTAAATATGGGCAAATTCCAGCACGTCCCATGTTTTGCACATACCTTGAATTTGGTGGTGCAGAATTTTTAAAAAAACGACAGGGGCGTGCAAGAGATGCTGTCGGTGGCCAGAAGAATTGCGGGACACTTTCGGAGGACAGGCACCACGTACAGAAGACTGGAGCACCACCAAAAACGCCTGAACCTGCCCTGCCATCATCTGAAGCAAGAAGTGGTAACGAGGTGGAATTCAACCCTATATATGCTTCAGAGGTTGGAGGAGCAGCAAAAGGCCATTCAAGCCTATACAATTGAGCACGATATAGGAGGTGGAATGTACCTGTCTCAAGCGCAGTGGAGAATGATTTCAACGTTGTGCAAGGTTCTGCAACCTTTTGAACTTGCCACACGTGAAGTCAGTTCAGACACTGCCAGCCTGAGTCAGGTCATTCCCCTCATCAGGCTTTTGCAGAAGAAGCTGGAGGCATTGAAGGAGGAGCTAAAAGGGAGCGATTCCGCTAGGCATGTGGGACTTGTGGATGGAGCCCTTAATTCGCTTAACAAGGATTCACGGGTGGTCAATCTGTTGAAATCAGAGCACTACATTTTGGCCACCGTGCTCGATCCTAGATTTAAAACCTACCTTGGATCTCTCTTTCCGGCAGACACAAGTCTGCTGGGGTTCAAAGACCTGCTGGTGACAAAATTGTCAAGTCAAGCGGAACGCGACCTGTCAACATCTCCTCCTTCACATTCTCCCGCAACTGGGGGTGCGAGGAAAAGGCTCAGAATTCCGAGCCCACCCGCTGGCGGTGATGCAGGGCAGTCTGGAGCGACTGCTGATGCTGACATCTGGTCCGGACTGAAGGACCTGACAACGATTATGGACATGTCGTCTACTGTCACTGCATATGATTCTCTCCCCATTGAAAGAATGGTGGAGGATTATATGAGTGACCGCATCCAAGTAGGCACATCAGACAGTCCGTACTTATACTGGCAGGAAAAAGAGGCAATTTGGAGGCCCTTGCACAAACTGGCTTTATTCTACCTAAGTTGCCCTCCCACAAGTGTGTACTCCGAAAGAGTGTTTAGTGCCGCCGCTCACCTTGTCAGCAATCGGCGTACGAGGTTACTTTCAGAAAATGTGGAGAAGATGATGTTCATTAAAATGAATTATAATCAATTCCTCCGTGGAGACATTGACCAGCAGCAATTGCCTCCACAAAGTAGTACACAGGGAGCTGAGATGGTGGATTCCAGTGGGGACGAATTGATAATCTGTGAGGAGCGGGATGTACACGGTGATATATCGGAGGATGATGATGAGGTGGACATCTTGCCTCTGTAGAGCCAGTTTGTGCAAGGAGAGATTAATTGCTTCTTTTTCGGTGGGGGTCCAAACCAACCCGTCATTTCAGTCACAGTCGTGTGGCAGACCCTGTCACTGAAATGATGGGTTGGTTAAAGTGTGCATGTCCTGTTTATACAACATAAGGGTGGGTGGGAGGGCCCAAGGACAATTCCATCTTGCACCTCTTTTTTCTTTCATTTTTCTTTGCGTCATGTGCTGTTTGGGGAGTGTTTTTTGGAAGGGCCATCCTGCGTGCCACTGCAGTGCCACTCCTAGATGGGCCAGGTGTTTGTGTCGGCCACTAGGGTCGCTTATCTTACTCACACAGCTACCTCATTGCGCCTCTTTTTTTCTTCTTTGCGTCATGTGCTGTTTGGGGAGTGTTTTTTGGAAGGGCCATCCTGCGTGCCACTGCAGTGCCACTCCTAGATGGGCCAGGTGTTTGTGTCGGCCACTAGGGTCGCTTATCTTACTCACACAGCTACCTCATTGCGCCTCTTTTTTTCTTCTTTGCGTCATGTGCTGTTTGGGGAGTGTATTTTGGAAGGGCCATCCTGTGTGACACTGCAGTGCCACTCCTAGATGGGCCAGGTGTTTGTGTCGGCCACTAGGGTCGCTTATCTTACTCACACAGCTACCTCATTGCGCCTCTTTTTTTCTTCTTTGCGTCATGTGCTGTTTGGGGAGTGTTTTTTGGAAGGGCCATCCTGCGTGACACTGCAGTGCCACTCCTAGATGGGCCAGGTGTTTGTGTCGGCCACTAGGGTCGCTTATCTTACTCACACAGCTACCTCATTGCGCCTCTTTTTTTCTTCTTTGCGTCATGTGCTGTTTGTGGAGTGTTTTTTGGAAGGGCCATCCTGCGTGACACTGCAGTGCCACTCCTAGATGGGCCAGGTGTTTGTGTCGGCCACTAGGGTCGCTTATCTTACTCACACAGCTACCTCATTGCGCCTCTTTTTTTCTTCTTTGCGTCATGTGCTGTTTGGGGAGTGTTTTTTGGAAGGGCCATACTGCGTGACACTGCAGTGCCACTCCTAGATGGGCCAGGTGTTTGTGTCGGCCACTAGGGTCGCTTATCTTACTCACACAGCTACCTCATTGCGCCTCTTTTTTTCTTCTTTGCGTCATGTGCTGTTTGGGGAGTGTTTTTTGGAAGGGCCATCCTGCGTGCCACTGCAGTGCCACTCCTAGATGGGCCAGGTGTTTGTGTCGGCCACTAGGGTCGCTTATCTTACTCACACAGCTACCTCATTGCGCCTCTTTTTTTCTTCTTTGCGTCATGTGCTGTTTGGGGAGTGTTTTTTGGAAGGGCCATCCTGCGTGACACTGCAGTGCCACTCCTAGATGGGCCAAGTGTTTGTGTCGGCCACTAGGGTCGCTTATCTTACTCACACAGCTACCTCATTGCGCCTCTTTTTTTCTTCTTTGCGTCATGTGCTGTTTGGGGAGTGTTTTTTGGAAGGGCCATCCTGCGTGACACTGCAGTGCCACTCCTAGATGGGCCAGGTGTTTGTGTCGGCCACTAGGGTCGCTTAGCTTAGTCATCCAGCGACCTCGGTGCAAATTTTAGGACTAAAAATAATATTGTGAGGTGTGAGGTGTTCAGAATAGACTGAAAATGAGTGGAAATTATGGTTTTTGAGGTTAATAATACTTTGGGATCAAAATGACCCCCAAATTCTATGATTTAAGCTGTTTTTTAGTGTTTTTTGAAAAAAAAAACCCGAATCCAAAACACACCCGAATCCGACAAAAAAAATTCGGTGAGGTTTTGCCAAAACGCGGTCGAACCCAAAACACGGCCGCGGAACCGAACCCAAAACCAAAACACAAAACCCGAAAAATTTCAAGTGCACATCTCTAGTATTTACCCTGCACAGAAATAAAATAACCCATCCAAATCTAACTCTTTCTGCACATGTTATATCTGCCTCCCCTGCAGTGCACATGGTTTTGCCCAACTGCTATCAAAAATCCTGCTGCGATCAACTTGGAATTACCCCCATGGTTTTGCCCAACTGCTAAAAAAATTCCTGCTGCGATCAACTTGGAATTACCCCCCTAGTGAATACTGGTAAGGAGACATGAAAATATTGATGACATGAAAATATGACCCTTGGTGCAGAGTACACCTCTCTAATTTTTCCCTAGGTGCACATGCTAATGAAATATGCTGCTGCAACAGCAATGTTTAATACTGGATACTGGGCCACAAAATGAGACCTGTATTATACATTTATCCTCAGACCCAGATGCATTATGCACTGTTCTGATTAGACTGTGTTGTTCATATATGATTATAACCCTCTTAAATCGCAAACTTTAACACATTTCATTGTATAATGTTAAAAACCCTAGAAACTGACACACCCATACTCTGATGTGCTGGTAGGTCCATTACAAATGTTATTTCCCATTACAGAAGTCCCTTAATTCAACACCGCTAAACAGACAACAGGAAAATGAATCAAACATTTCCCAAATTGTTTCCTTGCATCTGATTACTAAATATGTAAATTATAGCATGTGAATATGTATCTTTCCCAGTCCTGGCACACAGTGGGCCTGGTTCTGAGTCGTACGTAGGTCCATATTTGGCCGCATTTGGAGTGCAGTTATTTTGCTATAAGAATGCTAATGCAACCATACAGATGTCTTCATGCGTACACATCACCCCACTGTTTCTTGCCTGCCAGTGCAGCTGCCATCACTTACTCTCACCCTACTCTGGGTGAAACAGATATATGCTTCAGTTGCTGAAGCAGAAACTTGACTTCTGTGCGTACGCCCAGTTGCCGTCCAGTTGACACCTTGATATAGTTTTGAAAAGAAGGAAAAGGATTGGACTTTGGGTGGCGCACTAGAACTAAATAATTAATGACACAATTAAAATGTAACTTTTATTTCCATATTGTTAAAAGAGACAATAACTGTGAAATATTAAAATCAATAAAGGACAAGTGCAAGACAAAGTGTAACATATAATGTTAAAAAACACACACTCGCTTTATCCACTGTGCTGTGCAACGTCTTATATGGTTAATAAAGTTACCCTAGGTACTATGACCTTCATAAAGATTGTTAGTGCTGTCAGAATGTAGTCCCAATAATTAATATGGGCTCCTTAAGTGCGGACTTGTATATGATAGTCACAAGTGTGATGTCAGTTGTTAACTGTGCTAAATAGGTTCCCTGCAGTGAATTAATTCTTATATGTGAAAAACAATATTGGACTGCTGGTTAGTATTTCCCTCACATTGGCTACTGCTGGATTCACTCTGCAACTTCTATGGTGATTATTCCCTTATTATAAGGTAAGTTGAGTACTTCCATAGGTCACATCTACTAATGGTTATACAATGTTAGGTACCTATGTATAACCAGCTGGTTGGCGTTTTCAGTCTCGCTGTCAGAGCCACTAGTTTAACATCAGCAAATTGCATACACTCATATGATTTTATAGTTATTATTGCTGGTATTTACGTCTGGACATACAGTTAATTAAGGCGTAGGGTGCATTAATTTGCATATAATATTGGTCAGTGTTCTCAGTCTACGCTATCAACGCTTCCAAGTTCCACCTATGTATACAACATAATAAGGAGTAGAGCACCCTAAGTATAGATATCCTTCCTTTATTAATTATGGGTTAGCTCAGATCTCATTCAATATTGTGTAAATTAAATTTAACACCATAGTTGCAGTCCTTATAAATTGATAATGGGGAGGGAAATGCTGCACTATCAATGCAGTCTCTGTCAAGTTTTCGAGCTAGCTAGAGTGTAAGAAATTTATATAACAAACGCAGCTTGTGTATATGAGATATAATAAGCTTTTATTAATAATAGCTGATCTTATGGTATATTATTTTTCACAATAGTTCACAGGGTCCTTCAGGTATAAGTCCTCAGTGTCATTAGCATGTGCACCCAGGGAAAAATTAGAGAGACGTACTCTGCACCAAGGGTCATATTTTCATGTTATCAATCCTCCGCCTCCTTATCAGTATTCACTAGGCATCTGTGCAGGCCATACCTGCAGAATGAGGGAGGGTTTGCAACTATGGTGCAGGCTTGTATATACTACTCCATCCATGTGTTCAACAAAATGTGCATGTCGTTAATATGTGTAATAGTCTGAAAATAAGATTTTACTCACCGGTAAATCTATTTCTCGTAGTCCGTAGTGGATGCTGGGAACTCCGAAAGGACCATGGGGAATAGCGGCTCCGCAGGAGACTGGGCACATCTAAAGAAAGCTTTTAGACTACCTGGTGTGCATGGCTCCTCCCACTATGACCCTCCTCCAAGCCTCAGTTAGGATACTGTGCCCGGAAGAGCTGACACAATAAGGAAGGATTTTGAATCCCGGGTAAGACTCATACCAGCCACACCAATCACACCGTATAACTCGTGATACCATATCCAGTTAACAGTATGAAACATAACTGAGCCTCTCAACAGATGGCTCATAACAATAACCCTTTAGTTAACAATAACTATGTACAAGTATTGCAGACAATCCGCACTTGGGATGGGCGCCCAGCATCCACTACGGACTACGAGAAATAGATTTACCGGTGAGTATAATCTTATTTTCTCTAACGTCCTAGTGGATGCTGGGAACTCCGAAAGGACCATGGGGATTATACCAAAGCTCCCAAACGGGCGGGAGAGTGCGGATGACTCTGCAGCACCGAATGAGAGAACTCAAGGTCCTCCTCAGCCAGGGTATCAAACTTGTAGAATTTAGCAAATGTGTTTGACCCCGACCAAGTAGCTGCTCGGCAAAGTTGTAAAGCCGAGACCCCTCGGGCAGCCGCCCAAGAAGAGCCCACCTTCCTCGTGGAATGGGCTTTTACAGATGTAGGATGCGGTAGTCCAGCCGCAGAATGTGCAGGTTGAATCGTGCTACAGATCCAGCGAGCAATAGTCTGCTTTGAAGCAGGCGCACCCAACTTGTTGGGCGCATGCAGGATAAATAGCAAGTCAGTCTTTCTGACTCCAGCTGTCCTGGAAACATAGATTTTTAGGGCCCGGACTACGTCCAGCAACTTGGAGTCCTCCAAGTCACGAGTAGCCGCAGGCACCACAATAGGCTGGTTCAAATGAAACGCTGAATCCACCTTTGGGAGAAATTGGGGACGAGTCCTCAATTCCGCCCTATCCATATAGAAAATCAGATAAGAGCTTTTACAAGACAAAGCCGCCAATTCTGACACACGCCTGGCCGAAGCCAAGGCCAACAGCATGACCACTTTCCACGTGAGATAGTTTAGTTCCACGGTTTTAAGTGGTTCAAACCAATGCGACTTTAGGAAATCCAACACCACGTTGAGATCCCAAGGTGCCACTTCGGGCACAAAAGGGGGCTGAATATGCAGCACTCCCTTAACAAATGTCTGAACTTCAGGTAGTGAAGCCAGTTCTTTTTGGAAGAAAATCGATAGAGCCGAAATCTGGATCTTAATGGAACCCAATTTTAGGCCCATAGTCACCCCTGACTGTAGGAAGTGCAGAAATCGACCTAGCTGAATTCCTCCGTTTGGGCCTTCCTGGCCTCACACCACGCAACATATTTCCGCCATATGCGGTGATAATGGTTTGCGGTCACTTCTTTCCTAGCTTTAATTAGCGTAGGGATAACTTCCTCCGGAATGCCCTTTTCCTTCAGGATCCGGTGTTCAACTGCCATGCTGTCTGAGCGGCAGAGGCCATGGGTCCTCTGAGATCATTTCTTGAAGTTCTGGGTACCAAGATCTTCTTGGCCAATCCGGAACCACGAGTATAGTTCTTACTCCTCTCCTTCTTATTATTCTCAGTACCTTGGGTATGAGAGGAAGAGGAAGGAACACATACACCGACTGGTACACCCACGGTGTTACCAGAGCGTCCACAGCTATCGCCTGAGGGTGCCTTGACCTGGCGCAATAACATTTTAGCTTTTTGTTGAGGCGGGACGCCATCATGTCCACCTGTGGCCCTTCCCAATGGTGTACAATCATTTGGAAGACTTCTGGATGAAGTCCCCACTCTCCCGGGTGGAGGTCGTGTCTGCTGAGAAAGTCTGCTTCCCAGTTGTCCACTCCGGGAATGAACACTGCTGACAGTGCTAACACATGATTTTCCGCCCATCGGAGAATCCTTGTGCCATTGCCATCCTGCTTCTTGTGCCGCCCTGTCGGTTTACATGGGCGACCGCCGTGATGTTGTCTGACTAGATCAGCACCGGCTGGTTTTGAAGCAGGGGTCTTGCCTGACTTAGGGCATTGCAAATGGCCCTTAGTTCCAGAATATTTATGTGTAGGGAAGTCTCCTGACTTGACCATTGTCCTTGTAAGTTTCTTCCCTGTGTGACTGCCCCCCAACCTCGAAGGCTGGCATCTGAGGTCACCAGGACCCAGTCCTGTATGCCGAATCTGCGGCCCTCTGGAAGATGAGCACTCTGCAGCCATCACAACAGTGACACCCTGGCCCTTGGAGACAGGGTTATCAGCCGATGCATCTGAAGATGCGATCCGGACCACCTGTCCAACAGATCCCACTGAAAGATCCTTGCATGGAACCCTCCGAATGGAATTGCTTCGTAAGAAGCCGCCATCTTTCCCAGGACTCGCGTGCAATGGTGCACCGACACCTGTTTTGGTTTTAGGAGGTCTCTGACTAGAGATGACAACTCCTTGGCCTTCTCCTTCGGGAGAAACACTTTTTTCTGTTCTGTGTCGAGAACCATCCCCAGGAACAGTAAACGCGTTGTAGGAACCAGCTGCGACTTTGGAATGTTCAGGATCCAGCCGTGCTGTTGTAGCACTGCCCCAGCTAGTGCTACTCCGATCAACAACTGTTCCCTGGAGATCGTCCAAGTACCGGATAATTATAACTCCCTTCCTTCGAAGGACTATCATCATCTCTGCCATTACCTTGGTAAATATCTGGAATTGGTAATGACAGTCCTGTACCACAAATCTGAGGTACTCCTGGTGAGGGGGGTAAATGGGGACATGCAGGTAAGCATCCTTGATGTCCAGTGATACCATGTAATCCCCTTCGTCCAGGCTTGCAATAACCGCCCTGAGCGATTCCCTTTTGAACTTGAACCTTCGTATATAAGTGTTCAAGGATTTCAAATTTAAAATGGGTCTCACCGAACCGTCCGGTTTCGGTACCACAAACATTGTGGAATAGTAACCCCGTCCCTGTTGAAGAAGGGGTACCTTGACTATCACCTGCTGCGAATACAGCTTGTGAATTGCCTCCAGCACTGCCTCCCTGTCTGAGGGAGCCGTCGGCAAGGCAGATTTGAGGAAACGGCGAGGGGGAGACGTCTCGAATTCCAGCTTGTACCCCTGAGATACTACCTGTAGAATCCAGGGATCCACCCGTGAGCGAGCCCACTGGTCGCTGAAATTCTTGAGACGGGCCCCCACCGTACCTGGCTCTGCCTGTGGAGCCCCAGCGTCATGCGGTGGACTTAGAGGAAGCGGGGGAGGACTTTTGTTCCTGGGAACTGGCTGTATGCTGCAGCTTTTTCCCTCTACCTCTGCCTCTGGGCAGAAAGGACGCGCCTTTAACCCGCTTGCCTTTCTGGGGCCGAAAGGACTGTACCTGATAATACGGTGCTTTCTTTGGCTGTGAGGGAACATGGGGCAAACTGTTGATTTCCCAGCTGTAGCTGTGGAAACGAGGTCCGAGAGACCATCCCCAAACATTCCTCACCCTTGTAAGGCAAAACTTCCATGTGCCTTTTAGAATCAGAATCACCTGTCCACTGCCGAGTTCCTGGCAGAAATGGACATTGCGTTTATTTTAGATGCCAGTCGGCAATTATCCCTCTGTGCATCTCTCATGTATAAAACTGCGTCTTTAATATGCTCTATGGTTAGCAATATAGTGTCCCTGTCTTAAGGTACAGAGAATCCGACCACGCAGCTGCAGCACTGCACATTCATGCTGGAGCAATAGCTGGTCTCAGTATAATTCCTGAGTGTGTATATACAGACTTCAGGATAGCCTCCTGCATTCTATCTGCAGGCTCCTCTAGGGCGGCCGTGTCCTGAGACGGTAGTGCCACCTTCTTTGACAGACGTGTGAGCGCTTTATCCACCCTAGGGGATGTCTCCCAACGTGACCTATCCTCTGGCGGGAAAGGGTACGCCATTAGTAACCTTTTAGAAATTACCAGTTTCTTATCGGGGGAAACTCACGCTTCTTCACACATTTAGTTCATCAGATGGGGGAAGAACCACTGGAAGCTTTTTTCTCCCCAAACATAATACCCTTTTTTGTGGTACCTGGGGTAATATCAGAAATGTGCAACACATTTTTTATTGCCGTAATCATGTAACGGGTGGCTCTATTGGAATGTACCGTAGTCTCATTGTCGTCGACACTGTAGTTAGTATCCGTGTTGACATCTGTGTCTGCCATCTGAGGTAGTGGACGTTTTAGGGCCCCTGATGGCTTTTGAGACGCCTGGGCAGGCACGGGCTGAGAAGCCGGCTGTCCCACGTCTGCTATGTCGTCAAACCTTTTATGTAAGGAGTTGACACTGTCACGTAATTCCTTCCACATGTCCATCCACTCAGGTGTCGACCCCGCAGGGGGTGACATCACATTTATTGGCATCTGCTCCGCCTCCACATAAGCCTCCTCATCAAACATGTCGACACAGCCGTACCGACACACCGCACACACACAGGGAATGCTCTGACTGAGGACAGGACCCCACAAAGTCCTTTGGGGAGACAGAGAGAGAGTATGCCAGCACAAACCAGAGCGCTATATAATGCAGGGATTCACACTACCCACAGTGATTTTTCCCTTATAGCTGCTATAATACACATATTTGCACCTAAATTTAGTGCCCCCCCTCTCTTTTTAACCCTTTGAGCCTGAAAACTACAGGGGAGAGCCTGGGGAGCTGTCTTCCAGCTGCACTGTGAAGAGAAAATGGCGCCAGTGTGCTGAGGGAGATAGCCCCGCTCTTATAATCATAATGTGGCAGGGGTATTTTAAACATATATCGCTTATTAGGCTATATTATGTGTGATTTGCCACTCTTAAGGTACTCTAATTGCTGCCCAGGGCGCCTTTCCCCCCAGCGCCCTGCACCCATCAGTGACCGGAGTATGTGGTGTGCACAGGGAGCAATGGCGCACAGCTGCAGTGCTGTGCGCTACCTTAATGAAGACCGGAGTCTTCTGCCGCCGATTTCCTGGACGTTCTTCTTGCTTCTGGCTCTGCAAGGGGGACGGCGGCGCGGCTCCGGGACCGGACGACCGAGGCTGGGCCTGTGTTCGATCCCTCTGGAGCTAATGGTGTCCAGTAGCCTAAGAAGCCCAAGCTAGCTGCAAGCAGGTAGGTCCGCTTCTCTCCCCTAAGTCCCTCGTAGCAGTGAGTCTGTTGCCAGCAGATCTCACTGAAAATAAAAAACCTAAAATATACTTTCTTTTCTAGGAGCTCAGGAGAGCCCCTAGTGTGCATCCAGCTCGACCGGGCACAAAATTCTAACTGAGGTCTGGAGGAGGGTCATAGAGGAAGGAGCCAGTGCACACCAGGTAGTTCTAAAGCTTTCTTTAGTTGTGCCCAGTCTCCTGCGGAGCCGCTATTCCCCATGGTCCTTACGGAGTTCCCAGCATCCACTAGAACGTCAGAGAAAATTAGATACATCAGTGCGGACTATGGGGGTCATTCCGACCAGACCACTTGCTGCAGTTTATCGCAGTGCAGCGATCGGGTCAGAATTGCGCCAGCGCCATTATATGTGCAGTGCAGGCTGTATTAACCAGCTATATAATTATAGTTGCAACCTCAATACAGTGACAGACACAGCCTAGTACTGAGTGATTATATTAGCCTGCATGCTGAAGAATTTTGCCTGATATGGTCTGTGTAGTGATAACGCAGCAGCAGCCATAACACAGAGACAGAGAACTACAGTGTAGCTGTTTAAAATAGCAACATTGTAAACACAGTCCAATATTGAGTGAATGTAGCAACCTGCATGCTAGACACTGAGTATTTGCAGTGAGAAGGTAGTAGCAATTGTAACACACAGTATATGTAGCTACAGGCTAATGATAGAGAATCACAGTGTACCAATTGAGAATTGCAATAATATAGATACAGTCTAACACTGAATGGATGCATCAGTCTAAACGTCAGACACTGAGGACTTATACCTGAAGGACCCTGTGAACTATTGTGAAAAATAATATACCATAAGATCACCTATTGGGGGTCATTCCGAGTTGTTCGCTCGCAAGCTGCTTTTAGCAGCTTTGCACACGCTAAGTCGCCGCCTACTGGGAGTGAATCTTTGCATATTAAAATTGCGAACGAAAGATTAGCAGAATTGCGAATAGACACTTCTTAGCAGTTTCTGAGTAGCTTCAGACTTACTCGGCATCTGCAATCAGTTCAATGCTTGTCGTTCCTGGTTTGACGTCACAAACACACCCAGCGTTCGCCCAGACACTCCTCCGTTTTTCCAGCCACTCCCGCGTTTTTCCCAGAAACGGTAGCGTTTTTCACACACTCCCATAAAACGGCCTGTTTCCGCCCAGAAACACCCACTTCCTGTCAATCACATTACGATCACCAGAACGAAGAAAAAACCTCATAATGCCGTGAGTAAAATTCCTAACTGCATAGAAAATTTACTTGGCGCAGTCGCACTGCGGACATTGCGCATGAGCGACTATTCGCTCCATTGCGACAAAAAAATAACGAGCGAACAACTCGGAATGACCCCCATTATTAATAAAAGCTTATTATATCTCATATACACAAGCTGCCTTTGTTATATAAATGTATTATGCAAAGGACACTAGCTAGCTCGAAAACTTGACAGAGACTGCATTGATGGGGAGGGAAATGCTGCACTATTATCAATTTATAAGGACTGCAACTATGGTGATAAATTTAATTTACACAATATTGAATGAGATCTGAGCTAACCCATAATTAATAAAGGAAGGATATCTATACTTAGGGTGTTCTACTCCTTATTATGTTGTATACATAGGTGGAACTTGGAAGCGTTGACAGCATAGACTGAGAACGCTGACCAATATTATATGCAAACCAATGCACCTCACTTCTTATTAAATTGTATGCTCAGACGCAAGCACCAGCAACAATAACCATAAAGTCATATGAGTGTATGTATCTTGCTGATGGTAAACTAGTAGCGCAGACAGCAGAGACTGAGAACGCCAACCAGCTGGTTATACATATATAGGTGGTAATTGTATATATAGGAGGAACTTGGAAGCGTTGACAGCGTAGACTGAGAACGCTGACCAATATTATATGCAAACCAATGCACCTCACTTCTTATTAAATTGTATGTCCAGACGTAAATACCAGCAATAATAACTATAAAATCGTACAAGTGTATGTCATTTGCTGATGTTAAACTAGTGGCTCTGACAGCAGTGACTGAGAACGCCAACCAGCTGGTTATACATAGGTACCTAACATTGTATAACCATTAGTAGATGTGACCTATGGAAGTACTCAACTTACCTTATAATAAGGGAATAATCACCACAGAAGTTGCAGAGTGAATCCAGCAGTAGCCAACGTGAGGGAAATACTAACCAGCAGTCCAATATTGTTTTTCACATATAAGAATTAATTCACTGCAGGGAACCTATTTAGTACAGTTAACAACTGACATCACACTTGTGACTATCATATACAAATTCGCACTTAAGGAGCCCAGATTAATTATTGGGACTACATTCTGACAGCACTAACAATCTTTATGAAGGTCATAGTACCTAGGCATAGGCAAATGCAGGGGGGGGGGGGGTGTTATGGTTGCACGGAAACTCCCCTTCTCTTGGCAAGTGCCTCAAATTATGACAACAATAGCAATGGTATATAATACGGTTACAAGAGCTGCAGCCACATTATGCAGTTTAAGGGACAGAGCTGCTGCACACGCCCAATAGTAGTAGCTTCTCCTACCAAGATATATGTGTGTGTGTGTGTGTGTGTGTGTGTGTGTGTGTGTGTGTGTGTGTGTGTGTGTGTGTGTGTGTGTGTGTGTGTGTGTGTGTGTGTGTGTGTGTGTGTGTGTGTGTGTGTGTGTGTGTGTGTGTGTGTGTGTGTGTGTGTGTGTGTGTGTCCTCAATCAGTGCACTGGACCAGAGAGTAGCTACTAGGAAGTAGAGACAGAAGCCTTACAATGAGGTGGGAGAATGTGTGCTTAGAAAGTGCAGTACTGCTTCTTTTGTGTTTTTATATTCATTTATTATGGTATGTTTAAACTTTTCCTGACCACTTATTCATATTATTTAAATGTTTGATACAGCCTATACTAGAGACCATCTATAGTTAGAGACCACCTATAGTGTTAGATATTAATACTTTATTCCATACAGTATCCAGTATATAAAAAGACCAATGTTTACATTAATGTCCAGGGTTGTTACTAGGTTCTTCTTCCGCTCCCCCACACTCCCACACTTGCTCTAATGTTCCGCAGAGTGGGAGATTGTAGACTTCATTTGGAAAACCCCCTCTAGAAATCCTGTGTTTGCCACTGCTAGGATAACTTTATTAACCACATAAGACATTGCACAGCACAGTGGATAAAGCGAGTGTGTGTTTTTTAACATTATATGTTACACTTTGTCTTGCACTTGTCCTTTATTGATTTTAATATTTCACAGTTATTGGCTCTTTTAACAACATGGAAATAAAAGTTACATTTTAATTGTGTCATTATTTAGTTCTAGTGCGCCACCCAAAGTCCAATCCTTTTCCTTCTTTTCAAAACTAGTCTTACATATTGGCAACAATATACTATGGTGTGGCAGCACCCCCAAATTTGACCTGATGCAAGGCGGTACAGCATACTATGGGGTATTTTGCTTATAATAAAATGTACAATTCAACACTAGTGCAGTAGATTCCCCACCCTTTCCCCATTTGTGACACCTTGATATACTCTTTTGTCACGTATGAAGAGAAACAGCCAAGATCCATCTGTCTAAAATGTGTATAATGCTAAAATTCACTATGGGGGTCATTCCGAGTTGTACGCAGTGCGCATGCGCTAAGTATTTTAGCACAAAACTTAGCAGATTTACTCACGTCCGAACAAAGAATTTTCATCATTGAAGTGATCGGAGTGTGATTGACAGGAAGTGTGTGTTTCTGGGCGGAAACTGACCGTTTTCTGGGAGTGTGCGGAAAAACGCAGGCATGCCAGGATAAAACGTGGGAGTGTCTGGAGAAACGGGGGAGTGGCTGACCGAACGCAGGGCGTGTTTGTGACGTCAAACCAGGAACGAAACGGACTGAGCTGATTGCATTGTAGGAGTAAGTCTCGCGCTACTCAGAAGCTGCTAAGAAATTTCTATTCGCAATTCTGCTAAGCTAAGATACACTCCCAGAGGGCGGCGGCCTAGCGTAAGCAATGCTGCTAAAATCTGCTAGCGAGCGAACAACTCGGAATGACCCCCCATATGCGGTCGTACAGTATATAGACTGGAGTGTAAATCAGGCCCGGAGGCAGCACAGCTACGAGTAGCATTGATTGGCCTTACATAGTTACATAGTCATAGTCAGTGAGGTTGAAAAGATACAAAATGCCCATCGGGTTGCCTTGTTAAGTGTTTCCTCGTTTCTATTCCACACAAATCATACCATTTGTAAAGCAGTATCTTCTTTGTCAGCAATCATAGTATTCATGTATAATAAAGAAAACGTTTCCATGGTAAAAAAAAAAAATATATATATATATTTGGGCGCTATGTATTGTAAACCAGGATATGGTATGTGCTCATATCCATATGTTAATTCAGTGTGTTTTTTTATGTAACATGCTACAATAATTTGTAATACAGTATGGTAGCAAGGGAGAATATCCATTACAGATTCCCCCTTGCTTTATCCTCTTCCTAGGGCAAAGTGTATTATTTTATTACTGTGTCTTGTTTTGTACCAAGAGATCTATGATATATGGTGATCATTTATAATGTATGTATATTATTCTATCATCTCTTGCCCAGGAGAATCCTAACTTTATTGTAAACAATAACTATAGGCATTACTGTAGAATATGTTTTGCTTTGCAATATGTATGTAACAGTTTTTCAGTAAATAAATGATATACAGATTATACGAAGCAGTATTACTTTAAATAGTATTTTAACAAAGTCAGTATGCAGAGGTGCTTTAATATACTTTACATGTAAAGCTTCAATATCTTTCTTGTAAACCATCCATCCATTAACATGCTGCCAGTTGCAAATTTCCCTTTTAAAGGCCAATCTCTTGAAGTTTTTTAATCACAGTGCTATGTAACTTCCTTACAGTATATCCCACGTATACCCGTACACTGCTTGCTATGCCTCTGATATTACTCATCAAGGTCCATTATTCATGTGGAGCCCTTTGGTCTTGAGAGCTGTTTTTTTTTTTTTTTTATATTAAGCAAATATGAAATAAGAAATAAGGATTGTAAAGCAATGCATAGAAGAATAAAGGATCAATAGGAAGGGTTTGTGCGACTGATTAAGGCAGTGTTTATTAAAAGGGACCACAAAGCAAAGAAAAAAAAGAAACAAAAAATATACATTCAGTTTTTTTATTTAACATAAAATGAGTCAACATGTACATCTCTTATCACAATAACTTATAATAAACATTCTTAGCTCTCTTTAGCCTGTGAATAACAGCTACTTAAACTTGTTTGTTGTGTGTTTTCAATATGACATTTTACAAGATTAGTGTTGAATTGCATTTAATAGTAATCGCATCCCTATTTGTGACGTTTCTGTGAAAATGACAATCTTTATTTTTGAAGAGGGAATTTACTAAGAAGTGACGTGATGGAGAAATTAATGGACTGTGATTGTTTTCAGTGCGGGAGGAGAAGTACCAGTGCGATGAACTAGCATTAATCCAGCCCACTTTGACCACTGGTTACATTTGTAATTTTTATTTCCAGCACTTTCAGATTTTTTACCACTTTTTGCAAACTGGTATTAGGAGACAGGTTTCGTTTTCTATCATGTTCACAGTTCTTGAAATGTGCTCCTGCAATTTTGTTTTGTATTCTGTGAAGATCTTTGCAGCAGTGATGCACCGTGGGATGAGGTAAATTACGGTGTTTGCGTAACCTTGATAAAGTGTCCTGTTGGAATAAGAAATATGTTTTTTTATTGCAACAAAATCCCCAGAAGTGCTGGTTTTCACCTTGCTCAGTAGTGGATCTTGCCACGGGCAAGCAGGACTTTTGCCCGGGGCGCCGCCTCCCGGAGGGCGCCATCTGGAGGGCGCCGCACCAGGGCAAGATCCGCTGCTGCTGTGCCCCCCGCTGCCCGCTGCCCCCCGCTGCCGCTGTGAAGGGAAACTAGACGCGTAGTCTAGTTTCCCTTCGTGGAGAGGTCCTTTACTGTGCGGTGCGCGATGACGTCATCGCGCTCCGCACAGCAAAGGTCCTCTCCACTCTACGCGTCTAGTTTCCCTTCGTGGAGGGGACCTTTGCTGTGCGGTGCGCGATGACGTCATCGCGCACCGCACAGTTCAGAGCGCTACAGTAGTCTGTACAGGGGGCGTAAATGACCACGCCCCCTGTACGAAGCCACGCCCCCTATTTCCGCCCGGGGCGTGCAGAGCCCCAGAACCGGCCCTGACCTTGCTATATCACGTGTGTGTATGTATAGCTTCATACTTAGATTTGAAGGGACTAATTCATACCTGATTGTAGCCATGCCAAATTTTGCATGACTACGATCAGTTACTCAGACATGCAGGGGGATGCCCAGCACAGGGCGATGCTTTTGTACTTGACGAGTAGCTCCCTACCTGCGCAGCTCCTGCGCGCTGTCAGGGAGCTACTGTCGCTGTCCAGGTCACAGCAGCTGCGTGTGACATCACGCAGCCACCGTGACCTGCCCCCCACATGGTCTGGGCACGCCTGTGTTACCTGGTCCGCACCCCCAAAATGGCGGGCAAACGCCACCGGCCCAGTTACCGCCTCTGCCTGTCAATCAGGCAGAGGCGATCGCTGGGCTGAGAAGGCCATCGGCTGTCTGGCATGTGCCAGCGCATGCACAGTTCAGACCTGATCGGCTGCTGTGCGAAAACACACAGCAGCAATCAGGTCTGAATTAGGCCCTAAGTCAGCAACATTAATTATTTTTAACACAAGCGATAAGTCAAGAAAACCAAAAACTACAGAGCCCTTCTGTGCCTGTCTCCATCCAGTGCGCAGCTAGGCTACTTACAACGTTTTGGTCAGACAAATGCAGTATTGTACAAATGCAGTCCTTGTATTCTGAGTTTCCTTTTATGTTTTACTTCAAGGTCTTTATGGACTTTAAATAATGCTTGTTGTAATCAACACCCAGAAGGGGAAGAGTTTTTGGAGGGGATATACTGGGACTATTGAGCAGTAGACATATCACTTTGATGAAGACAGCTATGTCAAAATGTGTTGGTAATAGGAGGATTTCTAGCTGCTTGCTTTGGATTGGTATACTGTGTCTAGACCAGCAATAGACATTTGCTGGGAAGGTGACCTTACTTCAGACTGTGGGGCAGATGTACAAAGCCTTGGATAGTGATACAGTGGAGAGAGATGAATTACCAATCAATTAGCTCCTGTTATTTTTCAAACACAGCCTGTAACATGGCAGCTAGGAGCAGATTGAATGGTACTTTATCTCTCTCCACTGTATTATTCTCCAAGGATTAGTACATCTCCCCCTGTATCAGATAAGCTGTTTTACATTTCCATTTGGTACACAGAATATGCACATCCTCATCTGTTACATGGTTAATAACAGAGGCGTAACAAGGGTTTTTGGAGCCCAGGGCAAGATTATGAATGGCGCCCCCCCCCAAAAAAAAAAACAGACCAATGAAGCAAGCTATGTGCGTGCGCCGTAGATGCGCGCAAAAAAACGGGCGTGGCCATGCACCAGAGGGGGCATGGTCACACACCGGAGGGGCGTGGTCACGCACCAGAGGGGGCATGGCTACTGAATATGGGACGTGCCGACATGACACGCCACCTGTTTCACGTCACAATGGAAACATTTTTTTCAATTGCACACGCACCTTACCTGTATGATGGTTTCTAACAATGTGGAACCTCTGGAGAAATGTATCCTCTAAGGCGGACGGCATCTTCAGTCGGTAATCACTATTCATGTAGGAGATCACATCATCCAGAAGATGCCTTACTGTGTAGGAATATTAACAAGGTCAGCATCCTACAACAGCGGTTCCACCAGACTCACATCCTGCCCCCCACTGAATCTCTCAGCCACACCATCTCCCCCCACGTCTCTCAGCCACACCATCACCTATCCCCTGTGTCATCTCTCAGCACACCATCACCTATCCCTGTATTGTCACTCAGCACACCATCACCTACCCTCTGTGTCGTCTCTCAGCACACCATCACCTAAACCCTGTGTCGTCACTCAGCACACCATCACCTACCCTCTGTGTCGTCACTCAGCACACCATCGCCTACCCTCTGTGTCGTCACTCAGCACACCATCACCTACCCTCTGTGTCATCACTCAGCACACCATCACCTACCCTCTGTGTCGTCACTCAGCACACCATCACCTACCCCATGTGTTGCCATGCCAACGTCTCCTCCTCCTGCAGCCTTTCATCCGAGCTCTCAGTAGCCTCTGAATTGCCCATTCTGCACACCAGGCCAGCTCCAAGATCACTCACTCCCCACCCTGATGTCTCAATCACTTGCCGCGGATCCCAGCGCAGAGGAGGGGAAAGGGTCTGCCGCTGCTGCTGCCACAAGAGAGAAGCACTGTGGTGGTGTTTGGCTTTCATGCCTGCACCATCCCTGTCTGTAGCTCATCATTGGTGGCAAACTCTGATGGCCTGCAGCGCTGCCTGCCGTACAGTGCCGTCCGTCAAGCTCCACCCTCATCGCATGTGGTGTGGACCTGCACGGTCCAGAATTCAGCCATGGGGGGGGGGGGGGAATCCGATAGATTGAATGGGATTTGAGTAGGGGCAGTGGGACAATGCGGGAGTGTTGGCATGTATGGGGCCGGCTCTGCATCGGAGGTGGAGGCTGGTACAAGGCGGTGTGCTGAGCTCCGGGAGCTTTGCATTACAGGGCTGCGGGCAGGGCCGCATTAAGGGTTGTGGGGGCCCAGGGGCAACTAAATTGCGGAGGCCCTGTTACAAAAATGTATGCAACCCTCCCCCCCCTCGTGAGCCTCCAATAGCACCCCCACCCCCTCCCCAGTAATTCACCTGTCTGGCCACTTTGAGCACCCTCCCCCCCCCCAGTAATTCACCTGTCTGGTCACTTTGAGCGCATACACCCCCAATAATTCACCTGTCTTGTCTTTTCGAGCGCACCCCCCCCCCCCCCCGGCAAATATTTCACCTGGCTGATCGCAGCAGCAGTCCTGGGCAGGTGAACGGGATATCAGGGTGCCAGGCACGCTGTGTGCTGGCATCTTTGCAGATTGAGGCAGGTCATGGCAGCAGCTGGGGGCAGCTCCGGTACAGTGTCTTGCGGGATGTGACGTCAGTATCCCGCAAGACTTTGTACTGAAGCTCCTCGGCGGCCACTGTTAATAAACAGCTGAGCCACCGAGGATGTGGGGGAACGGAGACACAGTTAAATGCTGTGCTCTTGGCCGCGGGGCAGCCGAGCTATGTGGCTGCAAGCTGTGAGGAACAGAGAGGCAGACACACTGTGGAGAGCGCATGTAATGAGCGGGCCATGCAGGGGCCGATTGCGCCCCCCTCTGCAGGGCCTGCCATGGCACCCAGGGCACGTGCCCTGCTCGCCCCGTGCTAGTTACGCCTCTGGTTAATAAAGTTTCATTAACTACAATATATGGAAGGAGTGAATATTTACTGAATAAGTGCTGACTGACTAAAGATACAGTACCCTGAATTTGGAAGATTTTTACAATTATGACACTAAGTGACTCTTTGTGAAACAACCCCAATACAGAAGCACAGAATTTCTCTTTGTTTGGTATATTTAATGCTTTCAGTACTGTTGGGGCAGATCATAAATTCAATGGCATGGTAACAAACTATTGAGAGTTATTTAGATGTGTGGCCTAAAACAACATTCTTGTCATATTTGCACTGGCTTTTAACTGCATTACAGTTATGTTTAAAGTGCCTTAGATATTACTGTAGGGACTCACCCTTGATGTTGAGTTGTGAGTTTAGAGCTGCCATTAGAAATTGTGAGTACCAGTACAAATTAAGCAGGCAGGTTCCCCCAAACAGTGCACCCCTTCTCATCACATGTCACTTCTCTGGGCTATTATTTGTTTGGAACATGTTTATGCAATCCAATCAAATTAAAATATGTGTATGGCTAGGTACAGATAGCGGGCAATCATATTGGAGGTGGCAGCTCTGTGATTGCAGTCACTATTGTGATGCATGCATGTAAGAGCGGCTATTGTAGTAATTAGAGAAGCAGAGAAATCGTCTTGATTCTATAAATCTGAAGTCACCAGCGCTGGCAGGCACCCTAAATAGTCCGGATAGCTTTCAGCTGTATCCCAATATACACCCTCATGTTGGCTTTGTATGGGCTAAAAAATGTTAACAAAATTTTGAGCCAATAATTCATGTTTATGTGCTAGATAGTATAGTATCAGGTTTCTAGTGGTAAGGACATACAGATGTGTCCACTTGCTTCTTTGCTCTGAATGCGGCATTTGAGCCTCCCAGTCTCGGCAGGTCATGACGTGGCATGAATCCATACCATGTAATACACAGTTTAACCGCTGGGTGGCGCATGCTCCACGGACGAAAATGACATTACTGAAAACAATATTATGTCAGTGGACGGTGATCCCTGATAAACCGGTCAATCACATTCAGGCAGTGTAAACAGTAATTGTGCTCGGCCCCTCCTCCCAAGCTATAGAAGCTCCGTTGGCTATTTGATGCATGCGCTATGCAGTTTAGGAAAAGCGACATCCGGTAGACAGAAAGTTGTATTACAGTCTCCGTCATTTGCAGCGCCTCAGTACATTACGTTACAATGTTCTGATACATTAAGTGACTTAGATCGTCAGGCAGCTGCACGGCAAGGCACGACTATAAAGGCCCGCTACATGGCGTATGGAGCAAAGATGTAGCAGGACACATTTGTAAGTACGCTGACATAGGATGTTCACATAATTGTGACTCAAGTACACATGAACATAGAAGCAGATAGGCCTGTCAGGCCTGTGTAATCATACACAATAATGATCGATGCACAATATATGCAGCACTAGCTATCTTGCGCCTGGCGTGCCAAAATTCATAATTGCAACAAGAAGTTTGGTAACTGCTCTTATCCAATTAGTAATATCATCCAGGTGCATGAAAGGGAGGGGTTATTCTGAACAAGAAACTTTGGTATCCCCCAGCACACTGCATGACATCAGCAACAGGATTTGATAACTACATGGTAATAGAAATTTCAGAGATCCCAGTTGCACACATTTGCAAAGGTATGGGAAGCCCCAGGCCGCTTCAAGGCGTCTCCGAGTACTGGGGTACCTAACATTAAGTCTAAGTCCGGGGCACGACACCCCACAAACCGGCAAGGGCCAGACACCCCAGGGCAGCACACCAGTGTAAGGTAAAGTGTAAGTGAAAATTAGGAAGCTGCAGCTATATACAAAAAAAGATACACATGAAAGGTGTAATTAAAAAAGTGAAATTAGTAGAAGATCATATGAAAGTGATATATAAAGTGCTAAATTTAAAATTAAAGTGTGCTACCCCAAAGCAGCCCAGCCCCTCCGGGCCAGGGAGTGCCACGCCCCAACTCATCCTCAAACTAATAATAGCATATATTTGCTTGGTACATGGCCACATGATAATGGCACATACACAAATGCAACTAATTGAGAGCAATATAACTTGGAGATACCCCTATATTCTCCTGTGGCACTACAGGAGCCAGCATGCCCTCCTAATGCTGATCCCATCCGTGCCTCTCAGAACAGCAACAAGAAGTTTGATAACTGCTCTTATCCAATTAGTAATGTCATCCAGGTGCATGAAAGGGAGGGGTTATTCTGAGCAAGAAACATTGGTATCCCCAGCACTCTGGATGACATCAGCAACAGGATTTGATAACTACATGGTAGTAGAAATTTCAGAGATCTCAGTTGCACACATTTGCAAAGGTATGGGAAGCCCCCAAGAAACATTTATCAAATCCTGTTGCTGATGTCATCCAGTGTGCTGGGGGATACCTACACTGGTGTGCTGCCCTGGGGTGTCTGGCCCTTGCCGGTTTGTGGGGTGTCGCGCCCCGGACTTAGACTTAATGTTAGGTACGCCCAGTACTCAGACGCCTTGAAGCAGCCTGGGGGCTTCCCATACCTTTGTAAATGTGTGCAACTGAGATCTCTGAAATTTCTACTACCATGTAGTTATCAAATCCTGTTGCTGATGTCATCTAGTGTGTTGGGGGATACCAATTTTTCTTGTTCAAAATTCATAATGGCCCTGAACAGTTTTGCCACAATTTTGTTTATTTATAGTGAAAGCATTACAGGTGCTGTCTCTCTCGTCCTTTCACCCCTACATTCACAACTGTGCTGCTGACACCGTTTCTAAATGTTTTACTTTTCCAGATAGATAAATGTGTCATTCTTATTTTCTATAATGACACAGTCAATACCGTGATTGGGAAATGCCAATTCCCAGTCACACAAGAGGCTCTTAGTAACAGTTCACTCTTAGGAACAGTTCCGCAAGGGAGACTCTGCATGCAGCATTTTCATAACTAAAGTACTTAGGGGAAGATGTATCAAAACGTTGAGAGAGATAAAGTGGAGACGTTGACCATGGCAACCAATCAGCAACAAATCAGCTTCTATTTTTTCATTTAATTGACTTTGCTAGTTAAATTATACTATGATCCAGGTGCATAGCTACCATAGGTGCTTGGCGTGCAGCTGCTATGGGGCCCAGAGCTGGGAGGGGCCTACTTTCCCTGTCAAAGTGACATGTGTTGTTTGACAGGGAACATGGGTGGTACATTTCAAGCTTTTATCTTAAAGTCTACAATATATCTAGTTACGCACCTTTACCTGCTCATTATAATATGGTATAGCCAGGATCCCGACAGCCAGCAAAATGAATACCTCTCACTATGGGCAATGCCCGGATCTAGCAAAGGAATTTTATCTATACTACTTGTTTCTGGATTTTATGCTGAAGTCAATACACAATAACAAAAGAAAGAAACACTGACAGATGGGTCTCAGAGACATTAGTAACAAATATATTTTTGTTTGCAAATCTCTCAGTTGCCAAATTCCTGCCCAACGTATTGTACTACAGAGCACTGGAGAAGCTTTGGAAAAGCTTTAGGTATAAATAGTATTTTACATAATATGTAGGGGGTGAGAACACGTCTTTTGGATGCAATTCCTCAAAATGACACAGTAACAAGCAGTCACCCATTGCTGGCAAGTACTCTGTAATTTGTGTAGTGATGATGTAAGGTTGGCTACAGTAAAATATAGCTTATGTGTTGCAGGCATGGGGATGATAGCTGAGGCTGTCCTGAGAGAGGCACAAAGCATCTAAGACACAGCCTTGCACTGAGTGATCTGTGAGTTAAAAAATGTTATTTTCTAGAAAAGCCATGGTATGTCTCTGCATGTTACCAATATGCCCCAGTGGTAAGTCAACAATTTCCTGAAAGGTATGCCAAGACTGTGTCAAAAAGAAACTCTAAAGTTTCAGCAGAACTCTTCTAAGAAGTACTTGAAACTGATCAAATTATGCACAAAGAGAATACTTTTTCTGCAAATTATATTTCATCAGGTCCCATTATAATACTTCTCCCAAAAAAACACAGTTTTGAGATCAGACGTAACAAAATAACTTTTAGGCCCATATATAATAACGTGCCCGTGTCTGCAACATGCAGACTATGACATATGGTACTTGGTTTTCAGTTCCGTATAGAGCAGTGCCTGGCCTGGGTACTGCATGGGGTATGTGGCCTAAACACAGGGTGTGCCTACATCCCCTACCAAAATATACATATTACCACATGCTCCACAGTGGGGTACCGTCCATGTGAATGGGGGGGGGGGGGGGGGAGAATCACGCAACACTGTCTAGTCTTGATCTGGTGTAAGGAAGCACCTGTATTCTGGAAGCAGACATCAGGTGGTTGGCATGACCCAGAACAGAGGTGCAGAGTCTAACACACCGGGGGGTGCTCACCAGGGAACCCCACAAGGAGATTTGGGCTTCTCTGCCCCTGATGTGCAGGTCGCGGCCCTCTGCCTGGGTCACCTGGTAGCTGCACAGGAGTCCACAAGGTATTAACAGGATAATTTACCTGGAGAAATGCAGCTGGTACGGCAGGGGTTAATTGCAGAGTGACTGACACAGCAGGGCTAATGGCAGAGGTTTGATGAGAGCTGAGCTGGGTCACAGAGGGAAACTTAAACTTGCAGTCTGTAAGTTCTGGATAGCAGAGCTGGAATTTGGCAGGATTCACAGGAGTTTGTTTGGAGTCTGGATACTCAATTGCAGGTACTGAATGGAGATGAACTTGCAGAAAGGTCTGTGTGATTAGACTGCTGTTTGCAAAACTGGACAGGTGCAGGATTACTGATGCAAGGTGCAAGACTGGTTGGAATTGTGCACTGATATCTTGAAGCAGGGATTCCAAGGCAGAAGGACACACTGGATATAAAATTGTAGTAGATACAGGTCCAAGATGAACTGGGTGCAGGACTGGTAGGAATACTGGGACCAGTTACCAGGACACAGGAGACTGGGAACTTGCACAGCATGCAATGGCCACGTGCTGAGCTCACAGAAACAGGCTTTAAGGAGTCCAGACTAGAAACTGACTCTCACTGATACTGAACTCTATCACTGGCACGGTGGTTTGTGGATATTCCCTAGTTAAAGGGAGACAGACCAATCACATGATAGTCAGGCTGAAGTTGCAGGTAATGAGGTCCAGGTGATCAGTTGCTAGGAAACGAGAATAGAAGGAAGCAGCCGGATCCAGGTGCTAATCAATGCTGAAAGCAGAACTGACAAATTTTCAGCTGCTGCACATATAACAGTACCCCTCCCCCCTCACCCCCCCCTTCCTCCTCACCCCCCCCCCCCCCTTCCCCCTCAGGGGTGGACTCCGGACACCCCACCTGGACCAAGGAGAACTAATAACAAAACAAGAACAAGGATTGACAAGACAGACTCATTTTCAACGAGACTTCTTCTTTTTCTTTTTCCCAGGTTGTTTAGGTGTGAACACAGTAATGCCAAATATATTGTCTGACCTGAAGGTACCTTCAACCAAAGGAATTTCATTGGCTTCAGAGTTATAATCTGAGTTGGAGTCCACATCCAAAGGAAGGATTACGGTTTTCTTCTTTGTAAGAGATGGCACTGGAGAAGAAGTATGGCAAGACTGATCATAAGTAGTGCTCTTGACAGACTGGTTGGACACTGGATATTGGGGGTCATGCTTATTCATAACTTCAGAAGACTGAGACAGAGAGGTATAGCCAGCAGTTAATATCTGGACTTGTGGTCTAGGTGAAGATGGTACTGAGCTGTGAACAACCTGAGACTGACAGTCCTTAGACTAGAGATGAGCGGGTTCGGTTTTACTCGGTTCTCAAAACGGCATCTTATTGGCTCACGGATGTCATGTGTTTTGGATAGCCAATAAGATGCCGTTTTGAGAACCGAGTAAAACCGAATCCGCTCATCTCTACCTTAGACACTTGGGTCTTAGAAACTTGATTTTTCTTGTTAGAACCTGAATCCTTGCTCCAAGACCTAGAACTCTCAGGAGATTCAGAAGGTACTAACTCAGGACCACCAAACTTCCTGATCACTGCCCGGCTGAAAGCATCCACGTTCTGCAGAACAGGATCACTGGACTTGATTAACTGGTTAGCCCATTTTCTTGCCTTCCCTCTGAATGACATAAGAATTAGTAACACAATCTCTGCCGAGAGGTACAGAGTGGAGCCGTCTCCATAATCTGTAGCATCAATTTGTGATACTGTTTCAGTTTCCCATAGAAGAGAGCTGGATCTGGATCTTGGTCTTTAGGAGGAGTCTGTGAACTTTGTGGTTGGAGTTTCTTCCCATATTTTATAGGGTTGGAAGCTAGATCTGAAGTCTTTTCAGAAGTCCTCTCTAAAGACAAAGCATGAACCACCCCTCCTGGGGTCACAGTTGGAATTCTCCCTTCAAGGGACTCGACAGCATTAACTCCTCCCAGGGTCCTGACTGAAATGCCTCCCTCTGGAGTCAGATCAGGAACTTCCTTTCCTAAAATTTCAATAGGACTTTCCTCTAAAAGGGTCAAGACAGAATTCCCCTTACAGGGGTCTTGACCGAAATTCTCTCTTCAGAGATCTTGGCTGGAATTATTCCTTCAGAAGAATCGACTTGACTCTCCCCTGCAAGGGACATGACAGGAATTACCTTTTTAAGGGTCACTACTTGAATCCCCTTTTCAGAGGTCTGGACAGATAATTTCCCTTCGAAGGTCTTGGCTGGAATCACCACTTTTGAGGTTTCAGCTGGAATTTCCCCTGCTGAGGTCACGACAGGAGCTACTTCTTCAAGGGTCATGACTAGAATCCTCTTTTCAGAGGCCTCAACTGGAGTAACCCTTTCAGGGATCTTGGTTGGAACTCCCTCCTTCAGAGGAACCTTCCTTTCATGGGATTCAGGTAGATCTGATGCATTCTCAGGAACTGATTAATCCAATGCTCTTTCTAGGACTATGCAATCATATGCCCCCTCAGGGGCTCCAGGCTTGGATGCTCCTTCTGGAGTACGAACATCGTACCAAATGCCTAAGGTTGGTAGAGTGGACTCTTTTCTTGGGGTCCATACATGAGATTTCTCTCCTGGGGTCGTTACCTGGCACAACTTTTCTGGAGTCTGGACATCACATATCCCCTCTGGAGTCCTAACATTGGACTTCCCTTCTGGAGTCAAAATATTGCTACCCCTCCTGTGGTCAAGTCATAAGCAGAAATATTGAGTACTTTTCCTAAGGCCTGGATACTGACTTCCCCTCTAGGGATCAAATCATTGATCATGAAGTCAGATGCCTCACTTGAGGATAAAGAAAGGGGTTCATCTTCTGAGGCAGGAACATAGCTCTCCCCATCTGGTGTCTGAACATCAGATGGGACATCAGATACTTCCTCTAGGGCTGGACACTCAGAGCCCCCTCCTGGAGCTGGACACTGAGCCCCCACCTGGGGCTGGACATTCTAAACCCCCGCCTGGGGCTGGAGTGTTGGATGCACTTCCAAGGGCTGAAAAAACAGGTTTTACCCTGAAATAGGGGGATTTACAAAGCCTCAATTGGTTCACAAGTCTTAACTTTGGACTTCGGGTCAAGGGACCCCAGTTTTAGGCTGGACTCCCCTTTTGGGAACCTTTGGCACCTTCATTGGAAGTTAGGGAGTTTGAAATAACCGTTAGAGTGGACTTATCAGCCTGGACCTTAATTAGTCGAGAGTTGTCACCTTTTCCTGACCTGCGGAGGGAGCAGTCCTTTATGAAGTGACTAGCATTGCCGCAGTATATGCAAAGCAGGAGCTTCTTTCGTTACTGGCGCTCAGCCTCAGAAAGTTTGGTGCAACAAAAACTCTGGAATCTCCTTTCTATCATCTCTGGAGGAGTCACCCTGCAACTCGGGGGACCAGAGTCGGCAGCCTTTTCTGCTTCATTAAGAATGGAAGCGACTCTCACGGTGTCTGAAGAACTTCCAAACATTTCTGAAAATAAAAACGAATTAATTCAGAACATGGTTTAAAACAATTGCTGTAAAAGAGACTGGAACATCCTCAGTTGTTCAGGACTCCCACTGTTGGCAAACTGATGAGATAATGAACAGTCATCTTGAAAGGAGCCCTTTACTCTTTGTCCACAAGACTGACAAAGATTGGAGTTGATAGATTTTTTTTTTATATGCAGCAATCTGTTGCTGCAGAGCATCTACACGAATTGTGAGCCCTAGGAAGGCTTGTGACAAAAGATTAAGGATATCTTCACAGACTTTCACTTTGCTGTGCAAAATCTGACTGGATTCACTTTCTGGATTCTGGATTGAAGTGGAAGACTGGACCGGATTAGACATGACTGGACTTGAATTTGCCTGGACCGGAGTGGATTTGCATTAACCAGACTGGATTTGCCTGGACCAGACTGGATTTGCCTGGACCACAGCAGGACCCCTCTTGCTATTCTCCAGTAAATGGCCAGTGATAATGTTAGGAAGCACCTGTATTCTGGAAGCAAACACCAGGTGGTTGGCATGACCCAGAACAGAGGCGCAGAGTCTAACACACTGGGGGGTGCTCACCAGAGAACCCCGCAAGGAGATTTGGGCTTCTCTGCCCCTGATGTGCAGGTCACGGACCCCTGCCTGGGTCACCTGGTAGCTGCACAGGAGTCCACAAGGTATTAACAGGATAATTTACCTGGAGAAATGCAGCTGGTAAGGCAGGAGTTAATTGCAGAGCGACTGACACAGCAGGGCTAATGGCAGAGGTTAGATGAGAGCTGAGCTGGGTCACAGAGGGAAACTTAAACTTGCAGGCTGTAAGTTCTGGATAGCAGAGCTGGAATTTGGCAGGATTCACAGGAGTTTGGAGTCTGTATACACAGTTGCAGGTACTGAATGGAGATGAACTTGCAGAAAGCATACCTCCCAACATGACCCTCTCCAGGAGGGACAGAATGCTCTTCTCCTGGACTTCCCTCTTAATTTATGATTGCCAGCACCTGTGTTGAACAGGTTAATGGATAAGAATGGTGTTTCAGCACAGGTGATGGCAATCATAAATTAAGAGGGAAGTCCAGGAGCAGAGCATTCTGTCCCTCTTGGAGAGGGTCATGTTGGGAGGTATGAGAAAGGTCTGTGTGATTAGACTGCTGTTTGAAAAACTGGACAGGTGCAGGATTACTTAGGCAAGGTGCAAGACTGTCTGGAATGGTGCACTGTATCTTGAAGCAGGGATTCCAAGGCAGAAGGACACACTGGATATATAATTGTAGTAGATACAGGTCCAAGATGAACTGGGTGCAGGACTGGCAGGAATACTGGGGCCAGTTACCAGGACACAGGAGACTGGGAACTTGCACAGCGTGCAATGGCCACATGCTGAGCTCACAGAAACAGGCTTTAAGGAGTCCAGACTAGAAACTGACTCTCTCTGATACTGAACTCTGGGGGTGATTCCGAGTCGTTCGCTATTTTTTTCGTTCACACAAGGGATACGCAAAATAGCGAACACATTGCAAAATTGCGATTTTACGCCCCCCCGCGTATATTTGCTATTTCGTACACAGTATTACACAAAGTAGGTGTATGCCAAATAACATCGCACTAATGCGATCCCATTGCATTACCACAAACCTCATCGTAAAAATCCAAACAACTCATAGATTTACACAATCTTCTTAAAATTGCACACGCTTTTGCTAAAAAATGCACAGCAATGTTTTTTTCCCAAGTTAAATTACACCTTTCAATTCAAACTCAACAAGCCTTCCTCAATTACGATTCCAATTAGTGTAATGAATGATAATGGTCATGACCAATTAAGTATTCAAAGAATACCTGCCGAACACTTTGTATGCAGAATTGTCCATTAACATTTTGTTTTGTAAATAAGTGAAATAGATGTTGAAATGGTGCCTGGCCTAATGTTAACTTGCAGTTTTTTGTGTAGAGGTGTAGTGTGTGAATAAATGTGTTTACATGTTTTTCTAAACATTAAGCTCCTAACTGTCTTAAAATTGTGTTTTATTTTAGGGTTTACAAAAATAATCTTAATTTTGATGTGTGAAATGTTTAAAGTAACCAATTTATGCTAGGCAATCTGCTGTTCCTTTATTGCATTAATAAACACAACACCCAATTAACTATAATCAATTTTTTTATTTTTTTCAAAAAAAATTTTTATTTCAAAATAAAATATATATATATATATTTTTTTATAAAAATGCTCCAGCCTTTCTACATCCGCCAGCAAGGCCCTCAGATTGGCCTTAATGTTTGAAAAAA